>NC_072481.1:320000-620000 GCF_027574615.1 Eptesicus fuscus | reverse complement strand
TGTCCTTGGACCTGTCAGATCTCTCCACTTTCTGTCCTTGGACCTGTCAGATCTCTCCACTTTCTGTCCTTGGACCTGTCAGATCCCTCTCTACTTCCTGTCCTTGGATTTATCAGCTCTACTTCCTGCCCTTGGACCTGTCAGATCTCTACTTCCCAGCGGGGGGCTTTGTCTTCTTGGCAAACAGAAGAGACTTAACTAGATTAGTTTTTGGGGAGAGGAGGTGTTGGGGGGGAACTTTAACTTTTTATTTCCAGAATTAACCATTTCCCCAAAGATGTAGTTGTTAATATCAAATTTCTTTTTTCCTTCAAGGTTTTTCATTGGCAAAAAGGACTTTGAAACAGATAATTAGACAATTTGTTCAGTGAAAATATATGAAACAATTAAAAATTGGAATATGCTGTCTATGTAAGCTGATCTTCTTGAATGTCTTTACTGTGTCACTGTTTTCTAGGACACGGTGTACTTAACACAGTGACCTCGTGTTTGTTATTCCTACTATGGAGGGGGGTTTGTTTCATTTGCTTTTTAATCATTCCTAATCAATAAATGAAATTTTGGTTATTTAGCCTGGTTTTCTAATATTCAATAAGCTGAGTGACTTCCCATGACTAATGATTCTATGATCAAGGAATTTTATCTTACTTGAGTATTTCTTACTTAAAGGTTAATTAGGAAGGAAAGTCTGAGACCAAAAGGAAATGTATAGATCCTCCTTAAAACAGATTTGTGTTGTTTTTCCTGCTTTGCCTTCTTTACTGTGTACCCTCCCCCCCCCCCTTTTTTTTTTTTTTTACTATTGAGCTTTTTTGTACCAACAAAGTTTCGTTTAAGAGAGGGATAGCCTGGCCGGTGTTGCTCAGGGGTTGAGTGTTGGCCTATGAACCAGGAGGTCATGGTTCTCGATTCCTGGTCAGGGCACATGCCCGGGTTGTGGGCTCGATCCCCAGTAGGGGACGTGCAGGAGGCAGCCGATCCCCGATTCTCTCTCATCATTGATGTTTCTCTCACTCTCTCTGTGAAATTAATAAAAATATGTTTTAAGAGAGAGAGAGAGAGAGAGAGAGAGAGAGAGAGAGAGCAGTGTAGATAGCAGTTGGACTGAACATCCTGGAAGGGAGAAAATAAAGTTAATTTGTTACCTTCCTGTCACGTCCAGGGGTAAGGAGTGGCAGGATTTATCAGTGTTTAGGTTAAGTAGGTAAGCACTTCAGTGTCGTGTCTCCCGGACTTTGTCCCTCTCCTCAGGACTCTGCTGAGGTGTCACCACGCCTCCTCTGACCCCTTTTACAAAAGACTCGCACCCCCTGCCTAACCTCACCCAGTTCTGTTTTCCTTCAACACTGATGGCACCTGGTGTGTCAGAATTAAGTGCTTTTGCCTTCCTCCACTGGAGAGTTAAGTTCTCTGACGGCAGGAATCACATCTTGTTGACTGCGGAGTGCCCATGCCGGAGCCTGGCACGTCCTAGAGGCTGTGTGCACTTGTGGAGGGAAGGGATGAAGGCTCACAAATACAAACCAGGCGCCAAGGCCATTTTATTGTTAAGTGTTTTGTCAACAATTTAAAACTTGTCCTGTTGCCGTGCTGTGCTCTGGGTGGCTCTGCATGTCCTCCCGCTGGAAGTAACTACTCCTGCTGGGTTCCGTCTGCTTACGCTGGTGCCTGGCACCAGAACGGCCCCTACGGGCTTTCCCAGCAGCGACGCGTCCGCAGACCTCAGCTGACCTTTGCCGTGAGGAGCCTGCAGTTCTGGTAGACTCGGCACCGGCTGTTACACTTGCTGCTTCCCGGTTCCCGGTGCAAATCACAGCGCGTGTGAAATCGGCGTTGTAGAAGCACGTTCAGTGCCGAGTGCCTTCTGTTTTGAGTTTTTATGGGAAATGTGAAACTCATGCCTTCGGTTTATAAGTTTTGGAAGTATGTCCTTTTTCTTGACTGTGGGAGATATTTCCTTTTTTAAATTGTCTTCAATTCTTCAAGGCAAAAATACATTCGTGTTTCTAGGATTTCTCTGAGACCAGTGGTCAGGATCTTGGACCAGATCTGGCAGAGAGCACCCAAGTTACCTGGAGAGAGAGAGAGAGAGAGAGAGAGAGGCAGGCAGAGGCGGGGGGGGGGGGGGGGGAGGGAGGGAGGGAGAGAATGAGAATTAGTGTGTGTGTTTGTGTGTGTGTATGTGTGTGTGTGTGTGTGTGTGTGTGTGTGTGTGTGTCCCTCCCTCCCCGACTTAACGGATCAGGCCTGGGAATGAGGTGGGAAGGTAGAGGGGCTTTAAATGAGGCCAGGTTGGGGCTGTGCTGCAAGGGTATTTCCAGACTGGCGCGGAGGCGTCAGCTGTCAGAGCTGTCGTTCAGAAAGATAATCAGGTAGTGATGTATCAGATGGGCGAGGTGGGGAGAGATGGCTGGGGAAGAAGGTAAGTGGTAGGCTAGGCGGGGGGTGGGGGAGAGCTGGAAGGAAGTGGGGGCTGAGGGGTGCAGGATGAAGGGTGGGGATAGGATTGAGGGCGTGTGCTGTGAAGGGGCTTCTTGAGTCTGCTCTGGAGGAGGGTGATTAAGCAGCCGTTAGTGGGTTTGGGGAGGAAGGGCCTGTAAATGCAATGGGAATTGTGCCCTTGGAGCACTGCCATGTTAGGACTAGGGACTGGAGTGCAGTCAGGGAAAGGGACTAACAAAGAGATGGGAGAACAAGGGAAGAGGGTCCCCAAACCAGTGGGAGCTGAGTGAGGAGGGCAGGGGAGGAGGTGTGGCTGACAGGGGCCCAGTGGGCTGAGGTATTGCCATCATCCAGGTGGGCGTCGGGAGGGGCGGGGAGGGAGGAAGGGTTGCTTCCCCCTCATGCCCTGACGGGGCTGGGAATTGAACTCATAACCAAGGTACGTGCCCTTGACCAGGAATTGAACCTGCGACCCTTCAGTCCCCGGGCGACACTCTAACCAGAGTCAACCGCCCAGGGCTGCTGTTGTGTTAGCTGTTGTCATTTTTTCTTTTTTATTAGACAATCTAAGGGGAAAGAGGCCAGTGGCCCTGACTTAACCAGTATTCCTTGTTTTAACGTTGTTGTGACACGTCCCTGGCTTAGGGCTGAGACCAGACCTTCCGGTGTGACTTCTGCCGGGACTCTGGTGCTGCATGAGAGCACCGGCACCACCTTGGGGCTGGAGCGAGCAGCCCAGGAAGGACTGGAAAGGGTCCGAGAGAAACCGTGTCTCCCGAGTCCCGGGTGTGGCGTCCTCCTCATTGTTCCCCTTTTGGGGGAGACAGCCTCTAGCACAGCGGTCGCCAACCTATCAACCCCACGGACTGCCAGTGGCCCGCGGACCACCGGTTGGCGACCGCTGCTCCCGCAGCTTCCCAGACTTCTGTGTCTTCATGCTGGCATTAGACTCGATAGCTTTGAGGATAGAATTCCTTCTTGGAATTAGTTCCACGTGATGCTCTGTTGGGAAGTCTCCTGCCATTCTTGACCCTTTTGTATCTCCAGTTTCTTCTGTGTGGGAACTTTGGGTCTGACTTTGTCCTGGCGACCTGAAGCACCCCCCGGCCTCTCTGTGGGTCCTGCGGCCCTCGGTGCATGGTCCCGGTCTGAGCTGCGCCGCCGCGTTTCTGTGGGTCGAGGGCTCTGAGCGCCTTGCTGTTCTCTGCGCTCTCCCATGGGAAGGGTTCCCTGGCGGTATTTCCTCTCAGTCGTTACTCGGGTGCTTGATGGCGAAGGTACTTTTTGTTGCAGAATTGGGGCTCTTCACTTGGGCAAACCTATGTGGGGAGAAAGTTAGGGGGGTCTTTTCAGGGCATATTGCCTAGTGGTAGTTTTCTGCAAAATTGAAAAAATTCCTAACATAACCTTTCCCTGAAAGGCTACAGAAAAGACTCACGGTGTCCTATATGTAAACCACAGTGAAGTGCCTTAAAATTTTTTTTAACAAACACAGAAACGTACAGGATATCATACAAACAACGGAGCACGTTTAGAAATTACCCCTCAGCAGTGAGGTTAGCCAGCACTGCTTGGTGGTGCCCTGTGTCCCTCATGGGCCGGTGCACCTGCTCGTGGAGCTGGGCTCGTCCTGCTGGGAGAGGAGCAGACACCAGCTCTCGGTGTCTCGGGAAGATGTAATCCTATTCCCGAGTGTCCTATCGGTGGGTCCCCTGTGACCCCCAGAGTCCCCCCGAAGACGGTCGGTGGGAGCCCACTGGGAGACGGGCTTCCCAGGAACTTTCTGAAGCTACGGGGCCTCGGTCCTCGGCCTGGAGAGGGCACAGACCTGCGTGCACAGCATGGCCCAGACACCCACTTCTGTGGGATCCTTCACCTCTGTCCGCGCCCCTTGGACAGGGCCTCACCTTCTGCCCAAATAAAGTGGAGTGGTTTCCATCTTCATGTGAATGAATTTTGAGCGGAAGAGCGATGGTTTCCTTTCTAGCCTGGCTTCCAGCTTGCGACAGGTGTGAGGAGTCCATTCTTCTTGGGCCAGCCGTGTGCGAAAAGTGTTCTGCATCGTGAAGGTTAAGGCAGCTTCCTTTTGGAGCGTTTGGGGCCTGGAGTGCGCTGAGGATGGAACAGCAGGCACCATTCAGCTAAAGGCCAGATGGACTGAACCTTCCATGCCAGCGACTGCCCATGGAGAGGGCGCGTGCCTGGGCGCAGATGCTGCTCCCGGTTCGGTCGCTCCTTGCTGGTATCCACGGGAAGTGATGAGAGGCACAGAAAGTGCTCAGCTGTCAGGAGGCGCAGAGCTGGACGGAGCAGCCTGGGGGTGGCCAGGTTCAATGCTGTACAGCGCCCGGGGCTGCCATGGGCCTCCGCTCTCAATCATAGGAAATCCCCACGTATTTGGAAATTAAACAAGTCAAAGATGACTGCAGAAGGGAAATTTGAAAATATTTTCATTTGAATGAAAGTGAAAACAAACAAAATATAACATTTGTGGGGCCTAGCAGTACTGAGAGGGAAATTCATAGAATGAAGCGCTCACTGCAGAAAACTAAAGGTCTCACTAACCTGAGCTTCTGCCTTTAGAAACTGGAAGAAGGCACCCTGCATTCCCGCAGGCAGGCCGGGCCGAGAGCCGGGAGCAGGGACCCCTGGGAGAGAGCGACCCGGAGAGGAAGCCCTCTGGGCAGGGCAGGCCCACAGCGGCAGCCCGAGAAGGACCCGGGAGCACGCACAGCGACGGAAGTGAAGCAGACGTGGCAGTGAGACGAAGTAGTGCTGGTTCCTTTCTGAGGGGACCCTTAGGAGGCAGGATGCATTGAGGGGCCACTAGATCTTGAGCACCTCCCTGCCAGCTGTCCCGCCGCCGAGGGAGCCTTCCCCTCTGGACAAGCAGTGGGAAAGACAAGGCCTCACCGGCGCTGCGGGCTTGTCCTCTGCCCGTAACTGTAGCTCACCCTTCTTTGCTTGGTAACTTCAAAGGCACATTTTAAAAAGTTACTATTTGCCCTTTATTGACATGGCTGTTCCCTTCCCCCAGCTCTTACTTTTGAATAATGTGAAGCTGCAGAAAGTTGAAGCAGCAGGTCAGAGAGCATTCAGTGCCGTCCCCAGGAGTTGGTGGTCTGTCACGCTGCCCGCTTCTCTCTGTGCTGTCCGGTGACGCATTTCATCGACGCAGATGTCTCTCCTGATTCTGCACAGCTCCAGCCAGTGTCCCCAGAACAGGGCCGTTCTTTCCCATCGCCTGAGGCGTGCCTCTACCCAGAACTTTAACACTGACCCAGCCGTGCCTGGCCCAAGTTCACAGTTACAGCCATTCAGTTTTCCCCAAAATGTCTTCACACCCCTATTTCAGATCGGGATTGAGCCAGGTTCCTGTAAGTCCTGGCTGAGAGGCTGAGGGGGTTTGAAGCAGCCTACCCCCACCTGACCAGCCCCAAAGCTGGAGGACAGGTCCTGCTCCGGGCTGGGGGTTGGTTCCCTGGTCCTTCTCCAAAGACCAGGCCACGCACTCTGTTTCCTATCTGGAGCCACAAGGCACTCTAGCCTTTGAATTAGCAAACTAGGATGCATTTTCTTATTCCTGCGCCTCTCCATGTGGGCACACCTGAGGGGTTTGTGTTTGGAGGTTGGGATCATTGCAACAATCCCCTAGAGTGAGCAGCTCTCACCTGGGCCTCCAGGGACATCCATTGGCGCCTGGAGCCATTTTTGGCTGGTACAGCGGGGGGAGTGGGTGCAGCTGAATATCCTACAGGGACAGTCCAGTCTGACTGTGCCAAGCTGAGTGAGTCCCTGCTTTGGACCGTGACCATTCAGTGACATGGTGGTGTGTGCTGCCGAGAGCTTCCTCAGAGGGAGAGGGTTCGGGAACTGAGCCTCGTTAATTTCTGTGGCCTCCAACTTCTGCTTCCACACCGTGGTGTTTTTTGTTTGTTTGTTAACTATCTTTAATGGCCCTTTTCCCTGTTCCTCCCCTCTTTTGACATAAAATTCATGCAACATAGCACTAACCATTCTAAAGTGAGCAGTTCAGTGACAGCCACAGGGCTGTGCAGCCACCACCTCGACCTGGTTCCAGAACATTTCCGTCACCCAAAAGGCTCTGTACCCATCGAGCTGCTCTTGATCTCACCTGCGTGCAGCGTCTCTGGCAGCCACTGCCCGTCGGTGGAGCCGCCTATCGGGCTAGTTCACGCAGATGCAGTCATGCATGTGCCGGCTTCTCCACGGAGCGTCGTGTTTTCAAGGACCGTCCACACGGTCTGTGCTCAGCTCTTCCTCATGGCTGTGGAACCTTCCCTCGTGGGGTGCCGCGTGTTTCCCTGTTCTGCACTGTGGATGTTGGGGCTGCTGTGAGCACAGGTGTCCCCGCATCTAGTGCCTGTGTCCAGTCCTATTGGGTGGATGCCCAGGAGTGGGATGGCTGGGCCATGGAAAGTCTGCGTTGAAGTCTTGAGGAACCACCAACCTATTTTATTTCCACACCCACTTTCTCTGCCAGAAGTAAATAAGTATAATACAAGCAGCTTAATTCCAAAATAAAATTATTTTGCTAAATAAATAAATGCCTTAGAATTCACAGTTCAACTGGGGGCTATTTCAGTGTCCTGATGCTCCTGACCCCAAACCAGCAGTGTGCACGTGGGCTGTGGGCTCACAGAGCAGTGAGTTAATCCCGTGGCCTCAGCTTTTCAGACCTCGCGGACCACCAGGTGTCGACCGCGGATTAACCCACAGGTGGGGGTGACCTGTGAACATCCACAGTGGTCGTTCCACACAGTTTAACTTGGAGAGATCACAGAAACATATTTAAAGTTTTGAAACTCAAGTTGATGGGAAAGAACAAGCAGCTATTTCAGCAGAAATCTAGAATTAACATACTTTCGTCCTGACTGCCTTGTGCCTGCTGGTCCCCCAGACCTCATCCTCGACCCCGGCCAGGCGAGGGCTCCACGCAGCAGGGGCCCGGGATGTTCCCCGGCTCCCAGGCGGCCTTGCCGCACTGAGGCAGCACTTGGCCTGTGGCTTCTTTGAGATCAGACGGATCGGAGGCAGGGGAGGTACGGGTGAGGTTTCTCTGAGAAGCTTCTGGAACAGCAGTGGGTTTTTTCTGTTGTTACTGAGACTCGAAACACCCTTTCCCTCCAGCAGTTTTTTGTTTACTCGGGGTATTTTCCCCGAGACATTTCTAAGGGTTTAAAACAGAGAAATTGGCGCTCAAGCTGGTTTGGCTCAGTGGGTAGAGCATTGGCCCTTGGACTGAAGGGTCCTGGGTTCAGTTCTAGTCGAGGGTGGCACGTACCTTGGTTGGGAGGCAACCAGTCGATGTGACATCAGTGTTTCTCTCGCTGTCTTTCCCCCTCTCTTCCACTCTCTAAAAATCAATGGAAAAATATGCTCAGGTGAGGATTAAGAACAACAAAGACAGAGAAACAGAGATGGGATTTCTCCCCCTCCCCTGCGCTGAAGAACTAATGTTAGCTTAGTAGAAGGGACTGAGGAAAGGGATCTGGGTGAGCAGTGCGGGCAGGGAGGGCGGTTTCCATGCGCCTTACGTGGGAAGCTCGCTCCCCACCCCCACGGGCAGTGCTCATCCAACACAGCCTTCTCTGTCTTTTGCAGACGGCTGTACATGAACCGGAGACCAGGCCAGAAGCACTTCTGAATTAAGGTCAGTTTGATGTAATTAGTTCACTAAGTTTTTAAAGTGCAACATTTACATTTCTTTAGTTTTTTTTTTTTTTTTTAATAACCTGGTTTTGCCCGTCTCTCTTTTGAGCCCAAAGTTGGTTTTCAGGCAGGTGATCCTGAGGAGGGTGTTTCTCCAAAGGCTTTGTCCAGTGCTCTGGCTTCTCCTCAGACCGCACAACCCTTCCGCCTTCAGAGGCTTTGTCCAGTGCTCCGCTGGCGGGGCGGGTTTCAGAGATGGAAGCTCACGTTCTAGACAAAGGGGTCATTTCTCCAACGTCTCTCGTTCTGATTTAAAAAGTACAAGAAGCTTTGTTTAAAAGGTAGTAAACTGAAGTAAGTGAGGCTCCTCCCTCCTGCGGAAGGTCAGCTGGGCCCCACAGAGGTCAGACCGTTGTGGGCTGAGAGGGGTCCACTCTATGTCCAGATGGAGAGCTGACGGGCGGGTGGGGTCTCCTTCCCACGGCCTCAGCACGTTCGGGGAGGCGCTGTGCCTGGCTGACAGTTGGTGTGAGCGGTGGAGGGAAGTGTCCGTGGTGCGTTCTCTCACAGCAGACCACACAGGCAGCGCTGAGTTCTCTTTACAATTTGCAATCAGGAAGTTGAGAAACAGGAAAATCTCGTGAGAACCTCGGATATCGAGGGCGGACCATGTACACACAGCGGTGCTAGTAAGCGCAGTCGGCAGCGTGCACGCCACACGGCAGGCTTGCTGGTGCGTTCAGCCAGGGCCCGTGAGACTTAGGGTGAGCCCGGGTTCCCCCTTAGTCCTCATCACTGCCCAGTTACCAGGAAGAGCGACTGTTCTGATCGCGTGCTTCTGATCTGAAGCCGACTTAGGGGTCCGGTGTCATCAACACTTAACACCAGTTTTTATCGCTTTTGACACATGGACATTAAGCCCCCAAGGTCAGCCATTCGTTTGTTCAGACAAACTTGGGAATTACTGGGATGGCATCCTCAAAAAGCTGGCTACAGCGGCTGGGTGATGACATCACAGAACAGTGTCACACACGACACAGCCTGCTCGGGGGTACCTGTGCCCCACACTTTTAAAACCAGTAGATTTATAGCAAATTTAATATTTGCTTATAATGTAGCCGAGCAATGACAAGAATTATTGATTTTTAAAATGTATTGGAATGTTCAAATATAGGTAAAAACAGTATTAGGTAACCACCCAGCTCCAGCAGTGACAGAAGTTGGCCAGTTTTTGTTCAGTCTCCTTCCTCTCAGTCTTGGAGCTTCTGACAGCACATCCCACAGTGAGGACTTGGTCCCGCTGGGACACCAAGTGCCGGCCGCACCTCCTCCGGGTCCTCAGATCCCGGCCACATGCTGCTCTCTGAAAGCCTGCAAGCTGCATCGGAGTCAAGCGCTGAAGTCTCATAACACTCTAGGACGGTTGTGATGGGAAGTTGAAACATACACAAAAGTTAACCAGTCGTACCAGGCGCTCCCTCACCAAACAAAGCCATTACCCTCAGCACCAGTCTTTGTTTCCTTTTAATCTATTTATTTTTATTGATTTGAGAGAGGAGAGACATGGATTCGTTGTTCCACTTGCTTAGGCGTTCATTGGGTGATCGTATATGTGCCTGGACCAGGGATCGAGCCCACAACCTTGGTGCATCGGGAGACGCTCTAAGCAACGGAGCCACCTGGCAGGCTGCCAGTCTGGTTTCGCATGTGCCCTTACCCGTTTTCCTCTTCTTGGTAGTTTTCAAGAGAATTTCAGACCCATCATTTTATTAAACGTGTCATCATAACCTTTGAAGGCCAGGAAAGGCTGTGGTTCCGTCATGTTGGACGGAGGGTCCGCACTGCACGCCACCCCACTCTCTCCGGCAGGCGCAGCCGGACAGACGGGCATCTCTCTCTGTCCGCTGCCCCGTCCCTCACAGCATCGCTAGGACCATCGAGCGGAAGGGGCTGGGCTGCCTGGTGCCCTTTGGGATTTGCACTCTGCATTTTGGAGATTAACTTGGATTTGGAAATGAAAGAAAAACAGAGAAGTTAATGAAGTTGGTTGAAATTCCTCCTGCAAACTCCTGTATCAAAATGTAGCTTTGCCTTGGAGGTGAGGTGTGGTGGAGCAAGTCCGCGAACCCCTGCCCGCGTGACCCTGGCTCTGCTTCAGCATTTCAGAGGCGACCGCTGTGGACTTGGCGCAGCAGCGAGGCCAGGGCGCCGGGGTCCTGTTAACCCCGTGTGTGCGCTGCCCTGCTGAGAGGGCGCTTCATCGTCTGATCCCGGCCGGCTGACTCACGCTTGCCCGTGGTCTCATTTGATTTCCCCTCCGCCTGTGGTGCAGAGCGCGCCTTTCCGGCTTCCCAGGAAACACCGAGTGAAACCGGGATGTGGGGCCGTCACTTTCCCTGTGTGCGGCAGCCCCAGAGCTGGACACTGGTTTTTGACGTTAACAGACTTGCAGCTGGAGTGTCCCTGGCAGTGGTTCCTGGGCGTGCCGCTGACATGTCCTGCCGAGACTGCAGGTCGTGGTGAGAGGAGCCTGATGAGGGCACCAGGGGTGGGGAGCCACCCGGAGCACAGGGTTGCATTTTTACGTTCATCCTCACCTGATGATTGATTTTTAAAATGTATTGGAATGTTCAAATATAGGAACATTCATTGTTTTTGTTTTTTTAAGAGAGTGGAAGGAAAGGAGGGAGGGGGAGAGAATGCGAGAGAAACATGGATGTGAGAGAGACTCAGTGATTGGGTGCCTCCTGGACGTGCCCCCACTGGGGCTGGGGATTGAACCTGCAACCCAGGTCGTGCTCTTGACCAGAAATCGAACCTGAGACCTTTTGGTGAGCGGGCTGATGCTGTAACCACTGAGCCACACCCATCACATTATTCCACATGGGAAATACTTGAATAAAAAATCATGCTAACACTGACTTACGAGATGTTGCATATAACCTAACCGAGGGGCAGACTTCAACCTGCTTGCTTCAGTCACTTAAATTTCTTCCAAAACAGAAGTTCTAAATCAAGGCCAGTGGCAGGTGTGGGTGGTGAGGGGCAGAGGGGGCCTCTCGCGGTCTGTCTTAGTGGATTAGAGGGCATCGCGCTGAGTCAGCTCGGCCGAGGCTTAACAGGGACTGTGACCCAGGAGGGGAGAAGACACCCAGGCCTCGGGGACCAGAGGCTTTGGGGGACTCAGGGCAGTGAAGAGAAAAGCAAAACCAGCAAATGTAAGTAAGACTTGTGAGCGTGCCTCAGTGGTTTTGTGTAAGCTGCACAGCCAATATTGGAAACGAGCGGAGGCTACAGCCACTAACACTAATGAACGTGGCAGTCATCCTTTACGTTTTTTAAAACGACGCCTATTTTGTTCTTTTAAACTAGCTACAGTCATTTAGCATTGCCCCAGGTCCTGCCGTCTGCAGGGCTGTTCTCCGTGGCCTGCAGGAGCTCGCCCGGTGAAGGGAGCTTAACTGGCCCTTTTCACTGAAACTAGGAGAAGACCATGTGAGTCTTCTTAGTTCCTGGGCCCCAATAAGCGTAACTTTTTTGAAGAGGAAATAGATACGTAAGAGATAACGTGAAAATAAAGGCTGCCCCATTCCCGTGTCTTTCTTCAAAAATGACCACTAGTAACATTCCTTGTGTCTGTAGACCGAGGTTGTTGACATTAGCATAGATGTGTCCTGTTCGTGGACAGAGAGAGGCCCCCCCTCCACACGCTGTTCTGTGCCTGTTTCTTTCATGGCGGTGCGTGGTGTGGGAATGCGGAAGCCTCTGCGGGGTGCGATGCCTGGGCAGCAGCGACTGCCCGGGGCCCTGTGATGGGCGTGGTGTCCACCTCTCCACGCTCACCCTCTGGGGCCGGTTCAGTGTCCGTTAGCTCAGGGCCGGGGCTGTCAGTGCGCCCAGCAAGGTGGCCTGGGCAGTGCCCCCGGGTGACCGTGCCAGGGCGCTTCATTTGTGAAAGTCCATCTGCAGAAAACTTATTTTCCAGATTCGATTTTAGGAAATACAGCTGTGGCAGGGAGAAGAGAGAGCGATTTAAAATTGTTTAATGTCTGTCTTCACTGAGACTCCGATGGGAGGGCTGATTCTAACGGGCTGTAGTCCAGAGGCAGTCGCCGGACCGATGCTGCTCACGGTGAGAGGCAGTCTGCTTGTCCTCCGAGCTGCGGCTGAAGGGTTAAGTCGGCAGTATCGGCAGTTTTGCTCCTGAGGTTTGCCGAGGTGACGGAGCTAAACGGAGCTTCTCAATATAAGATCCTTGGGCTGTCATTTCCCTACCTTCACATTGCGCAGTGGTGATTATCATGTACATCGTCTTCTGTGACATGTACAAGAGAACATCTAATTAAAGGAGACATTTAAGTTTAAGATCTCAGGAGTTATCCCACCTGTTAGAAGTTGGGTCCTTAAAAAAAAAGAAGTTAGGTCTTGCCTGGCTGGCGTGACTCAGTGGTTGAACGTCGACCTGTGAACCAGGAGGTCATGGTTTGATTTCCTGCAGCTGCCCAGGTTGCAGGCTTGGTCCCCAGTGTGGGGCGTGCAGGAGGCAGCTGGTCCATGATTCTCTCTCATCATTGATGTTTCTATTGCTCTCTCTCTCTCCCTTCCTCTCTGAAATCAGTAAAAACTTTTTTTTAAAGAAGTTGGGTCTTTACTTGAAGACCTCAGCATCTAAGAAGGTACTTCCTTCTACCTAGATCCTAAGGAGCTTGTTTTTAGTCCTCAGTTTAAAAATTACCTTCGTGTTTTAGTGTTTGAATTCGGGTCAGAAGTTGTTTGTTGACTGAAGCTAACCATTTGGTCCGTGTGCCTCACGGCGCCAATGGCAGTTACCCTCCAGGTTGACCTTGGAAGGACTGAGGAAGGGCTTCTTTACAGACTGGCATGGCTGTCGGGTGGGGAGGCAGGTCGGGGGAGAGGGCGGTGGGATTGAAAGAGCCCACTCTGCAGAGCTGTCTGCATGGACTTGGCCCGTCCCCGCATGGGAGTGCTGGGAGGCGCCCGGGCTGCTGGGAGCACAGGCGTCCCTGCGAGGACATCACGGCCTTTCGTTTTAAAACTGTTTCCTATTCTCTTGGCACTGTTACTGTTTCCTACGTCAACATTCACAAATGGCTGTCCTTAGAGTGTAGCTGTGCAAAGGGGAGAGGGAGCTCACCAGTGTCAGTGGACACGTGTCTGCAGCGTGGCCTCAGGGACAGACGTGCTCTGCTTGGCCAGGCCCCCTGCGACACCCTCTTCAGTGTCGCCTTTGAAACAGCTGTTTTGATCAGAAATATTCCTAAGACTCTGTTGGCATGTGTTGCCTTCACGGAGAGCTGCCATGGGTCCTGCCCTTTGCTGTGCCTGCTCGCGACCCACCTGCCAGGCCTTTGCCGCAGGGCTGTGGGCGCCGTGCCCGGTTGGCCTGAGCTGTAGGGCTGCGGGGTTGGTCCTTGGTCTGCTGGGATCCAGGGCCCATGTTGGGAGAGCACGTTCCCGAACCAGAGGCCTGCTGGGCCCCACACCCACACAGGTCCTTCAGAATGGCCGTGTGGGCGTGCTGACATCTGGGCAGTCATGGGGTCAAGATCACTGATGCGGCTCCCAGCGACGAGTGGTCAGGTGCCACTGTGCCCTGCGTCCTGCCTGGTTTCACGGGAGAGCCATCCTCATGTCTGTTTCAGCTTCTTGGACTCTACTGAGACCCAGATCCTTCGGAAAAGGCTGCGTGGGGAACAGGTTTTTTCTTTGTTCACCACCACCATCTGTTAAGTAGTGATTTGTTAGACATCGTCATTGTGCAAAGCCAGTGAGTGAAAGAGACTGTATTTTACTAACCCAGCCCTTGGGGGCATTTTATAAGTTCTGATGAATGTTAGTCTCTGATTTATAATTGCTCTCAAAATTTCAATTTCCTTTTCTTGCCTGCTTCATTACTTAGTCATTTTTTTTTAATATACTAGGTTAGAAAAATCTCTGACAATGTATATCAGATTACTTAAAACCCAAATACCGTATTTTCCGGCGTATAAGACCCCCGACTTTTGAGATTTTCCTGGGTTAAAACGTTGTTTTATATGCCGGAAAATACGGTATATTTTATTGATTTTTTTTTTTTTTTACAGAGAGGAAGGGAGAGGGATAGAGAGTTAGAGAGTTAGAAACATCGATGAGAGAGAAACATCGATCAGCTGCCTTTTGACACTCCCCACTGGAGATGTGCCCGAAACCAAGGTACATGCCCTTGACCGGAATCGAACCTGGGACCCTTGAGTCCACAGGCCGACACTCTTTCCACTGAGCCAAACCGGTTAGGGCTACTTAGTCATTGTTTATTAACTTTTCTTTACATCAAATTTTTTTAATCCTCACCTGAAGATAATGTTTTCATTGATTTTGAGAGAGAGAGAAACATCAGTGTGAGCGAAACACAAAGATCAGTTGCCTCACGCGTGCGCCCTGACCGGGGATGGATCCGAAACCTTTGGGTGTCCCAGGTGAGCTCCAGCCATCCGAGCCACCTGGCCGGCTGTGGATGAACCTTCTGTGCTTGTGTTTCCATTTCAGATCTGATTCCGTGAGGTGGCATCGCAGAGCACTACGGTCAGAAGATGAGCGAGCTCGACCAGCTGCGGCAGGAGGCCGAGCAGCTGAAAAACCAAATCAGAGTACGTAGTCGCACACGTGCTCAGTTTACTAATCACCTCATCGAGTGCATGTCTGGCCAGATGTTACCTGGTGTCGGAGGGATGAGTTACAGGGCGACCCCAGGGTTCAGGACTGAGGTTGAGTCTTAATTAGCACAGGATGCACTAATGACACCCCTTATTTGGCCTCGTCCGTTACTTTTAGGGTTTTGTTTCCTAGTGCATCATTATTTCTTATCTAAAAATGTCTCCACAGGATTTATAAACATCTTTCTGCACGTTTTTTTCTTAACCTTGGAATTAGCTTTGTGCCATTCTCTTTTTTTTTGCAATATTCTTTTGGTCACTGTATAGAGTGTGATGTTGGCCTCCCTCCCTTGTGACTGTTAAGTTGAGGGCAGGAAACTTCTTTAAAAATAAGGATATTAACAAGAATAAGAGGCATTTTAGTGTGCCTGGCTTGTTTTCAGTTTTGAAAAGCGGTGTTCCCTTGGGAAGGTCATTGGCTGGCCGCTCTTTCTGCTGGAGCAGATGCCTCTCCTGGAGGCAGAGCAGCGTGTGCAGCCCAGGCTTCTGGAGCACACGGGTCGCCCCGTGTGCAGGTCGCACGGCAGCCCCGGCGAGGTAACAGGGCGAGGCTCAGGTTCGGCCGCTCCCCTGCAGGTGTGAGGCATTGCTTCTGAAGAATGCTTTCTAAAGAAGCATTGCCTGCAAGTCAGTGTTCCTGTTCTCAGACTCCTGTTCTCAGACTCCTGTTCTCTGACTGGCGATTGGAAGAGAGAGAAAGGACGTGGACTTAACAGAAAAAACTTGTCCTCAGCGTCCGCGGCTAGATGCTTGTCCACTGACGAAGGGGCATCTCGGACGTTTCGGGGTCACCTGTAGACTCTAGCCACCGCCAGAGCGTCTCTTCTCAACAGGTGCCTGAGCAGTTTCCTGAGGCCACTGGAACAGGGGCGCCTAACCATGTCCTTCCAAATGGCCAGTCGCGCCCAGAAAACCTAGCGGTGACGGGAAAAGGCACGACGTTACTTTAGCCGTCTCCTCGTGACCTTGCGAGCAGGCAGTGGGCTTCCCTGAGATCTGCAGCCGCAGGGGAAACGGCGTCCTGTGTAGGTCAGGCCTTCCGCCCAGAGCCTGCTGCAGCTCCCAGGAGCAAGGACGCGCCTCTCTGCTCCGGGTGGGCTCGGGGGACGGTCTGTCCGCCTCCAGGAGAAACCAGAGTGTGTTCCCCGCCCCTGGGAATGGCTCACCAATGTGGGCTCTCACCTGTTCAGACGCAGCACAGCGTGGGGGGGAGACAGCGTCTTTGGAAGAACAAAGGCTGGAAGTCAGCACTCCTCTCTTCCCGTGGGTCAGTCCCCGTGGCATTGTGGGGCACAGGCGTCCTCAGGGCAGGGCCTTCGTGCGGGCCACACATGGAATTTACACATATAAAAAGGAACAGGTGGCATTCATGTTTAAGAAACTAAACCAACATACCTAAAATATAACTTCAACATGCACTTCGTATTCCATTACTCTACACCCTCTTTCGCACCACGTCTTGAGCACTCAGTGTGTCTCCCCCTGATGGGCACACCTCCGTGTGCACGTGCCACGGCTCCTGGGCTCCTGGCTCCCAGCTGTCCCCGTGGCTCCGTCTCCCAAGCTGGTGCTGTGCACGTTTCTGGGCTCAGCACGGGGACGACAAGGGTGGGGGCACCTCTTACTCCGCGGGTGGGAGGGACGGCTTCCTTTTAAAATGGGAAAAGCACCTTCCCCCCGATGGCCCCAGAAATGCAGGTTTTCAGAGAACTTGGGGCAGAGAGAGCAGAAATGGCAGCTGAGGGTGAGGGCTGCGTGCTTCCTTAGGCTTGTCTTCAGGTGAGCGACCCCAGCGGACCGCTCGTCCTTTTCTGACTGTTGTTGTGAGGAAGCGTGCGGTCTCAAAGGGATGCGCGTCTCACCACACGGCCCCGGGGATGCTGTGTGAGGGGCAGACAGGAGCGGCGTGCCCACTGGGGGACAGGCCTGTGGTGCTGGGCAGAGGCCGAGAGGATGAGGACTGACCGGTCAACAGCGTGGACATGCTCCTCTGACTGAAGGGCCAGGAAAATGAATGTCATCTTCAGTGACACGTCTCATCGCAGACAGAGCGAGGCCTTTGCACTGAGAGCACCCCCTGTGCACGTCTCCGCCAGGCCAGGCAGTCGGGCGCGACACGAAGACGCAAGGGTCTCTGACTGCCAGCAGCTGCAGAGACCGCCCTGACGTGTTGTCATAATTTCTTAGAAATTATTCCTACATTCACGTTTTGACCCTTTTAAAGCTATCGTCTTGTTTTCCTTCTTAATGTATGGTTTTTTTATTTGTAAAATTTATACACTAATTTGAGATTTCAAGATTTTATCTTCTAGTAACTTGGACCACTCAGGGACAATGACGCATTTTTATGAGCTTTAGTGTGTCCCTGCGTAGTGCTTCCTTGCTTCAAGGTCATTTCCTAGGTAGGAGCACAGGTAGCAGCACAGCCAGAAGCCGTGCCAGGCCCTCAGCGCGTTCCCATAGCCTCAGCACTGGCGACAGTTCCCGGTTAGCACAGCCCAGAAGAGAGGGCTCGGGCTAGACACGCAGTGCTTTCCCACAGTCCTCGGGCCCCCCAGCTCCTGGGCGGTTTGTTAAAAGGCAGAGGTAGGAGTGTGTGCAGGGCCGTGGAGGTGCAAGGCCTCGGCAGGAGGACAGGGTGGCTCCGGTTCGGGGTTCTCCAGTGCCACCAGCCCTCCCTTGGTCCTCCCAGGGTGGCCTGCATCACGGGTCACAGGTGTGCGGTGATCTGGGGCCTGGAAGGCATTGTGTTCCCTTACCCCGTGTTGAGTGTGGTCTGGGCACAGACTGGTTTGCCTGACAGACCACCTGGCCCTACACCGGGGGGGGGGGGGGGTGGAGGAGGGCTGCAGCACAGGCAGGAGGCGCCTCCACCTTCACATTCTGCTCCTGCCCGGCCTGCACTGAGCTCTGACCTGCGGCGGAGGGCCTGGGAGGGAGCAGTCTGGACCTGGACTAACTTCCTCCTTACTGTTCTCTCTAGGATGCCAGGAAAGCTTGTGCAGATGCAACTCTCTCCCAGGTGAGAACCAGGCCTCCCTCCAGGACCTCAGGGCCGAGCTCTGCCCCGAGTCCTACGCGGCAAGGGTAGGACCCAGTGCTGGGAGCGTCTCACCCACAAGTGTTCATGCTCAGCGTCGGAAGTGGTGTTTTTAGGATGAAAAATAAATCCTTCTTAAGCCTCAAATAGGTCCTTACTATTGTAGAGGTCAGAGTTGTGAAATACCCATCTTCAAGTTCAATTTGGCCGGTCCTCAACGTTTAACCTCAACTGTGACGCGGCAGCTCCTCTCCAGACACAGGCGCTGAAGGCTGGTGCTGAGCCCAGCGCCCGCCCAGCTCTCCAGCACTCCTCCCGGTGCCGGAGGTGGAGACCACCCTTGTCCGTGCCCGGAGGGTGGGCACGCAGCGGAACAGGACCCAGCCGCAGGAAGGGCGCAGCGTGGACGCTTGTGCAGCCGGAGGAGCCTAGGACCGGGGGCGGGGGGCTGACAGGGAACATTGCGAATAGGCGGTCCATGGGACTGAAGGAGATTAGTGGTTGCCAGGGGCTGGAGGGGGCCCACGAGTGAGTGCTGAGTGGACGTAGGAGGTGGGAATGTTCTGGAACTAGGGAGAGGTGGATCACACAGCACTGTCAGCGTGCTAAGGACCACTGGATGAAATAAAGTGGTGAATTTCACCTCATTAGAAAAATTAATATTTTTGCCCAAAGAATAAAATGTGGGAGAAAAATCATATTTCTCCTAAGAATCTTACCTAATAAAAGAGGAAATGCTAATTGACCTACCTTTGCTACGCTCACAGCCAATCAGAGTGAGTATGCAAATTAACCAAAAAGATGGCAGTTAATTTGCATATGCAGGCGCAGAGCGGAGTGAAGCCTGCTATGAGGGGAAGGAGGGCAGCGGAGGGAGCTCCTCTAGTGGTGCTTCAGACAGAAGTGAGGACTTGCTGGCTCTGGGCTGCCTGGAAGCAGGGACGCGTCGGCTCCTGGGCTCCTGGGCGGCCGGGGAGCGGGGACTTGCCGGCTCCTGGGCGGCCGGGGAGCGGGGACTTGTCGGCTCCTGGGCGGCCGGGGAGCGGGGACTTGCCGGCTCCTGGGCGGCTGGGGAGCGGGGACTTGCCGGCTCCTGGGCGGCTGGGAGTGAAGCCAGGGGCCTATTCTTGCACGAATATCATGCAATGGGCCTCTAGTGATTAATATTTTACAGTGTTTTAATGCTTTAGGGGATGCACTTTAATTGGGGTTAAACAATAAGTTAAGGAAAAATTGTACTACATCGAATTATCTGCTTCTGAATTCTGAGATGCAGTTTAGACTGTACAGTTTTTAGACCCATTAATGTGATACACTTCCTCCAATTGTCCACCCCAAATCGTGAACGCCAGGCTTTCCTGCGGGAGGGAACCGGCAGGTTTGCGTGTACAGTTCTGTGCCACAGCAGCAGTAATCCCGAGTGGGTGCGAGCTCTGGTCTGGGTCAGTGCACAGCCTGAGCTCTGGGCCGTGGGAACTTGGGAGGTGGGCCCATTAGGCTGTGGGAGGTGGGAGGACCTGGCCTGGGTGCCAGTTGGTGAGACAACGAGAAAGAAGAGGGAGGCGTCCGTGTGGCCAGCCCTGTGCATGGTGCCCGCTGTGGGGTTTGAGGTGGAGAAACGTGTTCTCCACCTCAGTTGGAGCCTGGGCCTCAGCATCGTGAAAGGGAAGTAGGCGCCCTGCAAACAGGAGAAATCCCAGCAGGAGGTGCTGGGTGAGGGGGGCTGAGGGCCCAGCGGTGGGTGGCGGAGAGGGGGCCTCACAGAACAGTAACCTGCAGGACGTTTGCTTTCAGATCACAAACAACATTGACCCCGTGGGAAGGATCCAGATGCGCACCAGGAGAACGCTGCGGGGGCACCTGGCCAAAATCTACGCCATGCACTGGGGCACGGACTCCAGGTGAGCGGGGGTCACTGTGAGGGCACCTGGCCAAAATCTATGCCATGCACTGGGGCACGGACTCCAGGTGAGGGGGCGTGAGCGGGGTCAGGCCTGAGGCACAGGAGGATGCTGTGGGGGCACCTGGCCAAAATCTATGCCATGCACTGGGGCACGGACTCCAGGTGAGCGGGGGTCACTGTGAGGGCACCTGGCCAAAATCTATGCCATGCACTGGGGCACGGACTCCAGGTGAGCGGGGGTCACTGTGAGGGCACCTGGCCAAAATCTATGCCATGCACTGGGGCACGGACTCCAGGTGAGCGGGGGTCACTGTGAGGGCACCTGGCCAAAATCTACGCCATGCACTGGGGCACGGACTCCAGGTGAGCGGGGGTCACTGCGAGGGCACCTGGCCAAAATCTATGCCATGCACTGGGGCACAGACTCCAGGTGAGTGGGCGTGAGCTGGGGGTCGGGCCTGAGGCACAGGAACTGTCTGGTGTGTATTGGCCATGATTAGTAAAGAAAAAGCGAGGAAGTTGCATCAGATGTCTGGTCAGGCCAGGTGTAGGGTCACAGGTGCACACTACCAGGCCACACTTCCACCTGCCCAGGCCCATTTCTGCCCGCCCTAGTCCGTTCCTGTCAGCTGTGGTCTTCCTTTCCCTCATCTTTGTTTCTGCCAGATCCAGGCCCAGTGTCTGTGTGACCTTGGGGAAGTCGCCTAACCTCTGTGCCGTGGCTCATTTTTCCAGCCTATTCCTCATGGTTTCTCGGCTGGCACCCAGGGTGTCAGTGCCCTGGCACAGGATAAAGTGTGTTGAGCCTTAGAACAGTGGGTCCCAGTGCTGTGTCCGGGTTTGCTGCTGGTTTCTCCCTGAGCCCACATCCCACAGCAAGAATGCAGTCTCAGCTGCTGCCCCATCCTCTCCCCTGGCCCATCTGCCCACCAACCGGGGAACTCCCATCGTCACTCATTGTTTCTCCTTTAAATTCTGCCCTTAATTCAGACCCCTTGTCCTCTGGCTGCTCTCCATCGCCCCCGGCACCTGCAGCAGCGCCTACGTGGTCTGTTCAGCCTCCTCTGTTAGAGGCTGCCTTTCCCACCGAACAACGAAATGCGATGCTGGGTGACTGACTGTGACTGACACAGGCTTTCAGACACCCAGCATGGATCTTCCAGGGCCTGGCTTTGAGGAGTCTTTGTTTTGTTTTGTTTTTTAATGTTTGTTAGAGAGGAATTTTCAGCTTGGTTTTCTCTTTGTTCGTGAAATTGTCTGCTTTAGAGTGTAAACAGCTTCAAAACAACATATTCTATCTTTACTTTGTTCTGGGCAGTGTCCCATACAGTTTCAAATGCAGATGAACGGTAATTTAGGCCATTTCAGTGATACTGCTAATCAGAAAGAATAAAAGAGGAAGAAGAAAGGAAATGCCCTTCCTAGTCAACCCACCTTAGAATTGTACTAAAAGTAGCCGGTGACCAAACAGTACATGGTCTCTGGGGCTCTCCCTCACCCGTGGGAGCCTCTGTCCTGTCCTGCTCAGGTGGGGCATGTGTAGCCAGGCCACTCACCCCCTGCGCCAGCCTCAGGCCCTCCACAGTGTGCTCCTGCAGCCACCCCTCCCCCCACTGCTTGGGGCCCCACCTGGGCCATGCGGGATGCTCTCAGGTGGCACATCACCTGTGCCTGAGGGTGGCTGGGAGCTACACCAGGCTGTAGGCAGCTGTTCCTTCCTGGAAGGAAGGGTGCTGTGTGGCCAGAGCAGTGGACAGGAGGCAGGGGCTCAGGTGAAGCAGGGAGGCAGGTAGGGCCAGATCATCGAGGCTCCGATCACCACATGTGAGGCCTTACGCTCGGCCTGGGGGTTCCAACTGGGGTTGTGCTGTGAAAGCTGGGGGTTGGGTCTGAGGAAGAGCAGCAGGGCTGGGACAAAGCACATCGAGTTCAGGGTTGTGGTCACCCCTAAAGAATGGGGATCCGCCGAAACCGGTTTGGCTCAGTGGATGGAGCGTCGGCCTGAGGACTGAAAGGTCCCAGGTTCGGTTCCGGTCAAGGGCATGTATCTTGGTTGCAGGCACATCCCCAGGTGGGGGATGTGCAGGAGGCAACTGATCGATGTTTCTCACTCATTGATGTTTCTAGCTCTCTATCCCTCTCCCTTTCTCTCTGTAAAAAAATCAGTAAAATATATTTTAAAAAAAGAAAAGAAAGAAAAAAGAATGGGGATTCAAGGGAGTAGGGGTGTTGGGTTACTCTTGTTCTCTTTCTTGGCAGGGCCTGGCTGCTCTTTGTTTTATTTATTTTTTAATATATTTTTATTGATTTCAGAGAGGAAGGGAGAGAAAGAGAGACAGAAACATCAATGATGAGAGAGAATCATTGACCGACTGCCTCCTGCACGCCCCACACGTGCCCTGACCAGGAATGGAACCCTGACCTCCTGGTTCATAGGTTGATGCTCAGCCTCTGAGCCACGCCAGCTGGGTTGTAGCTGCTTTTTAAACTGGACAGTTACAGCTCTTAATACCTTACGTATGTGGGGCCCTAGTTTACATTCATAAACCAAAGAACAAACGTGATGCTAGAAGGAGCTCTGCTGTTCAGAGGAAATCCAGCAGAGTGTTTTTAATGTGGGCGTGCGTTTGCTTACGTCCCCTTCGTACTTTCTGTCTTTATAAGCAGGTCATTGCGCAGGGTGTTTTCCTGACTCGGCTGCAGGTCATGAACACGAGTTAGTCTGTCATGTTTGTGATGCTCAGACACTCGCTGTGGCGCTGGGAGACTCACAGCGAGGGCTGTGCAGGCATGCGTGAGGCGATGGGCGTTACGTCATCATTAGTACCGTGCTTGTCAACATTATTAGTAAAATATGTTTATACCTAAGTTCTATTTTTTATAACATTTCAAGAGTCTCTCAGTCACCTGAATGCTACACTTTTTTCCGCTTTCTAAAAGCTGCTGAAGTCCTGTTAGAATTGAGTGGGAAGCCCCACCAACCCGGCGAGGCCCAGGAGCCTCCGTCCTCTGCGTGTGAAGGGCCTGAGGCCTGGGCTGTGAGACGGGGCCCTTCTTCCCGCTCCTCCTTCCTCTGCATTGGCGTGGGCGGTGCCTCCCGGTGACTGGCCGCTGCTCGGCGCCAGGCTGCACCGGGAGGCGAGTGATCACCCCGGTCTGCAGCGGTTACCCCACTGGGATTACGGGGTGTCTCCTCTCACCTTCTGGAGGATCAGTGGGCATTAGCTAATGTTCCTCTAATTGGGCGAGTCAGCAGATACTAAGCTCTCTGAGCGGAGACCTTCCTGAAGGTGACCCTCTGGGAGGGGGAGGGCTCTACGCTGGCCCCTCAAGGCTCGCCCACGGCTGAGCCTGCAGGGCAGGCAGCCAGGATAACCCAGAAGTCTCTTCGTGCCCGAGGTGTGTGTGGCCACCGAGATGCAAGGATTTGACGGAAGAAAGTGCTTCTGGAAGAGGAGGGGGAGGGCTCTTGGTTCCGCTCTGAGACGAGTTTGCAGCACGGAGCTGAGACCGGCGTTGTCCCTTGCGACTCCTTGGTGACTTCTTGTACCTGTTGCCTCAGAACGTGTGTTTTGGTGAAAAGTGTCCAGAGTGACCAGAGTTTCACCTCCAGGTTATGATCGGTTCAGGAAGCCAAACATGCTCCTGACTGAAATGCTTAAAGCCTATGTGTTTGGATAAAACCTTTAAAATTACGAGGTGTACCGGTTAATAATGGCGGATTTCGTAATCAAAGAAAACACGATAATTTCAAGAGAAACGTCAAACATGCTTTATTTAAAGTGATGTCCATCGCTAGCTACACATTTCCCCATCTTTCAGGTAATTTGTGGGTACCGTCCCAATAGAACTTTTCTGGTTTTGAGGCAAACCATTCAGAGACCCAATTTTCCACTTCTTCGTACATTTTGAAGTGCTGCTCAGAAAGTGCGTGTACCATCGATCGGAACAAGTGGTAATCTGAAGGAGCAAGGGCTGGTGAACACGGCGGGTGGGTGAATACTTCCCAGGCAAGATCTTTTAACGTGTCTTTAACTGGTTTTGAAGTGTGTGATGGTGCATCATCACGAAGCAAAATTACTTTGCCGTGTCTTCTGGAACATTCTGGTCGTTCTATGATCAAAGCATGTTTCAAATTGATTATTTGTTGTCGGTAGTGATCAGTATTAACGGTTTCACCTGGTTTTAGCTCATAACACACCACACCTTCCTGATGCCACCAAACACAGAGCATTGTCTTCTTTCCGAAGCCATTTGGCCTTGCAGTCGATGTTGATGGTTGACCTGGATCAACCCATGATTTTATGCGTTTGGGATTCTCAAAATCTATTTTTCATTGTCAGTCACAATTCGATGCAATAAAAGACTTTCTTTCGTGCTGTTGAAGCAACATTTTACTGATGAGTTTTCGGTTTTCCATTTGTCTTTTATTCAGTTGATATGGCACCCATTTTCCTTCCTTTAAAATCTTTCTCATTGCTTGTAAACGATCGGAAATTGTTTGCTGAGCAACGTTTAATCTTTCTGCAAGTTGTTTTTGAGTTTGACAGGCATCTTCATCCAATAATTGTCATTGTTGGTCTGCATTTTCGGTTGACCTGGACATTCTTTGTCTTTCACATCAAAATCATCACTTTTAAAGCATTTAAACCAGTGTTCACAAATATCTTGAGATGGTGCATGTTTACCATAAGCTTCCTCAAGTATCCGATAAAACTTTTTCTTCAAAATAAAGTAATGAATTAAAACTTCCCGCAAATGTTCTTTTTTTTTTTTTTGGCACGAAATTCGACATTTTTAAGCATAAAAATTTCTATGATGTTAACACCTTCAGCAAATTTAACATGAAGTTTTGAAGCTTGCTGTCAATACAACAAAATCGCATACATATCAAATCGCATATATATCAACATGTGTAACTCCATCTATTGAAAAAAATCTGCGTTGTTAACCGGTGGACCTAGTAGAACTCTTTCTGTCATGACTTATCACACTGACCCGTCTGTATAGGGCTGTGGGTGGAGCCGTCGCCATCCCTGGGGAAAGGGCAGGTCCTGAGCTGGCTCCTGAGTAGCCGTGGGCCCTGCTTCCTCTCCGCTAACCCTCGCCCCTTGGTCACGCTGCCCTGCGCTGTCCTGTCCTCGTTCTGTAGAGACAGGCAGAGCACCTTGCAGCACACAGACCCCAGCTGGCACACTTGCCCAGAGCAAGACAAAAGGAAAAGGTGTGTGACGCGTGGTAGTTTCTGCGGTGGGACCAGGCTCAGGGCCGCGGGAGTCTGTCTTCACTTTGCAAAGCGGGTGGGATGTGAGCGAGCCTCAGTGCCTCCCGGGCCTGGACCCAGTGTCGGCTCCGTCTGGAAATGCCTCAGAAATTTGGCATCTCTAAAAGCTTGTTTCCTATGTCTCGGCTTCCCGTGCACTAGAATAGAACAGAAAGTTGCACACTACATGTTTCCTACCACCTGGTTCTTGAAAGACTGTAGGTCTCACATTTGACTTGTCATGAACAGAAACCAGACAGAAGCAGTGCTAAGTGGCCACTGTCTTAGTTGACCCAGCACGTGGCTGGGGGTCTGGTCCCCGAGAAGCCAGGCGCTTGTCCCAGCTGCTGTCTGGAACGTCTCGTCGTGCTTCAGCGATGGTCTGACAATTGGGGCTTTTCCTCTGGGCTCGTCTCCAGCACAGGCCGCTTTGACGCACACGAGAGCCGTCACCACAGCCGCTGTGGCTGTGGCCCTGACGTGCTTGCGTTTGTCTTCCCTGCAGGCTTCTCGTCAGTGCCTCCCAGGACGGCAAGCTCATCATCTGGGACAGCTACACCACCAACAAGGTAGGAACTGCACGCCCTCCCCCAGGCCGCCGGATTCACTTAGCTAAGCTACAGGGCGGGGGGAGGGGTGCACGGGAGTTTGGGGTTTTAAAGAGTAATCCAGGGGGTGTCACATGGAATGAAGCAGTGCTGTCACTGGTCCCGCGTGCGGACAGGGCCCCACTTAGCTGTGTGTCAGGGGGCGCTGGCTGCACGTGAGCACAGCCTGACGCAGCTGCGCACAGGGCTGGCGCGGCCACAACGGTTCCGGCACTTCAGGGAAAGCCTTTGTTTTAGACATGAATTGGTAGCCATTTCGACCAGCCAGTGGCTTTTTTTTTTTTTTTTTAAGACTTAAGTGAATTATTGCTAGCCAGTAAGCCTTAAAACACAATAGTAAAGGAGCATTCTCTCCTTTCGATACCTAATTTCAATTAGGAGGCTGTATTGTACTAAGTGCCTATCTAGTCCTCAGTTGTGACTTTAATAAAGTGATGGATTGAGTTGTTATGTAGCACAGGGTTTCTAATGAAGTTACTGCTGTATCTGACTGGTCACACCTGCAAGTTATTTTCAAAATAATTTCAGTAGCTAGTTTTTGAACTTGAGCATGTTTGCGTCTGTGTTCTGTCGTCTAGGTCCACGCCATCCCTCTGCGTTCCTCGTGGGTCATGACCTGTGCGTACGCCCCTTCTGGCAACTACGTGGCCTGCGGAGGCCTGGACAACATTTGCTCCATTTACAATCTGAAAACTCGCGAAGGGAATGTCCGTGTGAGTCGTGAGCTGGCCGGACACACAGGTACGCGTTCTCTTCAGTGACCTCACGGCTGGGTCAGCGTTCTCGCCTCTGCTCAGTAATGATCTCCTGGGATTGGTTGCATTAATGGTAGAAATACTCTGGAAATGAAAGTAAAGACAGGCCTTGCTATGCCTTTACCAGGAAGAAAACTTGGGTCTCAGTCCCTGTGGCGTCTGCTTTTCAGGGTTCTCTGGTACTTATTTAGGCCACTGTCTTCCATCCTGAGCACCTTCCACCAGGGTTTGCAGTCTGAACGTACCTGTGTGTGTAGTGTGCACATGCGTGTGTGCATGCACTGATCCGCGGCATCAGTGGGCTCCTTGCATGCTCCACACCAGCACCCTCGGTGCGGAGGCCACAGTCTGGGGAGGTGTTGCAGCCGAGCAGCTCTCCGTGTTCGTTTACTTGTGAAGTGGCTGTGACAGGGGAGTGTTTCTGGAGAAGGCCGCATCCTACGGTTTTCCTTTGGCGGCTGCTTCTCAGTCCTGAAAACGACTTCCCACGAGGCTCACCTGCCTCAGGCGCAACCCAGGAGATGACGGTAACTCACGGAGCAGCTAGTCCTGCTCTGTCGTCAGCCAGGTGGCCTGTTACATTCCTTCCAGCCGGCAGAGAGCCTGTCCTGTGTCCTTCAAATGCACGATGTTCAGAGAACACAGCTGTCCTCTCGGGGTAAAGTGCGCCGAGACTCACTGCGAGGCCACGCGCACGCCGCGGAGTCGGCCGCTCCGTGTGTTAGAGCAGACGGCACTGCCCAGGTCCGAGAGGGCGTGAGAACCTCTGACGAGGGATGTACCTGTTTCTCCCTTTAGTTCGGGCAGTTCTTGCTTCACCCATTTTGAGCTGTTAGCAGAGTGTGCACAGTCACGAGTCTCGTCTCTTCCTGCTGAATTGACCCTCTTGTCCGGATGCGGCGCTCCTCTTGTCCTGGCGTCTGCTTCCCTGTGGCCGCCCAGCTGACCTTTGCAGGGAGGGGCTCCCCGACCCATTTCCTTTCCACTTGACCGTGTCGTTGTCAATAGCGCCCCCTGTAGGCAGCGTGTCGTGTCGTTCTCACGGTCTCAGCCGGATCCATGCTGTTGAGTCCTCTTTCCCGTGACGTTAGTGCAGGGGATGCGGCTCCATCGCTTACCTGCCACCTGGCCTGCCCTGCTCTGTTGGTGGTTTTGGTTACCTCCTCCCATGACTTTTGAGTGGCTTGTCCAGGGATTACAAAGTGCGTTTGTAATTTCTCATGGTCTGCCAGGGGTTCCTATTGTGTCAACTCACGTGACATGCAAGCCCCTGGCAGCCGCACAGGCCCGTTTCCTGCTCTTCGTGACGTTTCCGTCGGCGTTGCACCTGCCTGTGTAATAGGCCCACGACACACTGTCACATGTCTCCCCACGCGAAGTGTACATGCTCTTTCACGTGTTCTCCGGTGTGGGCGTGCTCTCCGCCCCTCAGCCGAGGAGCAGGGCTGCTGCAGGGAGCCCTCCGGGGCCGGGGCTCCGTCTTCCTCTCCCGCCTCCCGCTTCTTCAGTGATGTTTCTCTCTCTCTTCCTTCCTCTTTGAAATCAATAAAAATGTATTTTAAAATATATATATTGATTTTAATTGATTTCAGAAAGGGAGAGAGATGGAAACATCAATGATGGGAGAGAAACATCATCAATCAGCTGCCTCCTGCACACCCCCACCAAGGATTGAGCCCGTACCCTGGGCCTGGGCCCTGACTGGGAATCGAACCGTGACCTCCTGGTTCATAAGTCGACATTCAACTACTGAGCCCTGCCGGCCGGGCTAAAACCTGTTTTAAAAATGTGGGGTGTCTCAGCAGGTGTCACGTGTCCCAACCTCTGTGCCGCGGGCCGACTTGTCTGCTGCAGCTGCGTCAGTAGCAAACAGACCCGCTTCTTGCTCTGCCCTGACACCTGTGCGCCTCCCCCATGCTCTGTCCGTCCTCTCTCCCCACGATGGGAGGGCTCCAGGGGCAAGAAGAGACCTTCTGTTCATGGATGTGTCCCGGGGCGGGGGCACACTCCAGGCACCAGGTCTCCTGTGCATTGAGTGGATGAGCGAGCCAATGAGGAGTAGGCGGGGATCCGTCCTCACTCCTGCATGAGAAGAGGGGAGGGAGGCATGGGCACCAGCGGAGAGCATGTGCCCATGTGTGGTAGCTCCAGTGCCCTGTGGGCGCAGTGCCTCAGCCTCCTTGGTCCTGGGGCTCCTGGCCGCCCTCGCCCTGCCCGGGCCCTGCCCAGCAGTGCTGCACCGGGCAGTGGGGCCCGTAGGCAGGGTCTTCCCCAAGCTGCCCACGAGGTTTCTGTTTACAAGACCATAGAGGGCGGCTCTTGCAGATTTGGGTCATTGTCTGGGTCTGTTTTCCAGGTTACCTGTCTTGCTGCCGCTTCCTGGATGACAATCAGATCGTGACCAGCTCTGGAGACACCACCTGGTGAGTGCCTGAGCCCCCGCCTGCCCTTCTCACAGGGCTCGGCCACCCCGGCTCTGGGTAGGACAGAAGGTTCTTTTCTGTTTTGTTAATACTCACTTGAGGATATTTTTTTCATTGATTTCTAGGGGGAGTGGAATGGAGGGAGGGAGGGGGCTGAGAGAGAGACATCGATGTGTCTCACAGTAATTGGTTGCCTCTGCAAGTACCTGATGGGGGCTAGGGATTGAACCTCCAACTCAGGTATGTGCCCTTGGCTGGGAATTGAACCCATGACCCTTCTGTGTGCGGGCCAGTGCTCTAACTGCTGATCCACACTGACCAGCGCAAAAATAGGTTCTTGCCATGAATGAGGGTGTCTGTCATGTGAAACGGCCATGAGACTTCAGCCCCAGAGGCAGTGAGAGCAGACTGCGTTCACTGTGCTTTGCGGATTTTGCAGCCTCTCTCTAGACACTGCACCTCCGGGGGTGTGCGAAGTGCCTGCTTCCTTTCCCCGACCAGCCCTGGGAGCGGCGGGTGCATTGTCCCCTCCCCAAACGGCAGGGTCACAGCTTCCGCGGCGCACACCGTGTTTCTGAATGTTCCGAGTTCTCATCTTCCTTACAGACAGAAGCCCCTAAATAAACTCTGGAGTGTTTTCACTCGTGGCTCCAAACCACGTCATGTACATGCTCAGGTGGTTATTTTATTTTTTTATTTTTTTAAATATATTTTATTGATTTTTACAGAGAGGAAGGGAGAGGGATAGAGAGCTAGAAATGTCGATGAGAGAGAAACATCGACCAGCTGCCTCCTGCACACCCCCCACTGGGGATGTGCCTGCAACCAAGGTACATGCTCTTGACCGGAATCGAACCTGGGACCTTCCAGTCCGCAGGCCGACGCTCTATCCACTGAGCCAAACCGGTTTCGGCTCAGGTGGTTATTTGACAAGAGGCACGTGAGACCCCATCTGATCTGTCTTATGTCAAAGCGCACGGGGGTCCTTGGTCCTGGGTGGGACGGACACTGGTCACTGGCCGTCTGAGAACGTGGGTGGCTCCGTGGGTGTCTCCCGCTGCAGTGCTCTGTGGGACATCGAGACGGGCCAGCAGACGACCACCTTCACTGGACACACCGGGGACGTCATGAGCCTTTCTCTCGCTCCCGACACCAGACTGTTTGTGTCCGGTGCGTGTGATGCTTCAGCCAAACTCTGGGACGTGCGAGAAGGGATGTGCCGGCAAACGTTCACCGGCCACGAGTCCGACATCAACGCCATCTGTGTGAGTGGCTGACCGCGGCAGGGTCCTTCGCCAGCGCCACGGTCGATTAGTTCTGTGCACACAGCATTCTTGTTCGATTGTAAATGTTCCAGGACTAGACGTCCTCTGTTTCCTCTGCAACTACAGCCTCGTTTACCAAAACTCCCTGTGGAAAAGCTACAGTGGTGTGGTCTGCCTCGGGGGCCAGCTCATTCTGTGCTCGGCTGGCCCCCAGCCCTGGGCTTCCGAGGGGAGTGGGGGGAGCACAGGGTGCAGAAACTCACCCAGCGTGCAGCCTCTGTGGGCGGGGCTTCCCTTCTCCACACCCCCCGGACCTGAGGGGCCTGCCCTTGAGGGGAGCTGTGCAGATGTGTCGGTTGGTCGTGAGGTCCCTTCCCTGCCTTCCGCCACGGGGCTCGCCCGACTCCTGGTGACTGCAGAGAAGCACGGCCTCGGTGATGCCCACCCTGCGGCTTCCTGGGCACTCCTGTGGCTCACGCAGGCACAGCCCTCACGTCCCGGCCCCGTGGGCTCCCTGGGCCCCAGGTTCTGTCAGCGCGCTGACTTTGGTTCTGTGTCGTCCTGCTCTTGGGCAGTGGCATTTCCAATATTTGTGGTTTGTGCCTTTGCACACTCCTGATTGCTTTCTCTTTCCAGTTCTTTCCAAACGGCAATGCGTTTGCCACTGGCTCGGATGACGCCACCTGCAGGCTGTTTGACCTCCGTGCGGATCAGGAGCTCATGACTTACTCCCATGACAACATCATCTGCGGGATCACCTCCGTCTCCTTCTCCAAGAGCGGGCGCCTCCTCCTCGCCGGGTACGACGACTTCAACTGCAACGTCTGGGACGCACTCAAAGCCGACCGGGCAGGTGGGTGATGCTGGGGCCGGTCTGTAGGTCCTGGACACTGGGACTGTCTTTCAAGAGGACATGACTCCTCAGATAAGCCAGGTGTGCTGGGCCTGCCTGAGCACACCTGCCAGGCCGCGTGGCATGGCTGGCAGAGGGACAAGGGACAGGCCGCAGGCAGCCAGGAGCTGGCTGGGCAGGCCTGGCGCCCCTGCACACACCAGACGCTTTTCCCCCCACTTGTGCGGTGCCCGGGCATCCCCAGTGGGCAGGAAAGGGGGTGCCCGTGAAGAGTCTGGAGTTCACACGCCAGAGGCTGGTGTATGGTGCCAGGTGCATCCACGCACAGGTGTGCGGACGATGGGAGCTCCCCGACCACGCGTGGCCTCGGGCAGCGGACTGCATTTTAGAGTTGCCGGCTGTGTTAGTCCCGGGCGTGGGAGGGTGGGAGAAGGGCTCGTGGCCCCTGGTGGTATGGGGCCTCGCCTTGGCTTCGCATCTGGAGGGCCTACTTCCTGCCCCAGTTGAGCCCCTCCAGCTCCCCTGCGCAGCGGCATTACGTGGCTGCCCGGTAGGACACCGGCTCTGGAGTGACTGTGCCCTCACTTGCTCCCAGGTGTCTTGGCCGGGCATGACAACCGCGTCAGCTGCCTGGGGGTGACTGACGACGGGATGGCTGTGGCCACAGGGTCCTGGGACAGCTTCCTCAAGATCTGGAACTAACACCGGCAGGTAACACGGGAGGTGGTGGTTCGTGGTTTCTGGGCTCACTGTGGGGAGATGGACCGTGCGGTGAGGTCAGCCTGGACCTCAAGCTGAGTGATGATGGGTCTGAACTGAGAGGCCCTGTTTCTCTTTCCTTTTTTTTTTTTTTTTTTTTTAAACATCTTTTATGTTCTTAATCCTCACCTGAGGATACTTTTCCATTAATTTTCTTTTTTTTTTTAGAGAGTGGAAGGGAGGGGAGAGAGAGAGAGAGAGAGAGAGAGAGAGAGAGAGAGAGAGAGAGAGAACGCATCAGTGTGAGAGACACATCCATGGATTGCCTCCCATATGGGGCCCCGACCAGGACTGGGGATAGAGCCTGCAACTGGGGTACATGCCCCTAACCAGAATTGAACCCGGGACTCTTCAGTCCGAGAGTTGACACTCTTATCTACTGAGCCAAACTGGCCAGGGCTCTGTTTACATTTTTTTAAATGTATTTATTATGGCAACAGCAGTTACTAAAATTGTGTAGGTTCCAGGTGCCCAGCTCTGGTGCATCCATCACCTGTGTACTGCATTTGTGTTCACCACCCAAGGTCAAGTCCCCTTCCATCACCACTCATTGCCCCTCCCTCTGGTCAAGTCCCCTTCCAACACCACTCATCCCCTCTCCACCCTCCTCCTCCCCCAACCCCTCCCTCTGGTCAAGTCCCCTTCCATCACCACTCATCCCCTCTCCACCCTCCTCCTCCCCCAACCCCTCCCTCTGGTCAAGTCCCCTTCCATCACCACTCATCCCCTCTCCACCCTCCTCCTCCCCCAGCCCCTCCCTCTGGTCAAGTCTCCTTCCATCACCACTCATCCCCTCTCCACCCTCCTCCTCCCCCAGCCCCTCCCTCTGGTGATCCCCACACTTCGGTCTGTGTCTGTGAGGTCATTTTCCTTTACTTTTCCCTTCACCTTTTTTCACCAGCCTCTCCCCTCTGACAGCTGTCTGTTCTGTTCTCTGTCTCTGTGAGTCTGTTTCTTTTTTCCTTTTTCCATTTTGTTTGTTTACTTTCCAATAAGTTTAAGTCCTCGATGGGCACAGCATGGCCCAGGTTCTGTGTGCAGCGGCCTTAGCGGAAAGGCTGCCCGGGCGCTCAGCGAGAACTGCCCCCTTCCATGGGCACGAGTCACCGTTCCCCAGGCGACTCTGGTTTTGCTGTTTGCCCCCCAGGAGTCGCTGTTGTTCTCTGCTTTGTACGCATAAGCCAGAGAGAATCCCGTTCATCTCGAGCATGAACACCCTCACCTTGAAGAAGAGCCTGGCCAGTGTGGCTCAGTGGTTGAGCATCGACCTATGAACCAAGAGGTCACAGTTCGATTCCCGATCAGGGCCCAGGTTGCGAGCTCAATCCCCAGTGTGGGGCATGGAAGAGGCAACCGATGGATGATTCTCTCTCATCGTTGATGCTTCTCTCTCTCTCTCCCTCTCCCTTCCTCTCTGAAATCAATAAAAATATATTTTTAAAAAATGAAACCAATAAAAATATATTTTTTAATAAAAAGGAGAGCTGTGTGCTCTCTGTGATTCTGGAGACCCACTTCTAGCCGTCAAAAATGGCCTTGGACACAGCTTTGTGGACACGCTTGTCCTTGGAGAGCCCTGTTCCCAGCAGCCTCCGCAGGGTCCAGGATGGCAGAAAACGATTTTTATTTTGTCGGTCAGTTTGCTTTGTTCATTGGATTCCACATACAAGTGAGACCATTGGTGCTTGCCTTCCTCTGACTCACTCAGCCCAACGCTCTGGGGCTCTTCTCACGTCTCTAACCTCTGCTTCCAGCAGCCGGCGGGCGCGGTGACTGGAAGACCATTCCACCCCGAAGCGTTGCAGTGATAGCATTTCCAATCCTCCCTACTAACGTGGGCGCCCTCCCCTCCGAACTCCAAAAGGGCAAGATCTTTTCCTTCACTTCCTGCTGAACCAAGAGCACAATCCCACGAGAGAAGAACCTGCTGTGAACTCGACGAGTCGTGCCTCCTCCCGGGACCATTGTCTCTGTTTGCTTTTGTCTTGAATGAAGTTAGAAGGAAACTAGTCAGAATGTTCACCACAACGTAGCTCAGTGTATCGTGAGGCAGACACACCTGGCCACTCGTGGGTTTGGACTCAGGTCCGTGACCCCGTCTGTCTGTGACGCTCGTGCAGAGCAGGTCGAGGACTGGATCTTGTCATCGGCTCCAAATTCCAGGTCGTGTTTGTAACAGGATTTGAAAACCATTCATGTTTCCTTTTTAAAATACCTTTGTGTTTAGTAGTTAAACAGAGAGAGAGGGTCTAGCGCGGTCTCTCTGAAGTTGTTAATGATGTAAATTTAGTCCCTGTTTTAAAATTTTTTTTGTCTAGTGTCACATGGTTGTTGCGCAGACATGGCACAGAAAGAGAGCAGACCGAGCGTGGTGACCAGCAGAGTCCAGTCAGGCACCTTTCTCCCCGCCGTCCTCTGCCTCTCCCTTCCGTTCTAACCTCACCTTGGGTTTCCTTGTGAAGTTGGGGGAAGTTTATAATAATAGCCTAACACTACCCCGTGCCCCGCCCCCGCTGTCATAACCTCTGTGTTCAAGAGAGGTGCCCGTCCTGTGCTTGGATAGTCAGTCAATTATTTGTGTATGAAACAATGTAAAAATCAATGTTTTGAAAATAATGATCTCAGACTTTCTAAGTTAAATGTTAAACAATTGGCTCGTTTGCCGCATCGGGGATAACTCTTAGACGCGCATGCTGTAGGAATGCTCGAGTGCGTTCCGCTCAGTCCGTAGGTGTTCTCTTTCTTTACAAATAACCTCTTTCAAGTTGTAACCATTGATGGCTCTCGCCACTATCGTTGCTACTCTGCACGCACCGGAAGCAGTACAGTAAGCAGCTCGACACGCTTGAGTAGCAGGATAAGGCACTCTTTTCTTTATTTCTTTAAAAAACCACCAAGTCCTGTTCCACATGATCGCTGTTGGATTGGGGGTGGGGTGGGGGCAGGGATCGGAGACCCTGGCCGTCTCTGTAAACTCCTCTTGGCCCGTTTCCCACGGAACCAGCCTCTGCACCCGAGGCGGGTCATTTTCTAACACACAGACTTCCGGTGTCCCCCAGCCGGTCCCCGCAGGTGTCCCCGAGCCCGAGTGCCCACAGCAGCAGCAGCGCCGGCAGGTGTGCCGGGCCCCGCCCGCGGCTCCCGGAGGCTGCTCCGGCAGGGTGTCTGCGGCTCCTGCACACATGGCGACGTGGACACAGGGGCCTGGCTCGGGGGTGAGCGGGGAGCGGAGCCCTCCTAGCGACACCTCTGTATACCGCCTGCACCTGCCCTCCCTTTTGTATTTAATTTTCAGTCCGTGTACTGCAAGGAAGCTGGACGCGAGGTAGGCCCTGTATTCAACTGTACTGTTATTTAAGCTGTAATAAAGCAGTTTGACGTGAGGGACCTCCGTGTGGCTGCTGCTTCTCCCTGCGGGGGGGGTCTACGCTGTCCTCTGCCCCGTGCTTTCCCCGTCGCAGAGTCCAGGAAAGCAGTGGGGGGTCCCCACGTGGGCCCTCCGGCGGCCTGTTCCCACCCAGACGTCCATCCCTGCACTGCAGCTGGGCGGTGCGCTCTCCACCCTAAGCGCTCGGGGACCTGCTCCAGGGCCCCCGCCAAACACCAGAAAGCCGCCCAGAGCCTGTGGGTGGGGACGGGCCCACCTCCTCCTGCCCGGGCGCAGGGACGGGCCCACCGCGTGAGGTTAGAGGTCACTGGCCATTCTCAAGCTCAAAGGGCGGCACGTTCTGAGTGGAGACTGCCCTGAGGAGGCACCATCAGGAGGCCCTGGACTTGCTTGGGATGCGGGTGGCACCCACGCACCCTCTTCTGCCCCGCTGTGGCGCACGCCCAGCCACTCCCAGAGTGGGTCTGATTGTGCAAATTTAACACCCGCACTGCCTTCAGCTGCGCCAGGCGCTCCCTGACCACCGGGGACCGGAGGGAACGCAGCCTCAAGGCTGGACCCCAGCCACCGCAGTAACCAGCGCATCGGTGCTGGGCCCCGCATCTACCCCACCCCGCCCCCGCTTGGCGCCTGTCTGCTCCCAGCATTCACTCCACTGGGCGCGGGTTTTCCTTCATCCCCAGTGCCCAGCAGGGCCTGGCGCTCACCACGGAGCCAATGGCGTCCTGGATCCGCTGCTCCGCGCTGCCCCTCCCGGGCCCACTCCACCAGTCCTGTGCTCTGGGGACAGACAGCTCCTTCTCCAAGCCCCGCCCACTGCTCAGCTCCCCCCCTTGAAGTCTCCAGTCCCCCTGACCTCCCCTCCCTCTCCCTGTGTCCTGCTCAGTCCTTCCCAGAGCCCAGGCCAAACCCTGCCCCTTCTGGTCCTCACTGTGTGACCCCGGACAGGGCACTCGCCTTCTCGGATTCCCCGGGAAACTGCCGGCCACCAAAGCACCTGCTTCCTAGAGGCCTTGGAAGAGCTCAGAGTCCCGGGGGCAAGGAGTGCGAGCAGGCAGGCTAGGCGCTTGGCCTTCGGGCTCCCACACCCACCCCAGGCTGCCACCGGAGTTGGGGGGCAAAGGGGTGCCGTGCCTGCTGTGCTCTCTGCCCGTGCTGCTCTCCCTCACTCCGGGCAGGGGCATCCCTCCCCCAGCACCTGGGGAGGGGGCTGCCCGGGAAGTCTTGCTCCTGCCTGAACGGTGAGCCTGGCACTTGGCGGGTCTGCGGGGAGAGGTGCTGCCCTCTCACCCGTGCCCTGGAACCAGCCCTCACAGGAGCCTAGTGGACGATCCAAGCCAGGCCTCAGAGGGTGAGGCACGGCCAGGCAGGAGGGCCGACCCGTCCTAGGTCTGCTGGCTGGAGGCCAGAGGGATCAATGAGGACCTCCCGGGAGCCAGGGACCCCCTCCACAGGGAGCCTCCCACCCTCCCGCGTCCCAGGCTCCTGCCACTTCCCTTTGGGTGCCGGGCAGCCTCTGCTCACCCTGGCATTCACCCCAGCCAGGTACGGCCGAGGCCAACGTCCCAGAGCTGGGAGGAGCACCCCTTCCACTCCCTGCATCTGTGAGCCTGGTGCACCCCCTTCCTGCCCTCTGGGGCCAGGGAGTTCCCCTGACTGCACCCAGAATCCAGGGTGCCCCCTCACTGAGTCCAGCTTTGGGCAGCAGCTCCATCCTGCTCCACACCTCCACGGTGCAAGCTCCTGCCTCTCCCCCCCTCCCATGCCCCTCCCCTGCTGTCCCTTGTCATTCAACACTCAGGAAAGTGTGGGTCCAGGCCCGCCAGCGGGGCTCAGTGGTTGAGCCTCGACCTATGAACCAGGAGGCCACGGTTCCATTCCTGGGCAGGGCACATGCCCGGGTTGCGGGCTCAACCCCCAGTAGGGGGCGTGCAGGAGGCAGCCGATCAGTGATTCTCATCATTGATGTTGCTATCGCTCTCTCCCTCTCTGAAATCAATAAAAATGTATTTTTTTAAAAAATGTGGGTCCAGGTTTTGGGGATGTGAAGCTTTATATGGAGCCATGTTTAAGAAAAAGAATACCAAGAAACAAATACCGACCTTTGTTAAGGTCGTCTGCAGCTCTGGCAACAGGGAAAGTAGAAAAACTCTGCTTTTCTGGACCCCTGAGCCCCTCAGAGGCAGACCCCACATCCAACACTCAGCCAAACTGGGCTCCATCGCCACCCCACCCCCACCTGCGTGCTGCTGCTGGCCCTGCCCTCCCACCACAGCCTGGCAGAGCCTCTGGATTCAGCCCAGGTGACATGCCCTCTAAGACTCTTCTGGACGCCCCGAGGCTCCCCTCCCAGCACCCCTCCCAGCGTGGCCCCGAGATTGCGTGATTGCCAGTCAGGCACCCGAGGGAGATGCAGCTGTTTTCTCGTCTCTGAAATGAGGAAGCATTTCTGTTCCGGGGGGGTCGGGGGGGGGTTTGCCGTGGTTACAGACATGCACCTGCACAAGTTCCTTTTAGAGAAGGGGACACAGGAAGGGTGCCTGCCTCGTCACCTTGGTGAGTGACGCCGCCTGGACTCATGCCGTGGCGCCTTCTCTGCAGACTGTCCTGCTCTAGAAGGTTCTTGGGAGGCCAGGCCCAGAGCCGGGCACAGCCAGTGCTAGGCCAAGCACTGGTCTTATTCTGTCCATGAGTGTATATCCCAAAATGCAACACCAAGGGGATCTCCTGTGGGTGTGGTGGGTGGCGACTTTGGGGAAGCAAAGTGGTTGGTTCTCAAAACAACCTGATGGGGAAGTTACACAACTTGAGAAATACCCTCACATTTCCCCCATTCTTGTCCCCCTTTCCACTCACCCTGGTGACCCCACTGCCCAGTGGCCCCAGGACAGCAGTGAAACATGTCCTTTTCTGTGACCGGCGGTGTTCCAGGTCGATGGACACAGGGCCAGGAGTCCCAGCCGGAGAAGACGGACAGCAGCTGGTAGGGGGGCTGGGGGGACCTGGGTCCAGGTGGCTGCAGGGGGTCAGGGTGCTCCCTGTTGGGGAGTCCTCCGCGTAGAGGAGTGATGGCTGGCACTTGGGGAGCCAGGCAGGTCACCAAGTCCCCCGCGCGCGCTGCCCGTTCGCCTCCTGCAGGGACCCTGCAGCAGCGTATTCCTGACGGTCCCTGGCACACTGTGGGGACAGGATTCCTGAATGCACTAGGTGCTAACTTTCAATTCAGGAAGCCATGGGAGAGCCCAGGGGGGCAGCCGCTCCACCAGAGGCTACGAGATGGGCCCTGTGGCCTGGCTCCCTCTCCTGTGCTGGCAGCCGCGGGGCGCAGTTCTGTCACAGGTCCTCACACTGAGCGTTGGACTCATGCCGTGGCGCCTTCTCTGCAGACTGCCCCAAACAGGTTCTTTCTAAGCGTAGTCACACCTGGTCATCATGGAATCCTCGTCGGTAGTGTCCCCACACACGGGGGCCTGTAGTCAACATGCCTGGGTTTCGGTGGAGGGAAGTGAGGTGGGATGGGAGTCAGGAGCAGGGGCAGGGGGCAAGGGATGGGCGGGCACCCCTAAGTGTAAGTGGGGACCGGGATCATCCTCCTGTTACCAGACAGGGGACCTGGCTCTGAGTGGGTCTGCCGAGAGCCGGCTGGTAGCGTGTGGGCTCTTGACTTTGTGGGGAAAGATTTCACCGCACGAGCCAAGGGGATTGTGAGTGTGTTTATTAAGGCTGGGGACAGCGGAACAAGGAAGGGCTTAGATAGAAGCAGCAACAGGAGGCGTAGGCTGGGCTGCTCAGCTCACTGGGAAGTCAGAGAACAGAGGGCCTCGGGGACGTTCTGGGGGGTTAGTCCAGGAAGAGCTGCTGCCACTGCCCATTGCTCCCCGGGGTGCATGTCTCCTGGGGACCCTTAGCGTTTAGAAGGTGCGTGCCTGCGGGGGAAGAAGAGGGGAAGGCGTGCCCGAGGGTTTTTATTTCTCTTGCAGGTGGGAGTCTTGGGAAGGTCTCGGGGAAGGGGCTCAGCAGGATATTCATCAGTTTCCAGGGCCACCGTTCAGGGTCAGGTCTTTGCTAACTGGCTGGTGCCAGGGCAGGGCCACCAGTCATTGCAGCGGGTCCTTTGCCCGCCTGGTGTTGCTGCTTTTCTGGGCCTAGAGCGGAAATACACCCGAGACCTAGATGTTACCTCCCGAGAGGTGACCTGCATCTGCCCGTAAACTGCAGTTTGTCCAGCTCTCTGCCTCGGTTTCCCCATTCTGCTTGCCAAGGAATTGTCCCGGCTTTTTACTCTCCAGTGTCACTCTGCGGAGGGTCAGCGTCCGGCCACCTGCGGGGCTGGTGTCCAACCGAGGGCGGCGCCCCACCTGCCAGGGGGGCGGGGCGCGCGGGGGCGGGGCTAGTGGGCGCGGCCGGGCGAGCTGGGTAAAGCGGGGCGCATGCGCGGGGCCGGGCACGCGTGCGCACTGGCTGCGCGGCGGCATTGCTGCTGGGTGGGCCGGCGCCGCGGTCCCCGTAGCCATGGGGTGGGATGCGGCCGCGGCGCCGGGGACCGGGTAGCGACGACGAGCGGCCGCGGGGTGGCGGAGTCCGCGGACGGAGCCGGGCGAGGGGACGGCCCCGCAGGCGCCCGCGGCAGCGAACGGTGAGTGCGCGCCGCCCCTCGGCCCAGCCCGCGCCGCCGGGGTCGCAGGGCCGGGGGTGTGGACGCCGGGAGGCGCCGGCCGCTGCCGGGCCCGGGAACGCGGGGTCTCCGGACCTGGGCCGGGCCCGCGGCGGCGACCCCCACCGAGCCCCGGACCGCGATCCACGGACACTGCCGGGCGGGACGCCGAGGGGCCGGCCCCGGGCAGCGGTCAGTCTCCGAGGCGTTGGCCCCGGCGCCGCCCCAGGCCCTGCCGCCGAGCTCCTCCGGAAGAACCGGTTCCCGTCGCCGGTCCGGCCGCGCCTTCTCGCCGCGCCCTCGGGGGTGGGGGTGGGGGGGGAGGGGAGAGCGCCCCGCGCCCTTCAGGCCCCTTCCCCGGACCCCGCTCCCGCCGGGCCTGGCTGACCTCTGCCCCCGCACCCCACCCCCCGCTCTTCCCTCGCTGTCACCTTTGCCCCCGCCGCGAGGGACGGAGCCCGCGCTCACAGTGGTTGCACCGGGAGGCGGGCCCTCGAGGCGGCTCTGGCTCTTGGAACTTCTCGTGGGTTTGTTACCAGCACGAAACCGCGTGCAGTTCGCCGGCGACGGCACAGGGGTCCCCCAGCCGGCCACGCAGCATTCTTGGGGGGCCTGGGTGGTGGACGCGTCGCGGGGGGGCCGCCCGGTGCGGCTCTGTGGAGCCCCGCGTTTGGGATAAGGGGGTGTAACCTGCAGAGTGGAGGCAGGCGGTGGTTATGGGAGTTGATGGCCTATGTTGTTTTCTTAAACCGATTTTTATTGATTTCAGAGAGGAGGGGGGAGGGAGAGAGACATAGAAACATCAGTGATGAACCCTGACCGGTGTGGCTCAGTGGAGAGAGCGTCGGCCTGCGGACTGAGGGTCCCGGGTTCGATTCTGGTTAAGGGCATGTACCTTGGTTGGGGGCACATCCCCAGTGGGGGGCGTGCAGGAGGCGGCTGATCCATGTTTCTCTCTCATTGATGTTTCTAACTCTCTATCCCTCTCCCTTCCTCTCTGTAAGAAATCAATAAAATATATTTTTTTTTTAAAAAGAAAGAAACATCAGTGATGAGAGGGAATCATTGATTGGCTGCCTCCTGCACGCCCCCCTGAGGATCCAACCTGGGCCTGACCTTCCGGTTCATAGGTCGCTGCTCAGCCACTGGGCCACACCCCCGGGCGGCCTGTGTCCTTATTACCTGAAATCACCGCTTCTCTGCAGGCCTGACTGTTCCCGCCCCCAGAGGGACCTGGAGGCCGGCCACCTGCCCTGCTGGCGCCCTGAGGGCCCCGGGCCTCGGTCCTGGGTGCTGGACCCCTGCAGGCAGCTGGTACCTGCTGGTGGTGGCCGCCCATGGGCACCGACTCCCCTCCTTGCATTCTCTGGGTTCCATGCAGCAGGAGGGGTGATGGCAGTATCGGAGACAACGGGGAAGGTGGGCGGGGCTGGCTGGGCAGGCCCGGGTGTCCTCACCTGCCCGGAGGGGTGCTGCCGCCCACAAAGCCCTTCAGGTCCCTGATGGGGAAGGTGTGGCTGAAGGTCGGGCTCTTGCATCAGAACTTTCTAAAAGGTCTCGGTGCGTGCCAGCCTCACCCCATCCTGCTGGCATTGGGCATTACTCATTGTTATTTATTGGGGGGAAGAAAAGACGAGGTCATAGGGACCCCCCAGCTCAGTACTAACTAGTGAGGTTGAACAGTTTCCCATTTCTGTGACCAGATAAAGTTTCCTTTTTTATTCAGTTTCAACAAATATGTTTTTTGTTGTTTTAATTGATTTCGGGGAGGAAGGGAGAGAGAGAGAGAGAAACATCAGTGATGAGAGAGAATCATCACGTCCCACACTGGGGATCGAGCCCATAACCTGGGCATGTGCCCTGACTAGGAATCGAACTTTGACCTCCTGGTTCATAGGTCGAAGCTCAACCACTGAGCCAGTGGAAAACTCACACTGGAATCATGATTTAGGTTCGTGTGTGTGTGTTGAATTTTTTACACATTTACTCACTGGCACCTCAGTGTGTCTCCTCACCACTTTACCTCTGAATACTCTTGTTACTGTGCTCCAACACAGCTTTCTAATTAAACGCCCCCCCCCCCCCCACACACACACACACACAGGAGTTGTTTGTTAAAATTAGGTTCCTGCTGTCAGGAGCTTGAATGAACTTGGATAGAGTTAGAATTTCATCTTTTCAGAACAGTTAACACACCAAACAGACTTGAGTTAAATGTGCATCCTGAGATACCTTAAATTTTAAAATATTCAGTATGATCATTTTATAAAATAGTTTACTGCCTGGTCATCAAATTAGTCTTTGCAAGTAACTGTGAACAGCTTCTAGATAATCTAATAAAAGAGTAATATGCAGATTGATCATCACTGCAACACACAATATAGCTGCCCCCATGTGGTCAAAGATCCTGCCCCCATGTGGACACAAGATGGCCAGCAGGAGAGGGCAGTTGGGAGGCACCCGGCCTGCAAGGGAGGGCAGTTGAGAGGGACCAAGCCTGCAAGGGAGGGCAGTTGGAGGTGATCAACCCTGCAGGAGAGGGCAGTTAGGGGTGACCAGGCCGGCAGAGGAGGGAAGTTGGGGGCAAACAGGCTGGCAGCAGAGTGGTTAGGGGGTGATCGGGCTGGCAGGCAGAAGCGGTTAGGGGCAATCAGGAAGGCAGGCAGGCAAGCAGTTGGGAGCCAGCAGTCCTGGATTGTGAGAGGGATGTCCGACTGCCTAAACGGGCAGTCGGACATCCCTCCAGGGGTCCCAGATTGGAGAGGGTACAGGCTGGGCTGAGGGACAACCCTCCTCCGTGCACGAATTTCGTGCACCGGGCCTCTAGTCTATAATAATAAAAGGGTAATGTGCAAATTAACCGAACCGCTGAACAGCGGAATGACCTTCTGGACAAAGCCGGGGCTGCGAGGGCCTAGCCTTGCACCAATTTCTTGCGTCGGGCCTCTAGCGTGTGATAAAATAGACAGTTTGTAAGTACATTTGCGTGTTGTGGTGGGATTGGCTTACCATTTTTATCAGCTGTTTCGAGATACTTAAGGAAGCCGTGGAGATGGGACAGAGAAGTAAGTGTTCCTCGCCGGCGCCCAGGGTTGCCTCCCACACGGACGGCACAGTCATGTGAGCACCAGGAAGTGGACATGGGACAGCTGCCTGCACGACCCCACCCTGGCCGTGGCCTCCAGTTTTACCTCGTGTGGCTGCGTGTTGGCTGTGTGTACATGGGTGTGACTGCTCACCGCACCCTGTCCGCCCTTCCCAGCCCACCCCGGCCCCTCCCTGGCTCGTCGGCCCCTCGGTGATCGCGGGGCAGTGGGTCCTTCAGACGGTGGCCTTTGAGACTGGCTTTGGCCCTCGGCGTGCTGCCTGCCTCCCTCTTAGGTCCTTAGGTCCGTCTCAGCAGACCTCGGTGTGTGCCCGCCCTGCTGGGAGTCAAACCCAAACCTTCTCCACCCACCAGTCCCCCGGCTGGCCGTGCCGTGCCAGGCTGTGCCGTGCGGGCTTGTATGTGGACGGTTTCCTCTGCGGTGGGTGCCCAGGGTCTGCGTGCTGGGCTGCCGGTTAGTTTTTATGAGAAGCTGCCAGACCGTCTTCCAGAGGCCTGCTCGCTCCTGCCCGCCGGCCCCTCCCCTGCACAGGACGGCCGCGCCCTCTCTGGCTTTTCCCTACTTTGGCGGTTCTGGTGGGTGCGTGGTGGTCTGGACTCCTCACGGCCAGGGAGGCCTCGGGCTCACTCGCCGCGCGGACAGCCGCTCGGTCTGCTCACCTCCCCTGCCCGCCTCCTAACTGGTGTGGAGTCCGTTGTGTTTTGCGAGTTATTTATGTCCTGGAGACCAGGCCTCGGTGGCTGGCTGGTTGGCTATTTCTCCCAGTCGGGACCTTGTTTTTAGTCCTTGAACGGGTCTTCCACAGAGCACGTTTCTGGTTTGAGTGAAATCCAGTTTATCTATTTTTTTGCCTTTTATGGGCTGTGCTTTTTATATCACGCATAAACAGTTCTCTCGCCCTGAGTCAGAAACGTTCCTCCCGTTTTCTTACAAGTTTCCAGTCGATGCCGGGCACGCAGTAGGGTTGATCGGACCCACTCGGAGCGGAGGTTGTTTCTGGGAGGTCTGGGCGGAGGCGCTCTCATCTCCAGGACCTTTTGTGGAAGAGGCTCCTCCCTGAGGTGCTGGGACCTTTGGCCGAAGTCAGCTGAGCTCGTCGCGTGGGCCTGTGTCTAGGCTCTGCTCTCCACGGACCCGTCTGCCTTCCCCCAAACGCCTGGGCCTCGACTGTTCCAGTTAGAGAGTAAGTGTGTGTGTGTGTGTGTGTGTGTGTGTGTGTGTGTGTGTGTGTGTTTAAATGGGGTTTTAGAGAGAGGAGGAGGGCAGGAGGGAGAAGTGGGGAGAGAGAGAGAGACATCTGTGTGAGAGCGAAACGTCTATCATGTGATGGGCAACCTTTTGAGCTTGGTGTGTCAAACTTCGCCAAAAAACTGAGCATAATTCGGGTAGTGTGTCACTTTGAGGAAAAAACATTATTTCGCAAATGTTTCATCCTCAGGAGCAGCAAATGTTTCATCCTTGGCATGTGGCCGCCTCAGCGGCCACGTGTCATCATAAATGGCTAACGCATGTCAGTGCTGACACGCGTGTCATAGGTTCGCCATCACTGGTCTATCAGCTCCTCCTCCACACCGGGAGCTGGGATCGAGCCGGGGACCCAGCACGTAGCCCAGCACGTGCCCTGACTGGGACTCAAACCAGCACCTCTGCGTGTGGGACACAACTGCGCACAGTGGCCGGGCTGGACAGTGAGTCTAACCAGAGAGCGAGCCTCTCCTGTTCTTTTTATGGCGGTGAGCGCTCTGGCGCCTTCACTCCCTCACGTCTAGAAGAAGCTCCTGTCTCCGCAAAACAGGCTCGTCTGGCCTTTACCGAAACGGACGATCGTTCTGGAGGACTGATGCCTTACCTCCCAGCCCAGGAGCAGGGGTGCCTCCTGATTCACATCTTTGATTTCTCTCATTCGTGTTTCATTATTCTCAGCACACAAGCCCTCCACATGGTGTTTTAATGTAAGTTTGTAATTATTTATTTTAGAGCGAGGCAGGAAGGAGGGGAGAGAGAGATCTGTTGTTGCACTTATTTGTGCTTTCATTTGTTGCTTCTTGTATGTGCCCGGACCAGAGGTTGAACCCGCAGCCTTGGTGTAGGGGATGGCACTGTAACCCACCGAGCGATCGGCCAGGGCTCTCTACGGGTTTTGTTATGTTTACGTCTCATTATTTTTTAAACATATTTTTATTATTCATTTCAGAGAGGAAGAGAGAGAAACATCAGTGATGAGAGAGAATCATCGATCGGCTGCCTCCTGCACACCCACACTGGCGCTTGCGTCTGAAACCCAGGCCTGTGCCCTGACTGGGAATTGAACCATGACCTCCTGTTCAGAGGGCGATGCTCAACCCCTGAGCCGCCAGGCGGGCACATCTCGTTATTTTTAGAGTGATGGTCAATGACGCCTTCTCCTTCAGTCTCCATCTGTTTTGCCTATTGTGCCGGCTAGGACTTCAGCACTGCACTCTGTCGGGCAGAGCGGTGGGAGCAGACACCAGCCTTGCCCGCACTGTCGGGGAGACACTCCCTTATTCCCGCTAAGTTAGGTGTCAGCTGTGGTTCCTGTAGATGTTGTTTATCAGGCTCAAGACACGCCTCCCATTCCTAACAACAGGGTTTTTGTCAGAAACGGGCACTGAGTTTGTGCATCAATTGATGTCATCACGTGAGTTTTCCTTCTCGCCTTGCTGATGTGTTGCATCCCATTGATTGAGCCAACCTTGCATTCCCAGAACAAACCTGTGGGCGATGGGGTTATTCTGGTTAAATATACATTGTGTTCAACGTAAGGCTACTCTGGGCGGCATAAAACAGGACCCTGAGGGTTGGCGTGAGGCCTGTAGTTCTTGAACCGCGAGCAGAAGCGGAGGCAGCGCCACCTGCGTGCTTAGCTCTAGGGGCTGTGTGCAGGCTCTCCCAGGACCAGGGCCGCAGCTGGGAGACCCGCATTGCATGTTGGGCGCAGGCGGGGGTGGGTAGTGGTCCTTTGCCTGCAAGGGAGCCGCCCTCCGCTCTCCGTACAGTGCTAAGCGTGCGTGACTTCTTGACTAATAAACAAATTTAGAAATTAAGCTCTGAGCACTGGTCACAGACTTTCGCTCCCTCGTCCATTCAATGGTCATTACATCGAGTGACTCGTTCACACAGAGACCCAGTGGTTGTAGGCTGTTGCCATCGTTGCGAAGACCTCAGCGTCAGGGGTTCCTTCTCAGGGTCTCCTCCCTCACCAGGAGGTGTTTCCGGACCTTCTTGGCGTGAGCATTCCCCATGCTCTCGGGTTACGGCCTCCCCGCCGGCTCGCAGCGGCTCAGTGACCATAGGCGTCCTGGCCGAGGTTGTGCAGCCCAGCCCAGCCGTTTCCATTGTCATTTATCAGCTTCTCTCACCTCGGGCTCTGGAGGCGGCTGCCCTCCCACGGTTTCAGCTCCTGGCAGCCTGAGGCCCTGCCTGTGCCCCGCAGGGTCTGGCGGCCAGAGTGTTGGGAGGGGATAGGCAGGCATTGCTTCCATGGGCCGAGGAGCTGAGCCTGCAGGGTCCTCGCCTCCCGGGGCCCTTGGCCGGCTCAGGCCTTGGGCCTCTGTTGGGCCTCCCTGCCTGTGTCTGCTGTGGTTGAGCAGGGGCCTGGGGTGCTGGCCCAGATGCCAGCGGTGCGACCTGGCCCGGGACAGGGTTCCCGTCCCTGCTCCTGGTTCTGGCTTCGCTTGGGGACGGGGAGAGGGCAGCAGGGTGACGGTCTGCCATTGTCAGGAACCAAGAGTCGGTCAAAGGATTAACTCTGACCTTCAGTAAGTTACTGTAACTAGGCCCACTTCCTCTTGCCTGAGGACAAAGCATTTCTTCTGTAGCCGCCCTTCAACTGCCACACCCTTTATCTATAGTTATGACTTTAGCCGATTATCTAGGTCAGCCCCCACCCCTCCTAGGCATCCACCCTTCTAGAAATCACATATAAGGAACGCTGTAAAAATAAAATTTTGAGGCTTGATCAGAAACCCCTTTGTCTTGCCTCCATTCCTTGCGTCCCTTGTCTGTCTCTCATTCTCTTAGGTGCGCCGCCTCGGTACCCCCGTTAGAAGACCCCGCAGGTCGGGGAAATGCCATGGCGTTTACACGCCTGTCGTGTCCCCCGTTTCTGCCCCAGGTGCTTTTCCTGTGCTCTGTCACCTTCCTTATGGGCTCCGACATCACTGGTCCCAGGTTCTGGTCATTTCCTTGTTGGAGCGTGGCCGGGCCCTCCGTGCCTGCGGGCTGTCCACTGGCCTCCCTGAGCGGGTCAGAGGAGACTGGTGCCTCTGCGTTCGTCAGGGGCGGCCTCCAGGCCCCTGGGTGCCAGCCCATGACTCAACCCTCTCCGTTGTGGGCCCACGTGGGGTTGCTCCCCTCATCTGTGGTGCCGGGTCGTGGGAGGACTCCTGGGGTCTCCCGGGGTGGTGGGAGGGCTGGCTAGGTTAATCCAGGGCAGTGCCAGGCCGGTGCTCAGGAAGGGGCTGTTTTGAATAAGGAAGTAATGGAGCCGCCTGGGTTTTCACCGTCCAGCCCTGTCCCTGGCTGTGGTCCCCCTGCCAATCCTGCATTTCGACCTCACACCCCAGCTTCCTCCGCTGCTTTCCGGACCCCCTTCTTTTGGCTCCTCAGTGGGGCTGCACGGGTTCAGTCCTGTGTCTCCCACCGCACCCTGGGGCGGCACCCAGCTCCTGGTTGAGTGCTCACCACATGCTGAGCCAGCCCGTCCCGAGCGCCATCCCCTGAGGCAGCAGCACTTGGGGGCTCAGGGGGACCTTTTAGGCCCCGAGTGCCTGAACAGAACCATGTCAGTAGCTTCAGTTGTAGGTCAGGAGGGAGGCAGACCCCAGTGGGAGGGCAGCCTAAGGCCAGGCCGCCGAGTGCTGTGAGGAGCAGGGACCGTGGAGGTGCGTGGAGCGAAGCCCGGAGCAGGGCTGAGGGTGTGGGGTGCCCAGGGTGTGCGTGCAGTCTGTGGGCGCCGGTGTCGCTCTCTGGGGCACACACCTGGTGGGGTGGCTGTAGCCTGTGTAACGTTTTAAGAAACTTCAGCCAGGCTGCGTGTCCTCTCTCCCCGTCCGTGCCTGCGGGTCCCTGGCCCGAGACCTCGCCCGCCTGGCTGCGGTCAGCGCTCAGACCCGCCTTTCTGCCCGGCGTCTGTCCGTCCGTCCGTCCGTCCGTCCGTCCGGTGGTGTCTGGCTGGTTGGGTAGCGTTTCCCTGTGGCTGCGGTGCCGGCGTCCATGCGGCTTTGCCTCCAGGAGCCTTGGCCAGCTTTCTCACTGGCTGGTTGACGGAGTTGGAAAGTCTGTACATGTTCTGGGTACAGTCCTTGGTCACGTGTGATCTTAGCAGGTGTGTTCTGTCACCACCGCGTGCATGTTCACTTCATTAACGGGTCTTGTGAAGGGTGGGGGCTTCCATGGTGATGAGGTCGGGTTCTTTTAGAGCTGGTGCTTTGCCAAAGCCACGGCCGCGAGGACTTCCTCACCTTCCTCAGCGCGGGGTGAGTGCGGGGTGAGTGCGGGGAGCTCACCTTCGGCCCTGCAGAGAGGACGGCCCCTCCCTCCCTCCCGGTGGCCGCCTGCCTCTGCTGAACCCACTGGCTGCCTCGGGGAGGTGTCCTCCTGTCCCCGGCCTGTCTGTCCGTCTTGTGTCGGCACCACACGCGGCTCACAGCAGCGATGGCTCAGGCGTGCCAGCCCCAGGCTGTTCTCCCTCAGGCTCAGCGTCCTTCCTCACAGGAAGCGGCTGGTTTGCTGTGGATTTGGGGGGCCTGTGAGTGTGGGGGGACGGAGGTAAGTGTCCCCTCCAGTCCTGAGCGTGGCTGTCCTTCCCTCCCTTGTTCCCTCTGCCCTGTCAGCAGCCCTTTGTCTTCTGCGTAGACTCTGCAGCCTTTCTGTTGGGGTGTGAGTGACAGGGAGCCGTACGTCCGTGACGGCTGCCGCACCTTAGACAGCCAGTCCGTGTCCCAGAGCATCCCACAGGGTCCCCTTGCCACCTGTCGCCGCGCGTCACAGGCGCCTGAAGTGCCGGGCGTGGGGGTGCCTTCAGGGACCCCGGAACCCTCCAATACCCCCCCCCCCCCCCCACGCCTCCCCGTGCCAGCCCTGGAGGAGGAGGCTGTGGCCCTGGGAGAGGAACGTTGTGTCCTGGCCGGGCCGCCTGCTCCTGTGGAGGCTGGTCCACCCGGGCCTGGGGTCGTCCTCCTCCAGGGCCTGCCCTCTGCTCCCGCAGACTTCTGGGAAGGACACCTTCGGGGTCACCGCCCTGGCCCTGGGGGAGGTCAGTGTTTGTTCCTCTTGCTCTCGCTCTCTCATCAGTCGGGAATTTTCTTAGAAAATCACTTTATGATCCAGTCATCACCTCTCCTGCCTTATTAGGCTTCCTTGGCTCCTGGCCCTGGTGAGCGGGTGTGAGCTCCCGCCTCCCGCTCCCTCTCCGGAATCCCGCGGCCGGCCCTGCCCCGGGCGGGCGGCACGGGCTGCGGTTTCCTGTTGACACGGAGCCTTTCTTCGCTGACGGGCGCTGTGTCCACGCTGAGCTGAGCGCCGAGTGGGTTAGAAGTGCCCGTGTCCCGGCGCAGAGCTTTGGCCGCTACTCCGCCCGCCGTTTCCTGGCCTCGCGGCTGGGAGCCGAGGCGCGCTCTGCGGATGCGTGGTCCGCTTGGGCTGTCCTTGGACGGAAGCGTCCAGCGTGCCTGCTGCCGCTCTGAGTTACGTTTGTTCAGCTTTTCTGGGCTGAGAGGCGTCTACCACGTGCCGGCTTCTCTCTCAGCCGCTGTGCCCGCTGTGCCCGCGAGTGGGTTCTCTTCCCGCCTGTGAACCCTCTGGGTTCACTGAACGCGGGCACTTGAGGCTCTCAGCGCCGGGGACGGGCAGGCCTTCGCTGGAGCCCGCCAGCACTCCCGGGGAGCGGCGCGCCGTGCGGCGGACGTGGCCAGGCGTAGTCGCTCACTCGCTTTATTTTGTTAAATTAGGGGTCAGCGTTCTGACCGAAGCCCTCGTTCGTCGATGATGGAGATGGAGCCGGAGAAAGTCAGCGCGCGGAGGGGGCTGAGCGCAGACACGTCCTCCTACCGCTGCGCCGCCTGCCACGGGGATGAGGACGCTGTGCTGGGCCACCCCATCCGGGGTCGCGCCAAGTCCCGCAGCCTGTCTGCCGCGCCCGCCCTGGCGAGCACCAAGGAGTTCAGGTACGACCGCCCTCCTCGGCCCAGCACATCTTCCCGGCCGCACGCACACACAGCGCTTGGCGCTGCCCAGCTCTGTCCTCAGTGGTGCCCACGCCTGTGCCCACGGAGGTGTGTGGCCCAGGCCCCGCTCCCGGCTGGGCTGGCGGGGCCACAGCAGCCACAGGGCAGTTGGACAAGTGTCCCTACCTCCCCCGGGCCGGCTGCGCGGCTCTTGCACAAGACCTTGAGTAACAGCGTGCAGAGCGGGCGTGCGGCCTGCGGCAGGGCGAGGTGACGGCACCTGTGGACACGCTCTGGTTCCTGGGACAGCAACACCCAGGGCTCCAGGGGAATCTGCCAGGGACTTTGCCTCTGGAGCCGGGGCGTCTGGCAGGCCAGAGGCATCCTGGGATAGCGCCTGGCGGTGCCAGGTGAGGTGGAGAAGCCCGCAGCGCCTTCACTGGCTGCGGCACGGCGACAGGTGCTGGCAGGGTTTTCTGGGTAGAAAGTTCTCACCCGCGTTGGGGGCGGGACAGCTGGACCTCTGGGCCAGGCAGCTTCTCCCAGGTGTCTTCCTCCGGGTTTTGTTGACCCTCCGCACCTAGGCCACGAGGTGCCGCGTGGCTCCCGCAGCCGGCTCTGGGCTTGGCTCTGGGGGTGCGACAGGCACCCTTCCTGGTGCAGAGGACGGAGCCTGGCAGTGGCCAGGGGTGCGTCGGCCAGTGGGTGTCAGCAGGGGAGGGAGAACGCCCCCGTCCCAGCTAAACACCGACTCAGCAAATCCACTGCAGACCCATTTCCAAGCTCTGTCCCCGAGGCCCTGGTGTGGCTCCAGCCCTGAGCCAGACCCGCCCCGAAGGCGGCTGCTGCACAGGAGGGAGCCTGTTCTGTGTGCTGGGGAGGAGGTGTGGAGCCCTGAGCTCGGAGTCAGCGACGAAAGCACGTTGCCGGCTCCCTGTGGCTTCCTGTGGAAGGGCCTGCGAGGTCCTTGGAGGCTGGGGGGGACGCATTCCCCTGCCCTGCCACACGAGGTGTCCTCCTGGTGGGGCGGGCACTGGCCCCCCAAGGCCGAGAGAAGGGAGGGCACCGAGGCCCCCAGGACGTGCTGGCCGCGGTGCTTGTCCAGGGGCTTGTGATTCAGTCACCTCTCATTCCTGGGAAGTGGGGCGCTCAGGAGCGTCGTCCTTGTTGACAGGACGGCTCGAGGGGGGTCCCTGTTAGCGCTTGGCTCTCGGCTCCCAGGGATGGTTTCCTGCCGCCTCAGGCCCAGGTGTAGACGGGATGGTCCCACGGGCCCTGCACAGGCTCAGGTTCCAGGCCGTCCCCACGGTCAGGGCCCCGCTCTGGGGAGTGTCCTTGTTCTGAGGCTGGTGCCAGGTGTGCCCAGGTGTCTCGGTGGCTGTGCTGCCTGGACAGTGTGTGCCTCTCCAGTGAGCTCTGCGGCCCAGGGCGGCGTCCTCCGGGGCCACACGGGACCAGTGCCGTCATTTGGGTGAAATGTTCCCGAGAAGCTGGTACAGGCTGCCCTGAGCCACCGCCCTGCACCTGCTCTGCTCTCTCCACAGGAGGACCCGCTCTCTGCACGGGCCGTGCCCCGTGACCACTTTTGGACCAAAGGCCTGTGTGCTGCAGAACCCCCAGACCATCATGTGAGTGCGGGGCCCCTGCCCGGCGTCCAGTGTGTGTCTCCGGTGCCTTTGAGAACGTGGGGGAGTGGGCACATATGCCCACTTTTTCATTTGGTTTTATCTTTCCGTAAAAAGTCTAGGAAGAAAAGCCCGTATTTCAGACACATTTGGTGGGGCAAATGTGTTCTCCTTTACTTGTTCCTAAAATGCAAGACGTTGGCTTTTTTGAAAATCTGAGTTGACTTGTTTGAGGAGATCACACCTCGCAGGTGCTGTCCCTCACCATCTGCTCCGGAGCAGCCTGAGGGCCTGGCGCCTGCAGTGGCCGCGTGGCCGAGGAGACGTGTTAAAAGCTCAGCCGTTGGGCCGGTTGAGCGCCATCCTGTGCTCGGAGGTGGTCTCAGGATTCCATCAGGGCACGTGCCGGGGCCAGACTCGGCCCCCAGCAGGGCGTGCAGGAGGCAGCCAGCTGTTTCTCAGAAATCAATAAAAACATTTAAAAAATTATTAGAGCAGCTTTAGGTTCACAGCAAAATGGAGGGAGAGGTACATAGATTTCCCACCTGCCCCCCCCTGCACATCCTCCTCACCACCGACCCCCCGCAGGGGTGCAGGGGTCAGCGGAAAGCCGAACCGACACTCACCACCACCAGGTCCGGTGACGGCGGGGTTACTGGGTGCTGTGTCCTGTCGCACGGGCGTGTAGTGATGTGTGCACCGCGATTATCACAGGAGTGTCGCTGACCCCAGATCCTGCGACTGACCTTCAAACGGGGGTTTTTAGCTGTAAAAGTTGAGGGTCATCTGAGTTGCTCACGCGGAGGTGTGCGGGGGGCTGCACCCCGTGAACAAGTCGGCAGGAAGCCTGGGTCCTGCGGCTCTGCATGGCCTCTGGGCAGAGTCCACAGCGGGTGGGTTGGGTGTCTGTGGGAGGCCTGGCGTCCTGCCTGGCCATGGAGGTAGGGTGAGGGTGAGGGGTCGGGTGAGGGCACCCCGCAGAGGGCACCGCTGGTCTGTCCTGGAGCAGCTCTGCCAGGGCTGTGGCCCCAGGAGCTGCCAGATGCCGGCGGGACTGAAAGGTCAGATCCGCACGGGGAGGTCAGGACCAGCCAGGTGCACAGTGGGCGCTTCAGGCAGCAAGTGCCCGGGAGACACACCTTCCCAGCCAGCGCCTGCCTTCCGGGTGGGCGGGACGAGGGAGGCCGGCCCCTGGTGCGGCCCCAGCGAGAGCTCCTCCCCGCAGGCACATCCAGGACCCTGCCCGGCAGCGGTTGACGTGGAACAAGTCCCCAAAGAGCGTCCTCGTCATCAAGAAGGTCCGGGACGCCAGCCTGCTGCAGCCCTTCAAGGAGCTCTGCACGTACCTGATGGAGGTGAGCGCGCAGCCACAGCCCTCGCCGCCCGCCGGTCCCCTCAGGGCCGGTCCCCTCAGGGCGTAGGGGGCAGCCCCGGGGCCTGCGTCCAGGGCGGGGCCTGCGTCCGGGGCGGGGCCTGCGTCCAGGGCGGGGCCTGCGTCCAGGGCGGGGCCTGCGTCCAGGGCGGGGCCTGCGTCCGGGGCGGGGCCTGCGTCCGGGGCGGGGCCTGCGTCCGGGGCGGGGCCTGCGTCCAGGGCGGGGCCTGCGTCCGGGGCGGGGCCTGCGTCCAGGGCGGGGCCTGCGTCCGGGGCGGGGAAGGCGGTTGGGCTGTGAGGGCGATTCGCAGCGGGAATTGGTCTCCCGAAGGCCGGCTGGGCCTCTGGGGTGATGCACCCTCTGCCCCCAGGAGAACAACATGATCGTGTACGTGGAGAAGAAGGTTCTGGAAGACCCTGCCATCGTGGGTGATGACAGCTTCGGGCCCGTGAAGAAGAAGTTCTGCACCTTCCGAGAAGGTGAGCGCCTGCGCGGTGCCCGAGGGAGCGCTGGCACTCCCGCCCTCGCGGCTGACGGCCTCTCGCCTGCCTTCTAGACTACGACGACATTTCCAACCAGATCGATTTCATCATCTGCCTGGGCGGGGACGGGACCCTGCTCTACGCCTCCTCGCTCTTCCAGGTGAGTCCACGCGCCGCTCCCGCCACAGGGCTGCGCAGGGAGCGAGCAGGGTTCTGGGTCTGACGGACACGGGTGCAGGCAGGCCAGCGCCCGCTCTGTGGTGCCTTGAACTGGGGGAGGGGCCGTGGAGGGGTGACCTCCAGGGCCGGGGTTCGGATCCCTGGGTGGCCCCGGAGGGGAGGGTCTGCACGGGAGCCCAGTGGTCTGTCCCGAGCCCTGAGCCCACCTCACTCCTGCATGGCCCAGCCAGGGGTCAGAGGTCAGGCCTGGAGCCATGGAGAGGGCCCTCCTCCTGGCCTTGCTGACCTCAGTGGTCACTTCACACTGGCCGGCCCACCCCCTGCAGGCCCTGGCCCTGGGGTGCGTGTGGCCAGCCGACACGGGGGACTTGGGTGGATGGTCAGCTGGGTGACCACTTCATCGCCTTCAGGGCAGCGTGCCCCCCGTCATGGCGTTCCACCTGGGCTCGCTGGGCTTCCTGACCCCCTTCAACTTCGAGAACTTTCAGACCCAAGTGACTCAGGTGATACAGGGTGAGTCAGAATGTTCTAGAACCCACAAGCAGTCTGAGCCCGGCCTTACCTTCTCCCTTGGTTTTGGGATTTTTAAAGATGTTCAGGGAAACGTATTTCAGGTTTCAGAGATCCCCTCCCCCCTCACTGAGTTTATGGGGTGATACTGTCCACAAAGCTAGACTGGCTCCGGTGCAGTTTCTCAGCACTCACCTGTGCCCTGTGCTGGGTGCTCACCACCCACTCAAGTCTCCTCCCATCACCAGGTCTCCCCACCCCTTCCTCCTCCCCCCCCTTCCCCCCCTCCAAGGTTCAGCGATTTCTACATTTGATTGGCTCAGACGCTTTTCCTAACATCGAGAAGTGGGAGCAGGTCCCAGGTTGAGGACACGGCGTGCTGAGTGGCAGTGGGTGGATTTTCACAAAAGACAGACGTGTTGCTCTCACTTTGGGAGGAGAAAGGGGGGGTCCCTGGTCGAGGGGGGTCTCTGCTTCCTATGGGTGTGACCCGCCCGGGTCCCTAGGGAACGCAGCTATTATTCTCCGGAGCCGGCTGAAGGTCAAGGTCGTGAAGGAGCTCAGAGGGAAGAAGATGGCCCTCCCTAACGGGGTCACTGAGAATGGGGTGCTGGCCTCGGACTGGGACACGGAGGCCGGGAAGCAGGTCATGCAGTACCAGGTCTGTGGACACGTCCCTCAGCTGGTCCTCAGCTGTCTTCTGGCCTCGGGGAGGGATAGGGGGGGCTTTGGTTGGACCCCAAGGGGAGTCCCCCCTCAGGGCCTTCCAGACAGCCCAGGAGCAGCACAGGTGCCTGCGGGACAGACCCCCCAGGCGCTGCTCCGCCCTCAGTGTGCGTGGCCTCGCGCCCCCAGGTCTTAAACGAAGTGGTGATTGACAGAGGCCCCTCCTCCTACCTGTCCAACGTGGACGTCTACCTGGACGGGCACCTCATCACTACGGTGCAGGGTGACGGTACGTGGGCTCCGTCTGTCGTGGGCATCGGGCTTCCACGCGGGCGGCGGGCGCATGGAGCGTGACCCTGCGGCTGTTCCCCAGGCGTGATCGTCTCCACCCCGACGGGCAGCACGGCGTACGCAGTGGCGGCCGGGGCCTCCATGATCCACCCCAACGTGCCGGCCATCATGATCACGCCCATCTGTCCCCACTCACTGTCATTCCGGCCCATCGTGGTCCCTGCGGGAGTCGAGCTCAAGGTTAGAGCCCTCACCACCCTTTCCAGGCCGAGTGGTCGCCAGGGTTTCTGCCAGCGGCCTCGTGCCCCAGCACCCCACTGCGACCCGGTTCCCGCAGGGCCCCCCCCTTGTTCTGTGCGGAAAGGGCCTCCTCCCGTCCTCATCTCTGCCCGTTGGGCTCACACTGCCGGCGGGGCAGGGGGGGAAGGCGGAGGGGCCAGGGCCGCGCTGAGAATGCTCTGTCCCCATGGGGTGGGCCTGTCCACCTTGGCTGGGAACAGGGTGAGTGGCCCAGGTGCGGGCGACCAGCGGGGGCTGCTCTGCGTGGGGTCAGTGAGCTGGAGCATGGGCCTGGCCCTGGGTTCCAGCCGAGGGTGAAGGACGGCGACCTGGGCCTGGATGGACGTCTGTCCTGTCCCAGGGCTGGTGTCGGCGAGACAGCCCCTTCTTCAGCCTATCACAGTGGCCTCTAACGGTGCCGTGGGCCTCCAAGACCCCCCGGTTGGTGCCGCCCTTCAAGGCAGGGGTCTGAGGTGTCAGCTGGGCACACACAAGCGCACACCTGTCTGCTTGACCCCTGCAGATCATGTTGTCACCGGAAGCAAGGAACACCGTGTGGGTGTCCTTTGACGGACGGAAGAGGCAGGAGATCCGCCATGGAGACAGGTGGGTGAGGAGTGAGGGGCGTGCCCGCCTGCTGCCCTCCTCCTGCCAGGATGACGTGTGTGGGCCCCTGGGGGTCCTGGTCGCACATGTCACATGGGGACCCATGCCTGTCGGCAGCCTGTCACACGCGGTTGCTGTGTGGCCCTGTGTTCTGCTGTCCCTGCTGGGAGAGATGGAGCTGCTCATGGCTGCACCCGTCTGCTGTCTCTTCATCCTCCCCCCTGGGGGTCCCCTCCAGGGATGGGGGGGCTGAGTGGGTCCGGGGCTCTGTCCCAGGACATACAATAGTACCCGGGGACCCCTGCCAGGCTGGAGAGGCAGGTCTGAAATGGCTCCTCGCCGATGAGGACGGGCCCGCCTGAGGGGGGTCCTGCCGGGCGGGGCGGCAGGTGCTGCTGACGGGCAGGCCTGGGCTCACGCGCGGCCTTGTCTCCCAGCATCAGCATCACTACCTCGTGCTACCCGCTGCCCTCCATCTGCGTGCGGGACCCTGTGAGCGACTGGTTCGAGAGCCTGGCCCAGTGTCTGCACTGGAACGTGCGCAAGCGGCAGGCCCACTTCACGGACGAGGAGGGCGAGGAGGAGGGCTAGCCTCGCCTCCGCGCGTGGTCCGCACGGTGGTCCCTCAGGCGTCAGGCGCCACGTCATTCTGTCCGTGGCCAGAGCAGGAGCCCCAGAGTCTGCCTTTGTCAGCCAGATCAGCCGTTTCTCACACCGCAAGTCTGACCTTTTTGCTTTTCTATAGAAGCCAAGCGAGCGACAGCCAGGCCGTCCCACGAGCTGCACGGGCTCGTGTTCTGTCAGGGAACTTGGGGATCCGCCTGTCACAGTGAGGGGTCAGAACACAGGGGCCCACCCTTTGGTGTGGAAATAAAGGTCTCAGCCAGTCTTCCTTCAGCACATGCTCCCCTAACCCTGCACCTCCCCGACCTCCCGGGGACCCGTGTGTGAGCACTTGGGAGGTGGGCACAGGCTGGGGGGGCGGTGGGTCCCGCCTCCTCCCCGGCTTTGGTGTGATGGGGCCACAGTGAGCGTCACCCGGGAGCCTGGTGGGGGCCAGGGGAGGTCGACCCACACATTCCTCACGAGTGAGTCGGCCCCACCCCGCGGGCAGTCTCAGACTCTGATGCTGGTGCGCGGGTTCCGCTGTGCGCAAGGAGGACGCGGCGGGAGGGCTCGCCCTGCCCTAACATGGAGCCTTATCCCGTGTGTTCTCTGTGATGTATGTGGGACCTCTGTCATGGCCACCATGCAGGTGACTCTAGAAGATTGGGACAAGCGTGTGAGAGTGGAGGGGAGTGCTGACGCTTCATGCGGGTCCTGGGGTACAAGGACACCCCATCACTCCAGCATCGCCCTCCCTCGGCCTGCTGGCTGGGGCGTGTGCAAGCATGTGCACGTTTGCCAGGCAGGACCCAGACCTGTGTGGAGTCCATGGTTGGAGCTGAGGCTAGGTTTGCGTGTGGCCTTGGCCCCTCGCCCAGCAGATGCCCTCAGTGGAGCCCGTGTGAGGAACGGGCTTCTCCGAGTGGGTTTCCATCTGCTCCCCTCGGGAGAAGGGAGGGCTCAGCACCCCCTGGGCCTCACGCCGGGCGACGGTGGGCAGTGTCTCCCACTGCAGGGACGCACGCCCCAATCTTGTGCTAATGAGGTGTCCAGAGCCACACGCGTGGGCACCGTCTCTGCCCTCCGTGCCTGTGTGGACGTGTTGACTGAGTGCTGTGCCCGCTCTTGTCCCTGCTGAGGCCCCTCAGCATCTGGACCTCAGTGGTGCTGGGCACTCGGCCTGGTGTTGGACACAGAGATGGGCTCTCACTGCCACCTGCCCACCCACCTGGGGGCTGGTCTGCGGGCTGAGAGGGAGCCGAACCCGGACCCCGGGTCACTTGTGTAGACAGAACGCCAGCGCTACCCCCGCCCTGAAGCAGCATGATGTTGGGATGGTCTAGAAAGCTATGGGTTTTTGAAGTAAATTCTAAATGTTTCATATTGTTAATATCCTGAAAATTTATTAAATGTTGTTGAAAGCCTTACTATTTTCAGATCCTTTCAATAAACAGACTTCTTTGAAGAGTTGGGTTGAGTGACAGCTTTATTTGGTTCGAAGACACTGAGGGAGGTGGGCTGGTCCTCCGTGAGAGATGGGAGACGGGCGCTCAGGTGCCCCCAGGGCAGGGGCTGTGGGTGTGGCCATCTGTCCACAGGGAGGAGCAGTAGGGGTGCAGAGCCTACACACAGGACCTGCTCGGAGGTGAATCGAGGGGCCTGCGTAGTCCCTAGGGCCCTCGATCCTCACCAGCTCCATCTGGCCTGTGGGGTTGGGGCCGTGGCTGGAACTTGGAGCACCTGCCTCGCTCCCCTGCTCCTTCCCCTGAGCCCTTGGTGGGTGTGTGGCAAGGCTTTGCCAGGATCCAAGTGGGCACTACAGACATGGGACAGCACTGGGTCAGAGCCAGAACCAACCACATGTCCCTCCAGTGTCCGCCTCCCAGCCCAGTGTCCACCGCTCTGCCTGTTAAATCACAAGCGAGTTTGCACTTCGGTGGGAGACCCTTGTACATCCAGGCAGGTTGGGAGGCGAGTCACCCACTGCACAGTCTGGGCAGCTGGGAGGTGTCTGCTGCCCCCTCTGGCGGCCTGCTTGGCCAGCCCCAGCCCATCGGTGTGGGCGGCAGATGTACCTGGTCAGTTGCACAAGCACCACCTGCGGCCTGCTGACCGCATCCACGCTCTGGGGACCCAGAGGCGCCCCCACTGAGAGCAGGCCAGGCCCCGCTGCCGGCTCCAGCAAGGGGCTGGCTCACGGGGCATGGGCCTTGCCCACAGGGTCCCGCTTCTCCGCAAAGGGCCCGGGGAGCCCACCAAGGGGGTGGGGCCACAGGGGCTCCCGCTAGGACGGCGCCCCCCGCGGGGGCGGTTGGCAAACACGTTTCTCTTTTGCTGCTTCCTGTGTCGCGTTCCTGTCCCGGCTCGGGCTCTCGGACCGCTGTGCGCACCCGCCTGCCCGCCTGGCTTCTCCCCGGCGTGTCCCAGGGGCCAGCATCGCTGCTCGCACTTCGGGGCCGTTTTTACGTGAAATGAGCGCGAACACAATCGCTGCGATGCTGGGCAGCCGGTCTGGAGCCGACGACCCACCGTGGGCGCACCCGGCCGTTGAAAACGTCCTTTATTCCTGCACTTTCCGTTTTGAGCTTTTCTGGCCGCGGGTGACCGGGGCCCCGGAACCTGCGGGAGACCCCGGGCCGGGCCGGGCAGTGACCCGCCCCTGTCATCAGCTTCCGGCGCGTCACTTCCGGCCCGGAAGAGTACTCCGCGGCAGCGGGCCCGCCCTCCTTCCCGGGGAGGCTGCCGCCCAGCGCCCGCTCCGGCCGGGTCGGCTCCGGGCCCTCTCGGCGCCCGCGAGAGGCGCCCCCCCGCTCGCCCCGCCCCGGCGTCCGCACCTTAAATGCCGCCAAGGCCCGGGCGGCCCCGACGGGGAGGCGCCGCGCAGCCGAGTGACGCGTCCTCGCGGGCCACGCCCCCACGGAGCCCGGCGACCCGCCTCCCGGCCCCGCTGCGGGGTGCGAGGGCCCCGGGCCCGGCGGGCTCCCGGTGCGCGACAGCGGTCCCCGCGGGCCGAGGCCCCGCGCCTGCGGTCATCGCGCCCCTCCGGCCGGTGGGTGGCGGGGCCCCCGGACCTCCGGACCCCGCAGCGGAGCCGCCTCCTCCCGCGCCGGGGGCGGGGCTGCCTGCCCGCTGAGGGCGGGCCTCGGGCGTGCTTTCCGGTGATGGCGCCGCCCGGCCCTGGACGGCGCCGCGGCCGAGGAGCGCCCGGCCCGCGTTGGGAGCAGGTCCCGAACCGCGTCCTGCGCGGGGCGTGTCTCCGGGTGGGTGTGACGGACGCGGAGACGCCGAGTAACACGAACGGCCCCGGGACCCCGTCCTGCCCCCGCGCCCCCCTCGCCCGGGGCTGAGCCCCTCCCGGAGGCCGGACCCTGCGGCCCGCCCGGCCTCTCCATCACGCCCCGCTCCGCGCACCTTCACCTCGCGGAGGGGCCGGCCCACCTTTGGCCCCCGCCTCACCGGCCCCTCCCGAGCCCACGGCCCGGCCCCGGGGATGCGGGGCCCCAGATGCGGGGGGCGCCCCGCGGGGTCGGGTGGTGCCAGGCTCGGGCCCGGCTGCCGAGGCCGGCGGCGGACACCGGTGGGGCCGGACGGGGGCGCGGGGCGGCGGGCACGGGCTCGGGGGTGACTGCGCTTTAAACCCGGCACCGAGGCCCCCGAGGTGGGCACGGCCCTGGGGCAGGGCAGCCGCTTCCTCCGCTCCGGGGCCCGAAGGGCACGATCGCCCACGAATCCAGGGCGTTCGGGATTTTTTTTTTTTTTTTTGCCCAGAATTTTAGAAAATGAAAAATAATGGTTGACGTCCTGCCGGGTGCTGTCGGGTCGGGTACCCGCCGGGCTGGCCCGGGCCGTCAGTGACTTCCCCTGGGTTTGGGCTTTGGGGGTTCACAGGTGACCCCGTCCCCCACGTCCTCCGCCTGGAGGCTCTGGACGCCTGGCCGCTGCGCCCGGGAATGGAAACCCTTCTGTTCGGGGCGGAGTCTGCTCAGCGGGTTTGCTGAGGTTTGGGCTTTTTAAATGGATGCCTGTTACTTTACTGAACAGACTTAAACCTGCAGGGAGCCCGGGGAGCAGGACGAAACGGTGTCCATTTTCAATCTAGACCTTGGAAAAGGGAGGGAAGTGGAAAAAGAAATCAACAGATTTCCATCCCGCCTCCTCGGCCGCACAGAGTTGGTGACGGGCGCCTGTTGGGAACCGGCTGTACCTTTTAAATCGGCGCGGCTGGGACGGACGCTGTGGCCCTGCCCTCGCCTGTGGCCGGTGTCCTTAGCCAGAACCTGTGCCAGCGCCTTACCGGCCACTCGGGTCGGGTCCAGGGTTCCGGCCCGGAAAGCGAAGCTGTGTGAAGAGGCTCAGATGGGCCGGCTCGGCCTGTGTTGGGCAGTGTGTTTAGGATGAGTTCCCGGAGGCGCACTTTAAAATGCCCTGTGACAGGTGGAACCGGTCTGGGCCCTCCCCCGGCGATGGGGGACATCTGGTGGGTTCCCTTTGTAATGGGATTTATTGGGGTGACGTTGGTGAAGAAAGGGACGTAGGTCTCGGGGGCACAATTCTGTAACGTGTGTTGAGGACTTGAGTCGTTTGTTCTAGAACAGGGATCCTTCGCTGGGGAAATTGGCCGGCTCCAGCTGAACTCCCTTCGGCAGTGAGCGAGCCAGGACGGGACGGGGCGTTGTCTCCGGGTTCGAGCCCCTCCCTGCAGGCTCACCGCATTCGGAGCAGCACCCAAATGTCACAGACGGGATTCCTGCAATGTCCCGTTGCAGTGGCCCTGTCTCCTCCCAGTCCTACGTGGGCACCTCGGAGGGTGGGTCCCGGAGGAGAAAGGTGAAGAGCCCGCCCTGGCCTAGCCACGGCCTCTCCTCAGCCACCGGCTCCTCGCGGGGCTGCGTTCAGTCCTTGTTTGTGCTGTCACCCGAGAGGGAGGGAATTCTGACCTTTGTCACCCGGGACCTGGGTGGGGTGGCCAGTGCTCCGGGCGCCCCAGGTCCAGCGCACTCCACCCTGTTTCCAGGCAGGCTCCGGTGAGTCCGGCTGTTTTGTTTTGTTTTTTTGTTTTTTAAATATATTTTTATTGATTTCAGAGAGGGAGAGAGAGCTAGAAACATCAATGATGAGAGGGAATCATGGATCGGCTGCCTCCTGCACACCCCCGTACTGGGGATCGAGCCCGCAACCCCAGCAAGTGCCCTTGACCGGGAATCGAACCCGGGACCCTTCAGTCCACAGGCCACCGCTCTGTCCACTGAGCCAAACCGGCCAGGGCGGCTGTTGCATCTTAAAGTCCCTTTTCCTTGTCAGATCAGGTTGCTTCCGTCTTGCAGGGCGGGAACCGTTTCTCCCTGAAAGACACGGGAGTCACGTGGGCTGAGGAAGAACTGGCGGCGGGGACGCGAGCAGGAGCCGGGAGGCAGCTGTGAGGGCGGCAGCACCGGGTGAGTAGGGCCCCTGACCCGCTCCTTCGGCCTTCCCGCGTGATGCCCAGCACGGCATCGAGGGTCTTCGCTGCATCCCAGGGGGCCCCGTTTCATTCTGTTCGAGATTTAAACACTCCAGGCTAATTACCGACGATAACCCTGATGTCACTTATCACCCATCATCCACTCAGCTCCGTGTGTGCGTGTGCGTGCGTGCGTGTGCATGTGCGTGCGTGTGCGTGTGTGTGTGTTCCTGTGTGTTACTGAGTTACTCCTCCTTCCTGCTGTCCAGTGTTGGGTTGTGTGAAAGCCCCCACCGTGTACCTGCTCGCTCTCCCCCGCAGACAGCTGGGTTCCCGGGGGGCGGGGAGGGGGGGCGAGCCTGGTCTCTCGCTGGAACTGCTGGTTTGTAAGGGCTGCAAACGTTTACCTCATGTCAACCTCGAATGTATGATTTTTAAAAATTTATTGGTTAGAGAAGGGGGGGGAGAGAGAGAGAGAGAAGCATTGATTTGTTGTTCCATTTATTTAAACAGTCATTGGTTGCTTCTTGTCTGTGCCCTGACCAGGGATTGAACCTGCAGCCATGGCTTAAAGGTTCGATGTTCAACCACTGAGCCACCCGGCCCGGCTACACCCCCTTTCTTGTGCTTATTGGCCACTTAGAAATCCTCTTCTGTGGCACCGTTTTTGCCGTGTTTCCTGTGGAGTTGTCGGAACTGTTTCTGCATTCTGGGTGTGAATCCTGTCACGTTGGGACTGTGCTATATTCTGAGAAACAGAGGTCAGTGTCGCCGGTGGCCGTTCCTTCACGCTTCCCTGCATGGGCGATGCCTCTGGGCTTGGCACGGAGGTGCCCCTCGCCTGCCCCGGGACCATTCTCCCTGGTCCTGCAGGTTCACACGGGGGCGTTTCACAGGAGCACTGCCGTGACGCGGTTCCTCCGCCTCCTGTGTCCCCTGTGGGTGTAAGGATCCATTTTTTTATTTTATTTTCTGGGCTGGGTGACAACTCTCCGAGCATCAGAGATTGTGGAACCCGCCGGCTGGGTATGTGCCCGGACTGAGAATGAACCGGCCACCTTCGGGGGTACAGGACGAACCCCAGCTGGCTGAGCCACCCGGCCAGGGCCCCTGTGCGTTTCTGTCTGTCTCTGCACCGTATGTCCCGGGACCGGGAAGTCCCAGTCCCAGTCCTCCGTGGGCAGGCCCTCCTCCCACCTCCCCCCGGAGGGAAGTGTCCCTTATCTCTCTTCCCTTTGTACTCTGTGTCCACCTGGTACGGTTGTACTTTGAGACTAAACATTCCTGTTATTTCTCAACAAGAGGCCCGGTGCACGATTTCGTGTACGGGTGTGGTCCGGCCGGCCCGATCAGGGTGGGGGGCTGATCGGGTGCGGGGCTGGTGGGGGGAGGGTCGAGGGCGGTTGGCTGGCCAGCCCCGCCCCCCGGTTGAACTCCCAGTCGAACTCAGGAGTTCGTTCAGACAGTGTGCATATTAGCCTTGTATTATATAGGATTTCTCTCTGGTAGTTTCAGCATCTGTGGTGATTCTTTTTTTAATCCTCACCCGAGGATAATTTTCCATTGATTTTAGGGAGAGTGGAAGAGAGAGGGACAGACAGAGAGAAACATCGATGTGAGAGAGACACATCGACTGGTTGCCTCCTGCACGTGCCCCGACCAGGGCCCAGGCCAGGGAGGAGCCTGCAGCTGAGGTACGTGCCCTTGACCAGAATCGACCCGGGACCCTGATGCTGCAGACCTGGGGGTTCTCACGGGGCATGGGGACCTCCCCTCTGACGTCGTCTCCACGGGGGGTCTGTCATTTATTCACTCAGGACGAGTGATTCCAAAGCTCCTTTCCCTGCGGTGCTCGCAGTGTTGCCGTGGCGCCCACTCGGGTCCCTTTCCGGCCTCTGGCCCTGCCGGGGACCCCACAGGGGCTGAGAGGCCGCGTCCCCGGTCTCCTCCAGCTCTGGGCTCGGGCCACAGCAGATGCAGGTTTGTCTGGCGTTCTCTGGCGACGGCGTCAGATCAGGGCAGCGGGAGGCCTGTCTCCTGCTGGCGGTCTCTCTGTGACCGCTGGTGGCTGTCGGCCACTTTCTGAGGGCAGAGCGTGCCCCCCCGTAACTGGGGGACGTCCCGTGGGAGACGGTCTGCCCAGAGCACCCAGGTTTGTTTCAGCGGCTGTTTCACCTCCAGACGCCCCGCCTCCGTCCCGGGCGTTTCTGTGGCCTCTGCTCCCCCTCCCCCCGTGGCCTGTCCTGTGCCCCTCAGAGCTGAGGGCCTGCGTCCTTGGCTCTGGAGCTCCTGGCGGTTCCTCCCCGCTGGGCCCTCAGTGGGGTGATCTGGGATCTTTGATCTTCATCTGCAGAGGCCCTCAGGCCTGACCTGTGCCAGCCCTTGGCGGGTGGGGGGGCGGCTGGGGGGCTGGCGGGGCCTCTGCTGGGGCTTGGCAGCCTCTGTGGGGTGTGGCCCGAAGCCGCCCCCCCCCCCCCCACCCCCAGGCCCCCGGGGAGCCCGGTCTGCGCTGCCTGTGGGTGAGTGCCGGGGGCCTTTCTGGCTGTTTTCACTCTGACGTCTCCCAGGGGCTGCACCCGCAGACGCCTCCCCCACACCCTCGTCTGGTTCCTTCACTCTGCGTGGGGCTGGAGGTTGGCCAGGAGCCCCGAGGCTGTTTAATCACCCACAGGAGGTTCTTCTGGTCTCTTGCTGGGGGCGGGTCACGGCGGGGCCACCTCTCTGCTCTCAGCCTCTCAGCCGGGCAGGCTCTGCGCTGCGTTTCCTCCTGGTTTGGGCCCCTGAGGGTCCCCGCTCCAGGCTTCTCGCCTCGTCCCAGCCTGGCGGTTTTTTCCGAAGAAAACGCAGCGGCGGCGGGAGGCTGTCTCCTCCGGAGGAGTGAGGACCAGCGTCCACGCTCATTTTAAGATGTTCTGAGCCCTCGCTGTGCCTCCCAAGGCACTTGGACGAAAAACGGGAACCGTGCGGACTTGGGGTGCCTGTCCCCTCGGCCGGGCGGGGCCAGCGGCAGAGGCAGGTGGGGTCTGCGTCCCTGCTCCGTCCCAGCCCCTCGTCCGCAGGTGGGCTGTTTGTGGGGTTCCAGTGTCATGGAAAGAGTGTGACGGGGTGAGGGCCGCCCTGGGCTCGCCGGGCCCTGCTCTGGTCGCGGGGGACGGGGATGTCGGTGTCGGTGTCGGTCCCGGTCCGGTGTGACTGGGCCCCGCGGGAACCGATGGCTGCCGGGGCGTGGAGGAGGGACACGCAGCCGTGGCTGTGGGCCCCGGTCAGGGAGGCCACCGGGTTATGGGGAGCCGCCCACAGCTTTGGGGCGGGGGCTGGTCAGATCTACCGACAAGTGCGGCCACCCGCCCTCTGCCCGCCTCGCCCCCGCGCTGCAATGAGGGAGGTGGGCCCACCAGCAGCTCGGCTTAAACGCAGCGTGGACGCCGGGCCGGGGTCCCGGAGGCCGTTTCTGACCCCGTGTTCCGGACGCCGAGTGTGACTGCAGCTTGTTCTGTGAGGGGAGGAAGGGCCTGGCGCCCCCTCTCGCCCGCCCCTGGGCACCCCCCCTCGCCCGCCCTGTGCCGGCCAGGCCTGGGCCCGGCTGGGCGGCCGCAGAGCAGCAGCGGTCGGCTCTCCAGGGCCAGGGAGACTCCGGATCCTGCCTGAGCAGCTGGGCCTCCGAACCGGGCCTGGGCCTGGGCCTTGAGGCGGGGGCGGGGCTGTTGGAGGTTTGGGTTTGGGGGACACGTGGATCCGGAAATGAGGCGGACCCCTACTTGCAGGTTCGACTGAGATGAAAGCTTTTGGGGAGGGAAACTGCCGCAGGAGTCCCGTGTCCGCTGTCCAGACGTGGCGGCACCGCGTCGGTCCTTCCACCTGAGGACGCGCCCGCGGGGACACCATGTCGGCGCCGGCAAAACCCGCGGAGCTGGCCCCGGGCCCCGAGGAGACGCCCCGGGGGAAGCCGCTCCTCGGCTGGGGCTCCCTGTTCGGGCCCCGAAGTGAGAAGATCGTCTTCGCCAAGAGCGACGGCGCCGCCGAGGAGAGCGTGCTCACCGTCACCATCACCGAGACCACGGTCATCGAGGCGGACCTGGGCGTGTGGAGCTCGCGGGCGCTGCTCTACCTCACGCTCTGGTTCTTCCTCAGCTTCTGCACCCTCTTCCTCAACAAGTACATCCTGTCCCTGCTGGAGGGCGAGCCCAGCATGCTGGGTGAGGGCGGGCCCAGAGCTGGGTGAGGGCGGGGCCAGAGCTGGGTGAGGGCGGGGCCACGGCAGGTGGGCGGGGCCAGAGCTGGGTGAGGGCGGGGCCAGAGCTGGGTGAGGGCGGGGCCGGAGCTGGGTGAGGGCGGGGCCACGACAGGTGGGCGGGGCCCAGAGCTGGGTGAGGGCGGGGCCGGAGCTGGGTGAGGGCGGGGCCACGGCAGGTGGGCGGGGCCAGAGCTGGGTGAGGGCGGGCCCAGAGCTGGGTGAGGGCGGGGCCATGGCAGGTGGGCGGGCCCAGAGCTGGGTGAGGGCGGGGCCGGAGCTGGGTGAGGGCGGGGCCACGGCAGGTGGGCGGGGCCAGAGCTGGGTGAGGGCGGGCCCAGAGCTGGGTGAGGGCGGGCCCGGAGCTGGGTGAGGGCGGGGCCAGAGCTGGGTGAGGGCGGGGCCGGAGCTGGGTGAGGGCGGGGCCAGAGCTGGGTGAGGGCGGGCCTGGAGCTGGGTGAGGGCGGGGCCGGAGCTGGGTGGGGGCGGGCCCGGAGCTGGGTGAGGGCGGGGCCAGAGCTGGGTGAGGGCGGGGCCAGAGCTGGGTGAGGGCGGGGCCGGAGCTGGGTGAGGGCGGGGCCACGGCAGGTGGGCGGGGCCCAGAGCTGGGTGAGGGCGGGCCCAGAGCTGGGTGAGGGCGGGGCCACGGCAGGTGGGCGGGCACAGAGCTGGGTGAGGGCACAGAGGTAGGTGGGCCACTGGCATGTGGGCGGGGCATGGCGGTGGGCGGGGCCACGGCTGCAGCTCATCCCCCACAACCCCGCCCGCAGGCGCCGTGCAGATGCTGTCCACCACGTGCATCGGCTGCCTGAAGATTTTCGTCCCCTGCTGCCTGTACCAGCACAAAGTCCGGCTCGCCTACCCGCCCAACTTCGTCATGACCATGCTGTTCGTGGGCCTCATGAGGTGAGGGCCTGGCACTGGGTGCGGGGCTGGGCTCTTGGCACGTCATTTAAAATGCCTTTCCCTCCCTCGCCGGTTTCGCTCCGTGGACAGAGCTTCGGCCTGTGGACCAAAGGGTCCCGGGTTGGATTCCGGTCAAGGGCACGGCCCTCTGTTGCAGGCTCCTCTCCGGCCCAGGCCCTGGTCAGGGCTCGTGCAGGAGGCAACAAATTGATGTGTTTCTCACACATCAGTGTTTCTCTCTGTTTTTCCCTCTCTCTTCCAGTCTCTCTAAAAATCAATGGAACAATAGCCTCAGGTGAGGATTAAAAAAAATAAAGATGTTTTTAAAAATAATTAAAATAAAATAAAATGCCTTTACCATCTGGCCGGTGTAGCTCAGCGGTTGAGATCAACCCAGGAACCAAGAGGCCTCCTATCCGATTCCCGGTCAGGGCACATGCCCGGGTTGCGGGCTCCATCCACTGTGGGGAGTGTGCAGGAGGCAGCTGATCAATGACGTTAATCTCTCATCGACATTTCTACCTTTTTTTTTTAATAATATATTTTATTGATTTTTTTTACAGAGAGGAAGCGAGAGGGATAGAGAGCTAGAAACATCGATGAGAGAGAAACATTGATCAGCTGCCTCTTGCACACCCCCTACTAGGGATGTGCCCACAACCAGGGTACATGCCCTTGACCGGAATCGAACCTGGGACCCTTGAGTCTGCAGGCCGACGCTCTATGCACTGAGCCAAACCGGTCAGGGCTGATGTTTCTATCTTTCTATCCCTCTCCCTCTCTCTCTCTCTCTCTCTCTCTCAAAAAAATCAATAACGACAGATTTAACAAAATAAACAAAATAAAATAAAATGCCTTGCCCGTCACCAAGAGTGAGCAGCCGTCCGAGTGACGTCACCGTTGTGGTCGGAGGTGAGTTCATGCAGACTCAAGCCTGCGTTTCAGGGCAGCACGTGCCCCTGGCTTTGTGGACCTCGGTGCCCGGTGGGTCCTTTCTGGCGCGGCCCCGGCACTGAGTTAGTCGTGGGTCAGGGAGACGGGCCTCCTGCGGGGCCCACGCTCCGGCCACATCGGTCCCTGCAGGTGTGTGGCGGTTCCTGAGGGCCGGACCCAGCAGAGCACGTGCGGGGTCAGGTGTGGCCCCTGGCTGGCGCCTGGCAGAGTCGGCTGAGAGCCACCAGCGGACTCGCCCGTCCCGACCACCCTTCCGGCTTCTCTCCAGGTTCGCCACGGTGGTGTTGGGTCTGGTCAGCCTGAAGAACGTGGCGGTTTCGTTCGCTGAGACGGTGAAGAGCTCCGCCCCCATTTTCACTGTGATTATGTCCCGGATGATCCTGGGGGAGTACACGGGTGAGCGCTCGCCCGCCCGCTGCAGCCAGCGGGCTCCTGAGAACGGAGAAAGTCTTGATGGAATTTAGCAAAAAGCACACGGACGGGTCCTTCCTGCGGGAGGGCCAGCGCACAGGGTCCCGGGGGTCCCGGCCCTCGGGTTTCACACGCACCGTCCTCAGCAGAGTCCCCGGGCAGAGAGCCCCAGGCGAGTGCCGGGCACCGGGCGCGGGGCAGGGCCCCCACGCGGGCCGTGGGTTTGCTGGCCGGCCGGCGCTGCCTGAGGACGCTCCGGGCAGCAGGGCCCGGGGACAGAGACATGGCCATGGGCTGAGGCTGCGCGTCTTCCTCTTTGCTGAACGGGAAGGGCTCGCGCCCTCGTCCACGCCGCCCTGAGATCAGCAGCGGAGCCGTAGGGTCCCTGCTCGTGGGCGTGGTCCTCCCTGTACAAGAGAACTGTCTCCCTCTCACGTCCGGGGGTTTAGGCCAGAACGAAAAAGGAATAAACCTCGGGGCGTCAGGCATTGAGTCCTCCCCCCCAGTTTCTCCTTTTAATAGAATCCCTGCAGCCCGTCTCCCTTCCTCTCCTGTTTGCCGGTGAGAATTGTGGAGCCTGGGGGTCACCCAGGCCCGGCAGAGGCCGTCGGGGGGCCTGGAATTGAGGGGGGCCTCTGCCTCCTTCCAGCAGAGACCAGGGCGCTGGCTCTGGATGAAAGCGAGGGCCGGCTCTCCTGGGAAGGCAGGAAGCAGCATGGCTCCCAGAGGAGCGTTGGGGCCACACATGGTCACAGCCGGGCCCCCAGGTCACAGCCGGGCTCCCAGGTCACAGCCGGGCCCCCAGGTCACAGCCGGGCCCCCAGGTCACAGCCGGGCCCCCAGGTCACAGCCGGGCCCTCAGGTCACAGCCGGGCTCCCAGGTCACAGCCGGGCCCCCAGGTCACAGCCGGGCCCCCGGGTCACAGCTGGGCCCCCAGGTCACAGCCGGGCTCCCAGGTCACAGATTACAGCCGGGCTCCCAGGTCACAGCCGGGCCCCCAGATCACAGCCCGGCCCCCAGGTCACAGCCGGGCCCCCAGGTCACAGCCGGGCCCCCAGGTCACAGCCGGGCCCCCAGGTCACAGCCGGGTCCCCCTTCCCTCCTCTGCAGGGCTGCTGGTCAACCTCTCCCTCGTCCCTGTCATGGGAGGCCTGGCCCTGTGCACAGCCACCGAGATGAGCTTCAACATCCTGGGCTTCTCAGCCGCGCTGTCCACCAACATCATGGACTGGTGAGTCCGGGGGTTGTGGGGACACCCGTGTGCCCGGGGGCACTGCGCACCTGCCTCAGCTGGGTGACGGGAGCTTCACCCAGAGCAGCTCAGTTCCTTCCCGCAACCCAAAGCCTGGCCAGTGCGTCTGATGCCGCCTTTTCCTCGACGAGGTCGCTTCTCCTCCGAGAACAAGCTGGAACGTGGTGGTTCATGGCCTGGTGCTTAAGAACGCCCACAGGGCCGTGGCGGGCTACCACGGCTGGGGTGCAGGGAGCGGGACGCTAGGAGAGGCCGAGCCGCCCTGGCTGCTGTGTGGGCGCATCTGGGAGTCGCGCTGCGTGGGTGTTGGTGAGGCCCGCCCCGCGCAGGCAGCCCCGGCAGTTCCGCACCAGCAATCACGTCCAGTTTGTCCTTTTGCTGAGAGAGGAGGAAACACCACCATGGGGGTCGGGGTCGGGGTTGGGGTCAGTGGTCGGGGTCGCTGTCACCACCAAAGTACGGCTTGAGGTTTTGAGTAATCCTGCTAAGAGAAAGTGAACAACTTTAATTCCACCTCCAACTCTCGGAGGCGTGGCCCTGCCTCTGGGGCTCCTGGAAGCACGACTGACGGACTGACCGACAGCCTCCTGCACCGCACGCCCCGCAGCCTCCGTTCTGCGGCCTCCACGCCCACTCCCCCCCGCACCCCCCCGCCTTCTGTTTAAGTCACAGGAGGTGTCTTTCCATGAACCTCCCTCCAGTTTCTTTCTTTTTTTTTTTTAATAATATGTGTTTATTGATTTCAGAGAGGAAGGGAGAGGGAGAGGTGGAAACATCAATGATGAGAGAGAATCATGGATCCGCTGCCTCCTGCACGCCCCGCACTGGGAATGGAGCCCACAACCCGGGCACGTGCCCTCACCGGAATGGAACCCTGACCTCCTGGTTCATAGGTCGATGCTCAGCCACTGAGCCCTGCTGGCCACACACACACACACCCCCTCCCCCGCCCCCATGTCCGACGGTCCCGCAGCGGCGGGTCCTGCAGGGAGCGGAGCCCACGGCTGTGCCCGGCTCCGGTCTGGGTTGTCAGTGTCTCCAGAGCCATTGTTCTGGTTCCAGGCCCGACCGTGAGAGCTCCTGTCCGCACCGTCCTCGCCAGGTTTTTGCCGGAAACAAAATGCACTGCTTCTGGGGCCCCGCGGGCAGCGCCACTCGCCAGGGCCAGCCGCTTGCTTCCCGGACGGACACGGCCTGGCTTTCTCTTTGGCCGAGTGTGTGTGCGTGTGTGTGTGTGTGTGTGTGTGAGTGCGTGTGTGTGTGTGTGCGTGTGTGTGTGTGTGTGTGTGTGTGTGCGCGTGTGCGTGTGTGTGTGTGCGTGCGTGCGTGCGTGTGTGTGTGTGTGTGAGTGTGTGTGCGTGCGTGTGCGTGTGTGTGTGTGTGCGTGCGTGTGCGTGTGCGTGTGTGTGTGTGGTTTCCCATGTGTCTGTCCCCTTCCGGAGTTCATGAGCCTGAGCTCCTGTTCCGTTTCCTGGGTGCCGGCCCGCGGCAGGTGCTGATTTAGGGGGGCTCCTGGTTCAGAGGGGGGCTGTGGGGTCCTCCGACACCTCGGAGCTGGGTGGCCGCAGGCCCATCGCTCAACCTCGCCAGGAGGAAGGCTGCAGACGCCTCGTCCATCTCAGGTTCCCCACTGACTTCCTGCGTCGACGGTAACCTCTTCTCTCCTTTGTTCCAGTTTGCAAAACGTTTTTTCCAAGAAGCTCCTCAGCGGGGACAAGTACAGGTTCTCGTAAGTGTCACAGCTTCCCAGGCCGGGGCCCGATGCCCGGACCTCGCCGCTCCCGGTGGCGCAGGTGGGGACTCGGGAGGAAAGCCCCGCTGCCCCATGGAGCTCCGTCCAGGCCGCCTTTCCCCCCATGGCCGTGCGGGTGGGCTCAGCGGCACAGGCCCTCCTGGTCGCCCCGGGAGCCTCCTGGTCCCCCCGGGAGCCTCCTGGTCTCCCCGGGAGCCTCCTGGTCGCCCCGGGAGCCTCCTGGTCGCCCCGGGAGCCTCCTGGTCCCCCCGGGAGCCTCCTGGTCTCCCCGGGAGCCTCCTGGTCGCCCCGGGAGCCTCCTGGTCACCCCGGGAGCCTGCTGCCTGCTCTGCTCGGCGCTTCCACGGCTCTCGCGTGGGTCTGGGTGAGCTCAGGCGTGCTGTGCCCGCAGGGCGGCCGAGCTGCAGTTCTACACCAGCGCCGCCGCCGTGGCCATGCTGGTTCCCGCCTGGGTCTTCTTCATGGTGAGTGTGGGCAGCCCTCTGCACTGGCCCTTTGTCTTCAGCGCGTTGGGAGCAGAGTGGGGGGCGGGGGTCCCGCTTTGCTGAGTGGCGCAGTGCCCGCTGCGTGCCCGAGGAGGACGGACAGAGGTGGAGGCCAGGCCTGGCGCGGGTCTCCGAGGCCGAGCCGGAGCTGTGGGAGTTTCCCGAGGTTCTCCTGTGACGGTTTTTAGGCTGATTTAGTTTCATTTCTTTTTTTTTTTAAATATTTTAAAAATTGGTGTTAGAGAGAGAGAGGAAGGGGGAGGGGGAGAGAGAGAAGCAGTGGTGTGAAAGGAACATGGATCGGCGGCCTCCTGCCCGCTCCACACTGGGGATGGGGCCCGAAACCTGGGCGTGTGCCCTGATGGGGAACTGAACCGGCGACCCCTCGGAGCGCAGGCCGGCGCCCCGGCAGCCGAGCCTCCCGGCCAGGGCGCTCTGCGTTTACGTGTTTGAGGAGCAACGGGACTCAGCAGCTGCACCTTCTGCTTATGTTCCCGCCAGCAGTGCCCAGCGGCCCCCCTCTGCACGGCCTCGCCAGCTCGTGTTCTCCGGCTCTTGCTGTTTTTATAGTCGCCGTCCTGGCGGGGGAGGGGGGCTTCCCTGTGGCTGGGGCTGCGATTCCCTGTGACCGAGGGCTCTGGCCACGTGCCTTGGTCGATGCCGTCCGGCCGCCGCCCAGAAGGCAGGTGTCACAGCGCCCTCAGCCTCAGCTCGCCCGCCCCGGTGGCCGGGCACGTGGGACGAGGTCCTTCCGGTGACGGGCACCGGGCCGACGGGCGTGCGGCGCCGCTCTGCTCCGCACGCAGGACCTGCCGGTGCTCGGGAGGAGCGGCAGGAGCTTCAGCTACACGCAGGACGTGGTGCTGCTGCTGCTGACGGACGGCGTCCTGTTCCACCTGCAGAGCGTCACGGCCTACGCCCTCATGGGCAGGATCTCCCCCGTGACCTTCAGGTAGGACAGGTGTCGGCGTGGTTTGTGCAGCAGCCTCGAGGGCTTCATTCTTATCGAAGGTCTGCGTGCCGGGGGCTGTGGTGCTGGCCGAGGTCCCGGGCACGGTGGCCGGCCGCTGCCTTTGGTGCCATTTGAAACACGCGCATGAAGTGTGTGAAAGAGCTTTTTTTAAAAAATATATATATTTTTATTGATTTCAGAGAGGAAGGGAGGGGGAGAAAGAGAGAAACATCAATGATGAGAGAGAATCATTGATCGGCCGCCTTCCGCACGCCCCCTACTGGGGATCAAGCCTGCAACCTGGGCATGTGCCCTGACCGGGAATCAAACCGTGACCTCCTGGTTCCTGGGTCAATGCTCAACCACTGGGCCCCGCCCAGCTGGGTGAAAGGCTTTTGGGGAGGTTGCCACTGGGTGAGTCTGTTGTGCCTGGAGCACCACGGTCCGCGGGCTCACCTGCCGTGCAGGACCCTGTCCCAGGTTGGGTGCTGTGGGCCCTGGTGGCTGCGAACACCTGAAATGAGTGAGCTCAGTGAAAACCTGGATTCCTGCTTTTGCCTACTGCCACCCACTTCCATGTGAATACCACCCGTGACCATGGGCTCTGGGAACCTGGAGGGGTAAAGGTCCGGTTAGCTGGTTTTCACTTTTATAACTGGACTAGAGGCCTGATGCACAAAATGCGTGCACGGGTAGGGTCCCTAGGCCTGGCCTGCAATCAGGGCCCATCAGGTTCGCCGCCTCCTCCTCGTTCCCACCACTGCTGGTCCCCCGCCATGTTCTGTCCCGCCCCCTGGTGGTCAGCGCACATCATAGCGAGCGATTGAACTCCTGGTCTCCAGGTCGAACTCCCAAGGGGGTGATTTGCATATTAGCCTTTTACTATATAGGATGAATTTCACGAAAGCACAGTCTCAGTAACAACTAGAAAAGAATGAGCCAGGAACTCCAGCCGTGGTCGGCAGCTTGGCCACGTCACGTGGTGTGCGTCAGCCTCTCTCCTGTCGCGGCTGAGCTGTCACCACAGGGGGACTGTCCCAGTGTGAGGACAGCAGAGGGCTCGATGGCGCTGCCCCTGCCGCAGCCTCAGTGTCCCCGGGCGTGCTCTCTGCTGGCTGTAACCTGGCTCAGTGCGGACAGGAGGTGCTCAGTAGCCCCCGGGCTGGCAGCCACGTGCACACCCCTCTGTCTTGCAGCGTCGCCAGCACCGTGAAGCACGCCCTGTCCGTCTGGCTCAGTATTATCGTTTTCGGCAACAAAATCACCAGCCTGTCGGCCGTGGGCACCGTCCTGGTGATGGCGGGCGTCCTGCTCTACAACAAGGCCAGGCAGCACCAGCGGGAGGCCATGCAGAGCCTGGCCTCCGCCAGCTGGACGCCGGAGGACGGCACGGAGCCGCTGGTCCCCAAGGACCCCAGGCCGCACCACTGAGCGCCGGGGCCTCGGGGTGCGCGCTGCTGTCCTCCTGCCGGATGCGGCCCCCGCCCGCCGCTGCCCGACCCCCCGGTCAGCTGGGTAGGGAAGTGCATGTGCGGCCATTCCTGCCCCTTTCGGGGGTTGCAGTCCAAACCAGCGGGAATTTGGGGACCCCCGACGTTGGCTCCCTGGGGGCTGACCAGAGCCAGCTGCCGCTGAGCCATCGCCATGGAATGTGAAAACTGCCTCGCGCGGCCCCTGAGCCAGACGCCGAGGGCCGGGACCCGCCGGCCTCTGCTCGGCCCTCGCTGGGCACACAGGTCTCCCTGCAGGCAGGCCCGGCCGGTTCCTCTGTGGGCGACACCCCCACAGAGGGGACGACCGTGAGCCAGAGCCGGGTCCAGTGCCACCGTGAGCGCCCCTGCTGGTGCAGATGGAGAGATCTCACAGCCCACGCCAGCCAGCAGAGGCCACCCTGCGCCAGGGCAGAGGCCACCATGCCCCGGGCCTGGGCACAGGCCAGGGAAGTCCATGCCATGGGGTCTGGCAGGGCGTGGGGAGGGGACACGGCACAGAAAGGGGGTCCCTGCTGCTCGGCCGGGAGCCGGGCCTGCGGGGCGTCCCTCCGGGTGGGCGGGCGGCGGAGGCGGGAAGGTGGCGTTGGCAGTGCTTGTCGGTGTTTTGTGAAAAGGAAACCGGCACCGACTCTGGGGGCACCGGTGTCAGGGCCCGAACTCGGCGCGCTGTGCGCCCAGAGCTGACCGAGGACCACGCGTGTTTGTGCCTGAGTTGGGCTGCGACTCCCAACCTGGTGGATTTCTGATGGGGACGCTCCACCGCCAGCCAGCCTCAGCCTCCTTCGCGCCTTTGACCAGCGAGCTGAGCCCTGGGGCTTGTCAGAAGCAGCCCCCCTGGGTGAGCAGGTCTGGCCCCGCCAGGAGCCCGCCTGCAGGGACTGAAATCCCTAGAAAAGGAGCGGAAGGCCTCGCTCCCGTCCCGTCTCCCTCCTGCTGTTCAGGCCCCTGGTTCCCGCGGGTTTCTAATCGGAAACTAGGAACAGAGCCTCCGGGAGGCCAGGCCTCTCGGAAACAAAGAGCAATAATCACGTCTCGTGAAGTCCTGCCGACTTGAAAACGCTTGCCGTGCGGTGAAGTCAAGAGGCCTTTGAACCACTCGGCCTTTCTGCGGGGCTGACCGCGGCCGCAGGACCGGCGGGGGGGTCGCCTGCTTGGCAAGCTCCCCTCACTGGACGCCTCTGCGACCTCCCGGGATTCTGTCCCCTTCCCTCCTCTTCTGCTTCCCCGAAAACCAGCTAAGGAGGACGCCCCGCCGGCGGCCGGGGGAGGAGATGTCGCGTTGATCTGTGGGGACCAGGGTGAAAGCACTGCTTCCCCGGCTCCTGCCCCGCCCTCGAGAGCCCCAGCCCCACGGTGGGTGGGACGTGCACAGAGAAGGGCCTTCCCGCAGGCTCTGCCATCCGTAGTTAGAGAGGCCGCCGGCTCCGAGGATTGTCAGGGACTGACGTGCCCCACCCTCCACTCTCTCCCGAGGCTTTCCCCCGGTTTTGATTTTCTGGATTTTGGACCACAAACAAAATGAAGATTTTCTTAAATTATTAGCAAATGAGGCAACTTCCTGCAAAGCTGCTTTGGAGACTTTTCTGGTTGGGGCTGTGGCTGGCGTGCCCTTGCTCGGGGCTGACATTCCTTCCATTCGTCTCGTCGCCACCACTGAGTCTCCATGCCCGGGCGCTGCCAGGAGTCACAGCCACAGCCTCACCCGGCCTTCTGTGGAATGACTGTGCAGACGTGATGCGTTTTTCATGAACTCGGTCTCGTTTTTACAGTGTGTCCTCCTCGCTGAACGGTCTCAGGTGTGTGTGCACCAGCGATGACCAGGGAGTCGGCCACGCCTGTGTCCGGTTGTCTGTGCCTTTGTAAACAAACACTGGAACCAGGCCTGGGGCCGTCGCCTGCTCACGCCCAGCCATACCGAGACGCGTTCACATCGCTGGCTTTCAAAGCGTCCACTACTGAATGGCATAGAAAGCCTCTTGTTTTTAAAGTCCACTAGTCATCATTTCTGCATAGCAGTGTGAGAGTCGTCTGCCTTAGGAAGCTGAGAACATCCTTGCACAACCCAAAATGTGTCTTTAATTTGAGAAAAAATAAACACGATGAACAGGAAACAGGGAAAAATGTGCTGCTCCAAGAAGGCTCCCCCGCAGAGCTGTGCCGCGGCCGCGCACGCAACGCTTCTCCCCAAACCAGTGGTGTTTGTTTCCTGCGGACGGTCACTCAGCCCGGCCCAGGGGGTGGTGGACACGCAGCCTGGCTTTTTACGTCTGTCCAGCTGATGTGCTTCCTCGGGCTGGAAGTATTCTCACCGTTTCCCTGGGCTGGAAAAATGAAGGATGTCACTGCAGATAGAAACCTCTGCTCTTGCCTTTGACCAACGTCGTCCTGAGGACGTTATTCTCTCCCAGAACATGTACGTGCCCTGACGGGGGCCCCTCCGTTTTCCTAGACGCCCCAGCGTCCGAGGCATCTGTTTCTGTTCTGGCTGAGGAGCCAAGAGCAGACGAGTCAGCTGCTCCCCGGGCTGCCAGGACATAAAACCTTCAACCGGCTGGCTGCGATTCTGAGTGATGGCCACAGGACCCATGCCCAGATGTCCAAATTGGGGTACAGACTGTCCTAACTGGCAAAATCTTATGTTTGTCTGGGCTTTGTCCCCCACCTCCCACCCCCCCACCACCACCACCGTCTTCATTTGAGGAAAGCTGCCCTTCACTGCTGTCTGAGTTGAGTCTGAACCTGCCCGGGGTGTTGTGGGCTCCACGCTGGGAAGGCTGGTCAGGGTTTTCCCACACTGGGAAACGGGCATTAACTAAAATAACCATCTACATCAGAGCCAGGTCCTCTGTTTTCTGCCAAATGAGCTGTGAAGTCCAGCCCAGGATGCCCACAGTGCTCTGTACTTGGCCTGTTTCAGTATTCATGGGACCAAACAGGAAGTGGTTGTAGTCGAGTCGCTGTCATCCCACCTGTGGTAACGTGTTCGCCCTGTGGTGCCGCTTGTCCTTTGTCTACAGGAAGCCCCGCAGCCACAGCCTGACTCTCGCTCTGCAGAGTCAAATAAACGCTCTGTGCTTGCTGTCTGCGTGGTTACTGGGAGTCTATGCTACCGAGGGTCAAGGGTGGCATCTTGCTGCAGGCGCCAGTTTGCAGTGTGAGCAGAGTGAAAAAATGGTTTCCTGTCACCAAGAACTCAGGAAGCGAAATAACTGCCAGGTACAGAAGGTAAACATTTCCTTCTGAGAGAAAATAACCCCAATTCGGACTTCCAAAGCCCCCGCAGGCGACTCGGAAGCAGCGGTGGGGCTTGGGGCCATGGCCTGGGCACAGCAGCTCTGCTGGCCTTGCTTTCTTTTTTAATTGTTGAGAGTGTTATAGATGTCCCCCATTTCTTGCCCCTCCCCATTTAAAAATATTTTTTTATTCTTTTCAGAGAGGAAGGGAGGAGAGAGAAACATCAATGATGAGCTGCCTCCTGCACGCCCCCTGATGGGGAGCGGAACCGTGACCTTCATAGCTCGATGCTCAACCACTGAGCTACACAGGCTGTCCTTCCCGCTTTATATATACGTATACTAGAGGCCCAGTGCACGAATCAGTGCACGGGTGGGGACCCTTGGCCTGGTCAGCAGTTGGGGCCCACAGGGGCCGTCTTACCCAGTCGGGATGGGGGTGATAAGTGCTGGCTCGTGGGGGGGGAGGGACCACAAGAGGTTGGGCGGCCATGGGAGGTTGGCTGTGGGAGCACACTGACCACCAGGGGGCACTCCTGCGTTGAGCACCTGCTCCCTGGTGGTCAGTGTGCATCATAGTCTTAATGGCCTCTTAGGCTTTTATATATATAGATATATATATTTATACATACATATATTTATTTTATTTCATAGAGGAAGGGAGGAGAGAGAGACATCAATGATGGGCTTCCTCCTGCACACCCCACACTGGAGATTGAGCCAGCAACCCCATATGTGCCCTTGACCGGAATTGAACCTGGGACCCTTTGGTCCACAGGCCGATGCTCTATCCACTGAGTCAAACCCGCTAGGGCTGCCCCCCCTTTTTTAATTGATTTTTGAAGAGGGAGAGAGAGAAACACTGATGTGGGAGCGAACCACGCCCCCAACCCGGGCAGGTGCCCTGACCCCGAATCCAACCCCCGTGCAGAGAGCACTTCGCTCTACCCACTGACGGCCCAGCGGGGCGGCCTTGCTCTGTGTAAGCCGCGTGAGCGCCGGTCCACCCCGGCCCAGCCGTGGGCAGCGGGCTCCGGGCTCCGGTCGGCGCCGCAGGGCAAGAGCCCACCAGGGGGCGCCAGCGACCAGTGCCCCGGCCAAGACGGCGACCGGGCCGCGAGGGACGACGGGGGGAAGGGGGCCGCCCGGACGAGCTCCACCGCCCGTGTCATCAGACCGCGCCGAGGCCGGAAGTGACGCACAAGAGCCCTAGTCTCCGGCCGGAACCGGCTGCTCTGGTCCCCCTGACGTCATCATCCCGCGCCGACGCAGGAAGTAACGACGCTCGGGGCGCGCGCCGGGCGCAGTTTCTCCTCAGGCTCCGGACCAGCAGCGGCGGCGGCGCAGGGGTGAGTAGCGGCCGCTCCCCGAGCTCTCGAGCCGGGCGGGCGACGCTCCCGCTCCCTCGTCCCGCCCGCCCGCGTGGGCCTTGCGATCGAGGCAGCGAGGGCATCACGCTCCCCGGATCCGACCCGCCGGACCCTCCCCCCGGGGAACGCGGCGGGTCCGCGGAGCCGAAGGCCGCTGTCCGGGGGCGGAAGCCGCGCTCGCCTAGAGCCGCGTCCTGCACCGCGAGGCCCGCGGGCCGTGCCTGCCGAACCCGGACCCGTGAATCGGCGCAGCGGCGGCCCGACCCGGGTTGGCGGGAAGGGCGCAGCCCGAGGGCGGTTCCGCGGGCCCCGAGCGCGACGCGCCGGCGCCGGGTCCTGACGCTGCCCCGCTTGTGTCGGCAGTGGCTTCACTCCAATGGGTGATGAAAAGGACTCTTGGAAAGTGAAGACCTTAGATGAGATTCTCCAGGAGAAGAAGCGACGGAAGGAGCAAGAGGAGAAGGCAGAGATAAAGCGCTTAAAAAATGTAAGCCATGTTTTTTAAGTCCGGGGTTTTCTTAAAGGAGATTTAATTTCTTTGCCCTCGTTTTTCCATTAGAACAACGCTACTTCGGTGACGTTCTTTTGTCCTTCCAAATGTCGCAGGTGAGCCCAACATCTACCCTGAAAATTAACAAACGCTCAGGCACTGGCTGTAGGTGGAGGGCAGAGCGATAACCCACTAAGGCTGTGTGCGGAGGAGAGAGTGTTCGCCCCGAAGCCACCTGTGCGATGGGACTAGCTTTTCTCGCCTCCTTAATCAGCACCTCTGACCCCTCCCCGGGCATCAGTGCAGGGGGTTGCCTGGCCCTCGCTACCCGTGCTTGGCGGCTTCCCTGGTTTGCATCATAACATCCTCAAACCCCCCGGGGATGCGGAAGGGGCATCGGGGCTCTGCTGATGAGATGGGTCTCTGCCCCGCGCGGACGCAGTGCTTCCTGCGCCTTAGGGCCCAATTGGCGCCCGAGCAGTCGGGTCCTTGGCATAGAGGCTGATGCCCGGTTACATGCGCCCGTTTTAAACATTCACCGCGGGCTCTGGGTTACAGAGTCGTGGTTTTCATGTCTTGGGATTTGAATGGGAGTCTCCCTGTGTTTTGAGTATAAAACCTTAGTGGTATTTGTAGGTAAAGTTCCCGAGTGTATGTGGGAGTTGGGTTTGGGTTGGCGGCAGGTGGACTGTCACGAACCGGAGGCACTTGCCTGTGAGGGAAACGGCTCTCTCCTTGCTCCGTAGTCTGATGACCGGGATTCCAAGCGGGATTCCCTTGAGGAGGGGGAGCTGAGGGACCACCGCATGGAGATCACCATCAGGAACTCGCCCTACAGGAGGGAGGACTCCATGGAGGACAGGTGAGCGCAGGCGCGGTGCACAGCCGCCGGTGGCTGGGGGGGGGGGGGGGCCGGGGGCTTTCTCAGGGACCTTGGGAGGAGCTTGCTGCCAGGACCTTGAGTTCACCATGGAAACGGGCTCTAGTGTGATGTCCACTTCCGCACCCCCTCCTTGTGGGAGACTGTTTCCTCTCTGCGGTGCGTTCACACAGGCAGGTGAGTGCTCCTGCTGCGCGGCAGTCGCTGCCTGAGGTTTGCACAGGCCGCGAAGCAGCGGCGGGGTCCGGAGCAGCACGTCCTCCCAGGGCGGGGTGTCCTCACTCGTTTCCTTCTCTGATCCCTCTGGTAATTAAAGGCACATGACCAGAAGAGAAGGTAGAAAGGCAGAGGCTGTGAATTCTCCCAAGATTGTGGTCATATAGGCGATTGAAAATACTGTTCAATGACTTTTGGTTTGATCAAAACGGGGGCCTTTTTAAAAAACAGCTTTGTTGGGGTATAAATGACAAAATGAACTGCACATATTTAAAACACGCAATGTGGCAGTTCTACACGCATGGAATCTGCTTCCACAGTCAAGATAAGGAACTTGTCCGTCACCCCCTAGCGTTTCCTCAGGTGTTTTTGTTCCGTGTGCCACAGTGATTTCTCACACTTCTCACAGGAGTCCATTTAATTTAAGTCTTGGCTTACGTGTCATCGTTAACATAATTTTTAAATAATGGTTCCGATTCCATTTTATTGCTCATCTGAGTCCTGCCTTCTGTGTGGGAGATGCTCCATCGCACCCCGGCTCTCCGCGACTTCCCGAGCGTGATGGGCGCTGCTTTGTCTCGTTTCAGAGGAGAGGAAGATGACTCTCTGGCCATCAAACCGCCCCAGCAGATGTCACGGAAAGAAAAAGCTCATCACAGGAAAGATGAGAAGCGGAAAGAGAAGCGTCGGCACCGCAGTCATTCGGCAGAAGGGGGTACAGAGCGTCTGTTTTCTTTGTGTCGTGTTCACGTGTGGCCTGTCTCCTCGGTCACAGCCTCCTGCCCCAGAACACAGCGGGGAGAGGAGAGAAAGTGAAGTTTTTGCTAAATCATGAGTTTATTGTAAATCCTTCTGAATAGCTATTTCATTTTCCTTTGGCCGTTCTTTTTCCTGACAGGACATAGTTTTGTGGTAGTATACGTATAAAATTGTCTTAATTCTCAAATGTAGGGGAAAAACACACTGTTCAATGCTGAATTGCTGTAGCTGAAAGTTGGGTGCTTAAAAAAGCCCAAACAATGGCTTTGCTATCACACAACACCAAGAGCTGCCGAGGGACGTGGGACGGCGGCCTGGGCGTGATTTAGGCTCACTGTTTCACGTGCACTTGATGAGCATAGTCTTGTAACTCTGTGCTTTATGAATGGTGACTTCTTGAATTATGGAAATAATATACAGTCTAATCATAGTTTATTCAATACAGAAAGTTTTAAGAATACAGCGGAACCTTGTTTCTCCAACATCTCTCACCTCGAATAATTCGCTTCTCAACCTAACAGCCCTTTCGTGCCGAACCTGTATGGTCTCTCAGGTGACGAGGAGAGAATCTGAATGTGGGTCAGTTTACCACCGTTACCATCTCAGGATATTGTGCTGTGAACATTTTTGTGGCTTTTTGCTTATGTTAAATTGTTAAATTTTGTTAAACTTAACAAATTGTTAAATTTTTTTACTGTACATTTCCTTTCCTTTTTGTTAAATTTTCATTTACATTTTACATGCTTGTTTTTAGCTTTTTTTATAGATAAACAGTACAATAGACATGTACTGTATATAAGAAAGGTTAAAACGGAATCATTTGGGGGTCTGGAACGAATTAATTAAATTAACATGATTTCTAATGGGAAAAAATGATTGGGTTTTCAAGCAGCCTTCCAGAACGAATGAATTAATAAGTTCAAGAAACCAGGTTCCATTGTATTAATTAATCCCAGTCATTAGTTATTTTTTCTTTGCTTTATATTTCCACATAAGTGTTAGCAAGTTAGGTTTCTTCATGTGACCTCTCTCTCTCTCTCTCTCTCTCTCTCTCTCTCTCTCTCTCTTTCTCTCTCTCTCCCTCTTTCTCCCTCCCTCTCTTCCCCCTCTCTCTGTCTCTCTCCCTCTCCCCTTTCTCCCTCTCTCTCCCCTCCCTCTCTCCCTCCCTCCCTCCCCCCCCCTCTGTCCCTCTCTTTCCCTCCTCTCTTTCCCGTCTCTCTCTCTCTCTCTCTCTCTCTCTCTCTCTCTCTCTCTCTCTCTCTCGTTAGGCAAGCATGCCAGAGTGAAGGAGAAGGAGAGAGAGCACGAGCGCCGGAAGCGGCACCGAGAGGAGCAGGACAAAGCTCGCCGCGAGTGGGAGAGGCAGAAGCGGCGGGAGATGGCGAGAGAACATTCCCGGAGAGAGAGGTAACGGGCTTGCTTGTGGGGGGCTCTCGGTGCTGGTGACGGTCAGCATCCCATCCAAGCAGTGAGAACGGCATCTGGAACAGGCTTGTGCCGCTTGGGGCATGACAGGGCCACAGCCCAATAGATGGGGGTATAGACTGGGGCCACTCTGCATCGAGGTCATTTCCAGAAAATGCCTGGGAGGTGGCCTGCTGTGAGGAAAGGAAGCAGGTGGGTGGGCCCACAGCCCGGCAGCCCGGCTGAGCGGAGCAGCATCTGAGGAAGGTGTGTGAGAAGAGCTTGGCTGAGGGAGAAGCTGAGGCCAGGAGGTAAAGGTCTGAGACCACTGCGAGGTGGGCACAGCCCTCGCCGTGTCGGTGCGCGCGTAGCATGTGAAACATCCGTGTTTGCCACGCCCGTGCTGACTGTCCAGTGTGGGCTGATCATACAGCTGTGCAGACCCCACGGGAGCCGGGCTTGAAAATAAAAGGAACATGGAAAACGGCAGCAGCGGCTACATTGCAAGGGAGACCGAGTTCACAGATTTAAACAGCGACACCTGGGAGGACAAGTTAGAATCCAGAGTTGCTACAACATCATCTAAAATGTCCACTTTCAACAGAATGTTTTGAGATGAACACGGAAGTCAGAAAGCACGACTCCTGTTACGGAAGAAAAGCGCCAGTAGAAACTGTCCAGATGTAGCCGTCTTGGCTTCAGAAGAGAGGGGAAGCGGGAGGAGAAGGCGGAATGGCAGATCAGTGTGCTCCGAGGGCAGAGCCTCAGGAATCGCAGGACGTTCCAGGTGACGGCCGCCCGGGGAGTGGAGGGCAAGGATGGTTTACACACGACCACTGAAACCTTCCCCGATTTGATGAGAATCATCTAGATTTCCAAAGAGAGCGAACCCCCAAGTACAGAAAGACGGAGTCCGTCTGGCGAGAGCCGGTGGGAGGTCTTGAGAGGCAGCAGGAGAGACACTGTCTCCACAGAAGAGCTGCTGGCCCTGGAGGCCAGAGGCACGGTCTGCGTGCTCACACTGAGAAACTCAGCAAGGACTGTGTGTCCCGCAAAACGGTTCTTCAGCAGGTGCACGTGGACCGGTGGACCCCACAGCCGAATGGAAATGACTCCATTCGGCATCGAATCCACGGGGAGAAAAGACAAGCCCTGGGAACGGTGAAAGTGGGTTAACGTAAAGGAACCGGTGAGTATGTTTCTTCTCACCTCCTCTCTTCTGCAAAAGACATGGGATTGTAGAACACAGTAATTACACAGACACTTGTCGTGCCATGTGTAACACGCATAGGCTGCCCAGAGGAGCAGGGAAGGGGCCTGGGACTGTCGCTGTTTCCCGGGAATGGACTTAGTGTTAATCTCGTGAGATGCACCCAAGAGCCCTAACAGGCGCGAGGAGAAAGCAGAATCACAGCGGTGCTGAAGGCCCTTAAGTCCAAGTCAGAGGAGCAGAGGAACCAAAAGAAGACGTAGAGGAAACGAAGAGCGAAAAACAAGTCCAGCCAGATCCATAGTTCTGTTCACGGGGAGGTGGTCTCTTACCCCAGACAACGGTGAGATTGTCAGAAAAGTAAGGCCCAACTACATGCTGTCTGTAAGAGGAACACCTTAGAGTCAGAGGCAAAAATTGGTTGAACGTAAAAGGCTGGCGAAAGGCACACCGTGCAGACAGCACCACGGAGAGCTGGAGTGGCTTCCTGATGAGAGAACAGAGGCCAAGACCAGGGCTGCCCAGAGGGCTTCAGAACAGCAAGCTGCACACGTCCATCAGGGCAGAGGTGGGACAGCGGTGAATCTCACGCACCTGTGAGAGCCCAAGAGGCATAAAGCCGAGAACAGCTGGTCACCGTTAGAAATGTCTGCTCGTCATAGGACAAGGAGAGAAAATCAACGTCATAGAAATTTTGGAAAATACTGCCAACCAACCCAATCTAACACGTGCTCAGCATCCCACCCACAGCTGCAGAAGACACTCATTTCAAGAGCTCATGGGACATTTTCTAACAGGTTATATGTAAGGCTATACAACAGACTTGGGACTTAAGAGAAGTGAAGTTATACAAAGTGTGCCCACTCACCACGCAGTAATTAAGGTGGAAGTCAGCAACAAAGGGAAGTCCCCAAATGTTTGGAAATCCAACAGCCATTTCTGAATAACCTGTGGCCCAAAGAAATTATTAAAAAAAAATAGAAACTGTTCTAAGCGAAAACAAAGCCCTGTCAGAACTGAGGGCGCAGCTGGAGCTGCCTCGAGGAGAAGCTCTGGCTTTAAGCACTGATGTCAGAACAGGAAGGTGTCCAGTCGGTCACCTGAGCGTCCACCTCAGAAACGAGGGCAGAACAGCAAACAGCCCAGAGCAGCAGCAGGGAGAGGCCCAGGAAAGACGAGCAGATGGTGCGGTGGGGCCTGGCCACGGGCGCCGGGCCAGGCGGTGACGGGGGCTTTAGGACTGCCGTGATTGCTGCACAATTTCATAAATTTATGAAAAAGTGGGTTCAGTGGTTGAATTTTACATGTAAATTCTACCTCAGCTTTACCTCGAACTGGGCGGGGCCCAGGCAGCGAGAGAACGGCACCTGCAGCCCGGGACCCTTGGTCCAGCCGCCGGGTGGTGAAGCTGCTGGGGCAGCATGGTCCAGGGCTGACGGCCACGGGCCGTGGCTGTCCTCGCCGTGTTTTGCTTGTGCTCGTGTTTGCAGGCGTCTGATGGTTCATGTTTATAAAGATGAGTTAGCTTTCCGGTTGTGATGGGGCTTCCTAGAGCTGTGGGAGTCCCGTGTGATCACGGCACACTATTTGGCCGCCTTACGGTGCAGCCCCACACGGATTTTGGTCACTAGTGTTTCCTTACTCGAGTGGCACCTCCCCTGGAAGCGGCTTCCCCGGCTCCCACCATCACCCTGTAGCCTTGGAGGCACACCTCGTGTGCAGGTGGATGTAGCCAGGGCTGTAATACATGCTTGGGAGAGTCTTGAGGCGTCTTAGACCTGGTGACTGGGAACGTGGAACCTTCCAGAACCAGTGGGTTTATTCCTAGCGGGCCCTGCCTCCTGTCCCAGCTCTTCACTCGGCTGTGCTCGGGGAGCGCCTCCTCAGGATGTGCTTGCTCACACGTTTTGCTTTTAAGACGCTCGCCATGGATTGAACAGCTTAAAGAGGCAGCTTACAAATCCGAGCAAAAGCACGGGGTGGGGAGTGAAAAAAGCACCTTTCCGGGGAAGAAGCTGGCATGTGCTTGTTGCAGGGACCGCCTGGAGCAGCTGGAAAGGAAGCGGGAGCGGGAGCGCAAGCTGCGGGAGCAGCAGAAGGAGCAGCGGGAGCAGAAGGAGCGGGAGCGGCGTGCGGAGGAGCGGCGCAAGGAGCGGGAGGCCCGCAGGGAAGGTGCGCCTGCGGTGGGTGCTCCGGAGCCCGGGCGGCGGGCAGAGGTGGGCCTGTCAGCGGTGGGCCGGTCCCACGTGCGGTGGAGCTGCACCCCAGGGGCCGCCACTCGCCTGGCGCTTGACAGCCTGTCCGTGTCCTGGGACCCTGGTGGTGGAGCACAGGCCTGAGGAGGTGATTCCTGGCCCTTTCTGATGGGTCTGAGGTGGGGGGCCACCTGGATCCTCGGGGTTGGCTCCTGGCCTCCAGGTCGGAGCTTGCTTTCCTTGGCTCCCTAGCCTCTGCCCCGGGTGCCATTAGCAAGTGTGTGTGCCGTGGTGGTGTCTGCCCTGCGCACACGTGGGCCGTCCCCTCAGCGAGGGTGCAGGGTGATGTGGGTGGGGAGGCACGGAGGGCCCTGGTGGGAAGAAGCTGCTGCCAACGCCGTCTCCTGTTCTGTGCTGGTGCCAGTGTCTGCGCATCACCGAGCAATGCGAGAGGACTACGGCGAGAAAGTGAAGGCCAGCCACTGGAGCCGCAGCCCGCCCCGGCCTCCGCGGGAGAGGTTTGAGCTGGGAGAAGGCCGGAAGCCAGGTGAGGCCGGGCAGTGCCTGCTGGTGCCTCTGGTGTAGGTCTTTGCTGGGGATTTAAAAAGTATTTTCCTGAACTCACCTTTGGTGGTTTGCTTCGTAAGTGAAAGAAGAGAAGATGGAAGAGAGAGACCTGCTGTCTGACCTACAAGACATCAGCGACAACGAGCGGAAGACCAGCTCGGCCGAGTCCTCCTCAGGTAGCCGCGCTCCTGGCCGAGCCCAGACGCCCTGCTGCACAGGAGGGCCACAGGTTCACTCCTGCTGTCTGCTGCCTACAGCGGAATCAGGGTCGGGTTCTGAGGAGGAGGAAGAGGAGGAAGAGGAGGAGGAGGGGAGCAGCAGTGAAGAATCGGAGGAGGAGGAGGAGGAAGAAGAAGAAGAGGAGGAGGAGGAGGAGGAGACCGGGAGCAACTCTGAGGACGTGTCTGGACAGTCGGCAGGTGAGAACGCAGGGCACAACTGTGTGTGGTTTTTGTAACCCATTGCTAGAGGCCCGGTGCACGAAATTCTTGCGTGGGTAGGGTCCCTAGGCCTGGCTGGCGATCAGGGCTGATCTGCGGGGCGATCGGGGTGGAGAGGGGGCGGGCTCTGGCACCTGCCTTGGCTGGCCTGGGCCTGCAGGCTGGGGGCAGCTACTGTGTTGAGCGTTTGCCCCCTGGTGGTTAGTGTGGGTCATAGCGACCTGTTCCATCAGTTGTTCCACTGTTCGGTCAATTTGCATATTAGGCTTTTATTATATAGGATTTATTATTCATTTGAGAGAGAGAAACATCAACTTGTTGTTCCTCTTATTTATGCTTATTCTTGCATGTGCCATGACTGGGGTTCGAGCCTGCAACCTTGGTGTATGGGGACAGTGCTCTCACCACTGACCACCCAGCTAGGGCACACAATCGTGTATTTGGATAGAGTTCTGGGAACGAAGAAAAATAATTAGAAGTCTAATTTGTTTTTTAAACTTCCATTTCATTTATTTTTTTGTTAATCCTCCCCCAAGGATATTTTTCCATTGATTTTTAGGGAGAGTGGAAGAGAGAAACATTGATGTGAGAGAAACACATCGATTGGTTGCCTCCTGCATGACGCCCTGGGCCAGGCAGCAGCCTGAAACCAACTTACGTGTCCTTGACCGGAATCGAACCCAGGACTCTTCGGTCCGCAGGCCGACGCTCTACCCACCGGCCAGGACGAAGTCTGATTTTTTTTTAAACTTGCAAATTGAAAACACCTTGTTGTCTGGGACTTACATGGGGCCCCTGGGAGGAGCAGACCAGAGCCTGCTGGATGGCACTGCCAGGAGGGGGACACAGTGGACGCTGCTCTCTTGCAGAGGAGGTGAGTGAGGAAGAGATGAGCGACGACGAAGAGCGAGAGGCCGAGAACCACATCCTCGTTGGTAAGAGGCCTTACCCTGTCGTTCCTCCCTCATCCATCCCTACGTGCGGGGAGGACGTCTCAAAGCTGTGGGCCTGCGTGTGGCACTCTGTTCAAATAACCTCCTCCAAGGATGCCGGGCCCCAGAAGCCACAGGCCATTCCTGTCCTGCCCTTGTCCCAGGGCTGGGCTGCCTGCTGAGACCTGGGCCCACACGCAGCCCCACACTGCCTGTAGGGACAGTGCTGAGTGCCGCTGGGGCTGGACTGCAGGAGGCAGGGCACTGCCAGGGCTGACGGCAAGGCCACACGGGCGGCGTGGCCTGCAGGCAGCTAAGCTGAGCCCTTGGGCCTGGTAAGTTCCAGGGGTGCCTCCTCGGAGCTCAGCATCTAGTCAGTGGCTCAGTGGCCGTGGCCCGACCGGCGGGCCCCAAGGCCAAGGTGCCCTCAGTCCAGGGAAGCAGCTCTCATGTAGCAGGCACCCGGGGCCGCTGCCGCGTGGCTTCTTGGTGTGTGTGTCCCGTCCCGTTCCCCCCCCCCCCCCCCGACCAGGAAGGGGCTGTGACAGTGGCTCAGTCCTGGTTCCATGATCGGTTTATACTTGGAAGTTCCAGAGTCACGATTTGACCGAGATTCCGGGGACAGTGAAGAAGGGGAAGAAGAGGTGGGCGAGGGCACCCCCCACAGCACCGCGCTGACCGAAGGCGAGTTCGTGCCCGACTCCCCAGCCCTGTCGCCCATCGAGCTCAAGCAGGAGCTGCCCAAGTACCTGCCCGCCCTGCAGGTCAGGCGCCCCCACGCCGGCTCCTCCGCTGGTCATGAGGGGCCGGGGGGCAGGGAGCAGAGCCGGGGGCCGGGTCGGGGTTGGTCCTGAGTGCAGTGACAGTCACGGCCGGGCTCGGCCACCGGCCTCCTTTGTGCCCCTGGTCGTGGTCTGGCCTCTTGCCCGCAGCACCGCTCCCCAGGCCCCTGCACAGAGCCAGGGTGCCGTGTGGAAGGCAGGCAGCGGTGAGAGGCTGGCTCGATGGTCACCCCTGCCAGGGCCTTGCCCAGTGTGTGGGGGATGGCAGGAGGCGGCGTGCACTTCTGTTTGGGGAAATACCAGTAATGGGGGCACCGCGGGGGGCTCGGGGAGGAGCGGGTCCCCAGGGGGGTGAGTAGCAACACCACTGAGGCCTCCACCCGCTTGGGGCCGGGGGCGGCAGGGTTCTCTCCGGGCCCTCGGCCATCCCAGCTTCCTTAGCGGCTCTGCTGAGGGGCTTCTGAGCCTTGGGCCCTGGCCACACGTGACAGGACGGCTCTAGCCCTGCACGTGGCTCCGCACCCAAGGGTGGCTTCTCGGACCCAGCAGAGCCCGTGCAGGGGCGGTGGAGCTGGTGGGTGCCGGACACCAAAACTCCTGCCCCCCCCCCCCCCGACCCCCCTCCTCCCCCGATGTCGGGTGTCTGCGCCACGGCTGCCACTCCTCACGCAGTGCCTCCTGCAGGGCTGTCGCAGTGTGGAGGAGTTCCAGTGCCTGAACAGGATTGAGGAGGGCACCTACGGGGTGGTGTACAGAGCCAAGGACAAGAAGACAGGTGGGGAGGCTCTCGCGTGGCCCCAAGGGGAAGGGGAGACGGGCAGGGATGGGGTTGCCTGAAGGAGTGTCCTTGGGCGTGCCCTGGGCGGCCTCCATGCTCCTCTGAGGGAGGTGGGGCCACGGGCAGGGAGCTGGGATGTGCGCCCTGGCCCCTGGCCCTTCAGCTTCAAGGTCATGGACACACAGTCCCTGTGATCCCGGGAGTGCCCCCTGGTGTTGGCGGTGGCCTGGCCTTGCCCGGCCTGCACCAGGCTTGACTCCCAGGCGACAGTCGGAGCAGCTGAACCCTTGGTGCCTCCAGAGGCCAAGGGCGGCCTGGCCAGGAGACTCTCCTGTTTGGTTGTGACAGCAGGTGACGGCTCCACAGGGGAGGGTGCACCAGCCTTGAGTGACGGCCCTGAACAGGTGTGGGCGTTTCTGTGCCCAGTCTTGGCCGGGTCTCGGGTGGGCAGAGTGATGTCTGAGCCGAGTCCCTGGTGAATGCTTGAGGTGGGGTGTCGAGGTCGGCTCTGTGCCAGGGTCACAGCAGGTGCCAAGGAGACTGGTCTGGAATGTGCTCGTGTTCCGCGTGGACACAGCTGGGACTTCCTGGCTCCCACACGTGCGAGCTCCCCGTTAAAGCACCACCTGAGTCCCGGTCCACCCCGCCCGCGGGAAGGCGTCAGCACCGTCTTTGCACTGTCTTCAGATGAGATTGTGGCTCTGAAGCGGCTGAAAATGGAGAAGGAGAAGGAGGGCTTTCCGATCACGTCGCTGAGGGAGATCAACACCATTCTCAAGGCGCAGCACCCCAACATCGTGACCGTCAGGGTAGGCGGCCCGCCCATGCCTGTGGCTCCAGTCGTGTCGGGCGCTTCCCAGCCCTCACCTAGTGCTGCCCTGGGGTCAACCGTCGGGGCAGCTGGTGGTTAGGTCAGGGGCGCGGGGCCACCGGCCTGGTCTCGTTTCCTAGGACAGTGGTCGGCAAACTGTGGCTCTCGAGCCACATGCGGCTCTTTGGCCCCTTGAGTGTGGCTCTTCCACAAAATACCACGTGCGGGCGCGCACGTACAGTGCGATTGAAACTTCGTGGCCCATGCGCAGAAGTCGGTTTTCGGCTCTCAAAAGAAATTTCGATCGTCGTGCTGTTGATATTTGGCTCTGCTCACTAATGAGTTTGCCGACCACTGTCCTAGGAGATCGTCGTGGGCAGCAACATGGACAAGATCTACATCGTGATGAACTACGTGGAGCACGACCTCAAGAGCCTGATGGAGACTATGAAGCAGCCGTTCCTGCCAGGTGAGTGGGCGGGGCTACAGCTGTGCCAGCCATAGAGATGGCCTCGGCCTGTCCCCTAGGACCCCTGCATGCATGAGTGCATGTGTGTGAGTGCATGTGAGGCCACACTGGGCTGGGGTGTCCACGGGTGAGAGCACCATGCCTCTCGCCCAGGGGAGGTGAAGACGCTGATGATCCAGCTGCTGTGCGGCGTGAAGCACCTGCATGACAACTGGATCCTGCATCGTGACCTCAAGACCTCCAACCTGCTGCTGAGCCACGCCGGCATCCTCAAGGTGAGCGCAGCCCCTGGCGAGCTGCAGCCCCAGGTGAGCGCAGCCCCTGGTGCCCGCTCCCAGCCCCACTATCCTTGCAGGTGGGGGACTTCGGGCTGGCACGCGAGTATGGGTCTCCTCTGAAGGCCTACACCCCTGTCGTCGTCACCTTGTGGTACCGCGCCCCAGAGCTGCTGCTGGGGGCCAAGGTACGTGCTGGGCTGGGTGGGGCCTGCCCCCCCTGCGCTGGGTCCCGCTGGCCCCTGAGCGTGTCCCTGTCCCCAGGAGTACTCCACGGCCGTGGACATGTGGTCCGTGGGCTGCATCTTCGGGGAGCTGCTGACGCAGAAGCCCCTGTTCCCTGGGAAGTCGGAGATTGATCAGATCAACAAAGTGTTTAAGGTGGGTCAGGGCGCCGTGCAGGGGGCGGGGGGGCGCTGCTGGGCATGGCTGTTCTGAGACATCCCTCTCTCAGGACCTGGGGACGCCTAGTGAGAAGATCTGGCCCGGCTACAACGAGCTGCCGGCCGTGAAGAAGATGACCTTCACCGAGTACCCCTACAACAACCTGCGCAAGCGCTTCGGGGCGCTGCTCTCCGACCAGGGCTTCGACCTCATGAACAAGTGAGCCACTGCGGGGGCGGGGGAGGGGGGGCCTTCCCCAGCCTCCTCCCTGGGCTCCAAGTGCCTTGTTCTCCCAGGTTCCTGACCTACTTTCCTGGGCGGAGGGTCAGCGCAGAGGACGGCCTCAAGCACGAGTATTTCCGTGAGACCCCCCTCCCCATTGACCCCTCGATGTTCCCCACGTGGCCCGCCAAGAGCGAACAGCAAAGGGTGAAGCGTGGCACCAGCCCGAGACCCCCCGAGGGAGGCCTCGGCTACAGCCAGCTGGTGAGGGGCGTGTAGGCAGGGGGGACGGTGTGGGGGTGTCCCTGAGGTTAGCTGGCCCGGCCAGGGCCCCACGGTGCCGCTTGCTCCCCAGGGTGACGATGACCTGAAGGAGACCGGATTCCATCTCACCACCACCAACCAGGGGGCCTCGGCCGCAGGCCCTGGCTTCAGCCTCAAGTTCTGAGGTTCAGAGTGGACCCCAGACCAACAGTGGGACCAGGGGCAGGAGCGGAGGCAGCCTGTGGGTCAGACCCGGGTCCTGCCCAGATGACTGGCCGCGGTGAAGTGGCCTCAAGTCGAACTGCTGGCCTCGTTTTCCACATTTCGTCTTGGCTTGTAAATTTGTAGAATTAAATCTCATTTCCTTGTGGAAGAAAAGGCTCTCTGTTCAGATTTCTCACACTTCCACACGAGGAGGGGGAGCCAGTGCAGAGGGCACAGCCACACACACACACACACACACACACACACACACACACACACGGGTGTGCGCGCACATGTGCTGTCAGATCCTGGCTGTGATTTCAGCCTTGAATCTTGAGGCTCCTGCGTGGGCAGCGCCCACAGCTGGGCACGCAGCCTCAGTGGGTTTCGTAGGAGGTGGTCACACCTTTTAAGATTCAGTGAAATGGGCCCTGACCTATTTGGCTCAGTGGATAGAGCGTCGGCCTGCAGACTCAAGGGTCCCAGGTTCAATTCCGATCAAGGGCATGTACCTTGGTTGCGGCCACATGCCCAGTGGGAGGTGTGCAGGAGGCAGTTTCTCTCTCATCGATGTTTCTAACTCCCTCTCCCTTCCTCCCTGTAAAAAATCAATAAAAATATATATATTTAAAAAAGGGGGTGAAATGGAGAGGGGCTGGTGTGCCTCCCTGCGCCGGCCCTGAGCCCGCCCCACAGTCCGGGACCAAGTGGTTGGTCTCTGGCCCCACGAGGGCCGGCCCCTCCCTGCCTCCAGCTCCTGCTCTAACTGGACTGGGCCGGGGCGTCCTGGCCCCAGGCTCCCCACATCCAGCGGGGCTCGGTCTAGACGGCCCCGCCCCCCAAGAAAGGCGCGGAGACGTCAGAGAGAAAGCCTTTATCAGCGCGGCTCAGGGGCGCACGCGCACGCGCCAGGAGTAGGTGCTGAGCACGCGCTGCCGCCGGCGCACCACGCAGGTGTAGGTGCCCTCGTTGATGGCGTTGGCGATGATGCTCAGGTGCGCCTCGCCCAGCGCCAGGTACCCGGGGTAGGAGGACTCCAGCGGCTCCTGGTCCTTGTACCAGCTGCGGGGGGCGGGGCTGCTGAGTGGGGAGACCCCAGCCCGCCGCCCCCTCGCCCCGGGCGGGTCACTCACTGCACTTTGCCTTTCTTGTGCAGGATCTTCTGGCCGCAGCGGAAGGTCACGTTCCTGCCCTCCGACACCAGGCGGGTTTTGGTCCTGGGGGGCGGCACGGTGGCGGCCACCGTGGGGAAGGGGAACTCTGTGCGGGAGGGAGGGAGGGAGGGGCCGGTGAGCGCCCCGCCCCCGCCCCGCCCCGCCCGCCCGCGCTGGGACCGGCCGCACCGTAACAGAAGTCGCAGCTGCTGGGGCACAGCCTCTTCATGAGCCTCCGGCGGGCGTCGCAGAAACCCCTCCGCGCCCAGGACGCGCACACGAACAGCCGGTCCAGGCAGCCTAGCGGAGGGCGGCCTGGCCTCAGGGCCTGCCCCGCGCCCCCGCCCCACCGCCGCCTCAGGCACCCACCGTAGAGCCGGTGCAGCCCCCACAGCTCATCCTGCGACAGCGCCTTCCAGCCGCGCAGCGTGGCGTTGAGGTGCATGAGCGCGCGGCCATGCTGCGAGTGCATCAGGCCCAGCGCGTGGCCGATCTCGTGGGCCGCCACGTGCACCAGGTCGGTCAGCCACACGCCTGCAGGCCCCGCCGGTCAGCGCCTGGGGCCCGGCCGCCCGCCGCCTCGGCCCCCCCGTGCGCCGCCCGTCTGCAGGGCCGCAGCCTTGGGCAGATAAGAAGGTTCCCAGCCGGCGCGGCGGTGAGCTCACCCCAGGAATGCAGCTCCGCTCGGCGTGGGGATGAGGGGCGCAGAGCTCCTGGAACTCAGGCCTGTGGCCTCAGCCGCCCCCTCCCGGCCTGCCTCACCCCAAATCGCAGCCCTGCCCCCAGCCCTCCACCGGGACCCCAGGGCCCGAGGGTCCCCCAGGGGGCCGCCCGCCGTCACCTTTCTTCCAGCTGTAGCGCGTGGGGCCCAGGACCCAGTACTCGCTGTCGTCGAAGTGGATGCCGCCGTGCGGGGGGAAGAAGGCGTGGGCCAGCTCGCCCGTGGGGCCGTCGAAGCAGTGGTGCAGCGCGGACACCAGGCAGTCCGTGTGGTTGGCCGGGTAGAAGCCTGCGGAGCACAGGGCTGAGGCGGGGCGGGCGGGGGGGGGGGGCGGGGGGCGGGGGCGCGGCGCTCACCTATTCGGAGGTCGCTGGGCTGCTCGGGGGCCACCTCGCGGAAGCTGAAGGGGGACACGTCACTCCACATGCGGAAGGCGGCGGCCAGGCCCCGCCGGGTCTCGCTGGGGCTCAGCAGATTCCGCGGGAAGGAGAGGATCCTGGGGTGGGGGTCAAGGTCAGGGGTGGCGGCGAGGCTGCTGCCGCGCCCCCCCCCCCCCCCCCAGGCCAGGGTCGCACCTGTATGTGAGGTTGAAGTGGTCCCAGCGCAGCCTGGCGGGGGTCAGCGTGTAGCGGCGTCTGCGGGGCGCCTGGGGCGGCAGCGGGCCGGGCCCCGGGGTGCTGAGGGCACCGGCGGGGTGGGTCGCGGCGTCTTCCTTCAAGGGAAGCGAGTGCTCTGAGGAGGCAGCCAGGGCTGCCCGACTCCAAAACGGGAGGCAGAGACGGGGTGCAGGAGGCGGGGGAGCGCTGCCTGTTTCCACCCCAAGCGCCTTTCCAGCCCGAAAGGAAAAGGGTATGAAGACCCGCGGCTCAGTGGGCGGAGCTGGAGGGACGCTGCCCCCACCCCCACCCGCTGGGCACCGTGGACGCGCGGACACTCGGACGCGTGCGCTGTCCCTGGCGCCGGAGGGACTCACCTGCGCTGCGCTTGCGGCGGGCCAGGCAGCCGGCGGGGCCCCCGGCCGGACCAGCAGCAGGAGCGCGGGCAGCAGGCACAGGGCGCCCAGCACGGCCCCCCACCAGCCGGCCTGAGCGCGGGCCCCCGACGACGCCCAGGGGACGCAGGCCCCGCGGGCCATGGCGCCTGCGGACTTGCTGTGGGGGCTCCGGGCGCGTGGGCTGCGGGGCCTGCAGGCGCGCGAGGAGCTGGGGGAGGCGCCGAGGCGGCTCGGATTACAGCCCCGGGGTGGGGGTGGGGAGGCGGGGGCGGCCACCCCTGAAGGAAACCAGCTGGCCATCCCACTGCTGGCGCCCGGACCCCGGCCTGCGGGTGGGTGGCGGGGGTCGGGGCAGGGCCCGCTGGGCGGGGACGCTGGGCGGGGGGTGTGGGTGGGGGAGACGCGAGAAGGTACCCGGCTGTCGGGAAGGGACAGACGCCAGGGGCTCAGCATAAGGCAGGGACGGCCAGTTGGGGCCCCAAACGGGCTGGGGCTGAGTGACCGGAGGCTTTTTCCTCAATGGAATCCCCCACCCCCCTGGACACCGAATGAGACCCCGGAGTGGAACCTCAGCCCAGGACACGTCCGCCGGCGCCGGCCGGGCAGGGTCCCCGCGAGAGGGGCGGGGATACGGCGGGAGGGACGTGGCAAGTGAGTCCGGGCGGCTGAGGGGGGAGAGAGGCGGGGTAGCGGCTGGGAGGTGGCGCCAGGAGGGGGGTGTGCAGGGGTCCCACCGAGAGCTGGAAGAGGCCCGCGGGGTGACCCCAAGGGGGCCGCGGGGGGCGGCGCCCAAGGGCAGGGGCTGCGGGGAGCCAGGAATCCCCCATTGGGCTCTCTCCCAACAGAGCCAGGCGCAGGGCCCAGGTCGGAGTGGCCCTGGGTGGGAGGTGGGAGACACTGTCGAGACCGGAAGACTCGACGGGGCGGCCTTCAGGGTGAGCCGGGGTGAGGCCAGCCAGGCAGGGTGTTGGCAAGGGCGCCCCTGGGCTGGGGGGACGGGGGGCGGGGGCGCGTAGACTGAGCGGGAGGAGAGGGCTGGGAGTTGGAGGGGCTGTCGGCTGGCAGAAGGGGGGAGGATCGGGCCAGACGAGGCCGAGGGTCCGGGCCCTCCCCGTTCTCCATCCAGGCCTCGAGCCCAGTGACAGGGTGCGCCGGGCCAGCGGGGTCAGCGCCAAGGGCCTGGCGAGCAGCCGCCAGGCTCCGGGGGAGCGTCTCGGGTGGTTCTTGGAAAGCGCTGCCGCCGGGCCCAGCTGGAGCAGCGCCCCCTCCGCGTGGCTAAATATTTGCCCGACAAAGCTGCCCTCCCGTCCTGCCCGGCCCTGCCCGGCCCTCCTCTTCCTGGACCCTGCGGGCCCCGGGCCTGAAACAGACCGTGCGCCCCTCCCCCGCCCTGCTCATCCTGGGTCCGAACTCAGCAAGAAGCGGGTCCTGCCGAGGCCCACGCCCGTCTCCAGGACCCGCCCAGGAGATAGGGAGGGAGGGGCCGGGGGTCGCGGGAGGCGGCCTGGGCCCGGAAGATGTCTCCGCCCGCCCGGGGCTGGCTTCTGGGCCCAGGAGCCTTGGGACGGGCGGACACGTGGGGCGGGACTTCTGGCAGAAGCGCCGGCCACAGCTGGGCTCGGGGCGGAGGGGCCAAGCGGCGTGGGGCGGGACCGCTTGTGTTTCTGCCCGGGAAGAACCGAGACCCGCCCGCGCCCCTCTCCCCAAAGACAGGCGGCAAAGTTCGTGAATCTTTTTATAAAACACGGGGCGGGGGGCTCTCGAGGGCGATGGTGGACGGGCCCGGAGCAGGAGAGAGGGGCGCGGCTATACGAAGATCTGGATGCGGTCGCGGATGGGCTGGCGGCAGATGGGACAGGCGCTGAGGGCGGCGCCGCAGGGCGCGCAGGCGCCGTGGCCGCACTGGAACACGAGGCGGATGTGGCTGTCGATGCAGATGGGGCAGGTGATGCGCTCCTCCATCTGCCGGTAGCGGCTCTGCAGCTCCTCCACCAGCTGCCGCGGCGGGCCGGGCGCGAGGGCCGTGCTGGCCACCTCCGTGCCGTCTGCGGCGGGATTAGGCGCGGGCCGTGGGGGTTAGAGCCGGGTGGGCGGGGGGCGGGCAACCCAAGGCAGCTCCTCCCGCCCGCCCGAGCCGACCCACCTGGCCGCAGCTTCTTGCTGATGAGCACCTGGCACCTGATGCACTTCTTCATCCTGCGCGCGCATTCTGCGAGGGGGGGGCGCCGTTGGGCGGGGCCACGCCGCCCCCCTCCTCCTCCTCGCCCCCCCCCACCCCACCCCCGCGCCCCGCACTCACCCTCGCACACCGTGCGGTGCTGGCACGGCGAGAACAGCACCAGCAGCGCCAGCTCAGAGCACACCAGGCATTCGGCCGCCTCCGGCCCCGCAGGCACGGCCACGTGCAGGTTGGACGTGGTGCTGGGGGTGCTGAGCACCAGCCTGGGGTCTGGTGCCGCGCCCCCGCCCGCCTGCCGCTCCCTGCAGGTGGAGGAGGGGGGGGCTTGACAGGGCTGCTGGGGTGCCGCCCCTACCACGCCCACCACGTCCCGCACCGGCTCACCGGAAGCGCTGGGCACAGCCCTGTAAGGCCTTGAGAACTCGGCCCTCCACAGCCAAGTCCAGCGGGGAGCGGCCGCGGTGGTTGGCGTAGCTCACGTCCGCGCCCTCCAGCGCCAGGAAGCAGGCAATTGCGGCGCCCACCGTCAGTTCTGCGCTGGCCGGGAGGCCCGAGGCCTGCAGCTGGGGGCAGAGGCCATAAAGGCTGGCAGACCTCAAGGGGAGCACTAGCTGCCCCATGCGGGGCAGAGGGGAGGTGGCAGGAAAAGCCCCTGAGGGAAGGGGTGAATGCTGAGACACCCCACCCCCTTCCCCAGGCTGCTCAGGGGCACAGAATGCAGGGATGCTGGCCACACTAGGTGACGGGGACAGAAGACACCTCCTGCAAACGGCTGACCTGGGGGCTACACACCCCCAAGGGCCTGGCTCCCAGGAAGCACCCTCCGAGGGAGTGGGCAGTCACTCAGGGCCTGCAGCCAGGTGCACGGCCACCTCTCCAGCCCCAGCCCCACACCTGCTCACCCTGGACAGCAGCTGCAGAGTCCCCGGGTCCCCCCGGGGCCCGTCAGCCGCCAGGGGCTGCAGCTGGTGCCGCCGCAGGGCCACGTGCAGAGCCGTGTCCCCCTCCTCGTCCTCAGCGTTGACACTGCAGCCAGCGTCCACCAGCAGCGGCACCAGCCCCACGTGGGCCTGCTGCACGGCCAGGTGCAGCGGGGACTGGAGCTTACGGTTTCGAACGTTCACATCACAGCGGCCCTGGGGGGCGGGGCACAGGCTCAGCCTGGGGCCCGTGGGCCCTGACTCCCACCCCGGGCAGCGGGGGCTCTGTCCTCACCTCTTGGATGAGAATCTGGGCCACCTCCCGGTGGTTGTTGAGGGCGGCCAGGTGCACCGCCGTGAAGCCATCCTCCTTCTTGGCGTCCACCAGCTGCCGTGCCCAGGCCAGGATCCTCCTGACCGCTCTGTGGAGCAGGGAGGTGTCTGGTGGAGGGGGCTCCCAGGTGGCCCAGCAGCGCGGCGGGAGCCTGCTCAGGCTGTGCCCACCCCGAACTCACAGCGTGTGGCCCTTAAGGGACGCGTGGTGCAACAAGGTGAAGCCCTGGCTGTTGGTGGCGGTGACGTCGATGCCCGGCACCTCTGTGAGGACCTCCACAATGCCACTGGCGCCGGCGCCCGCGGAGATGGCGTAGTGCAGGGGCGTGTTAGCCTGGGCGTCCTGTCAGGGGTGGGCCAGTGGTCAGCTGGCGGCAGGGCTCCCTGACTCCAGGGGTAGGACAGGGGCCCCGCACTCACTGGCAGGTTGACGTCACAGCCCAGCTCACACAGGGCCCTCACCACCTCCAGGAAGCCCCTCTGCACGGCCACGTGCAGCGCTGTGCTCCGGGTGCCGTTCAGAGCATTGGCCTGGCACCCCGCAGCCAGGAGCAAGCGGGCGGCCTCGGGCTGGTTCCTGATGGGAGAGGAGGCGGCAGGGTGCAGTGCCCACTGGCAGAACTGCAGGCCCAGCCCCCACCGAGCCCCAGGCCTCACCCCAGGGCTGCGTAGTGCAGAGCCGTGTTGCCCTCCTCATCGGGCAGGTCCGCGCCCGCCCGGGCCTGCAGCAGCAGACGCAGCAGCTCCGCCTGGCCCAGGTAGGCAGCCACCTGCAGGGCCGTCCTGCCCTGGTTCTTGGTGTCCACCTGCTGGGAGCACTGCTGGTCAGTCCCGGCCCCTCCCCCCGGGGCGGGCCAAGCCTGGGACGAGGGGGGACCTCAGGAGCGTGCCTGCTCGGGGTGCCTCCGCAGCAGGTCCAGAGCCCGGGCCACGTTGCCCAGGGCCGCCTCCACCACCAGCCGCCCTGGGTGCTCCAGGTCGCTCTTCTGGGCTCGAAGCTTATCCAGGACCACACTCAGGGAGCCTGGGGGGCAGGGGAGGTCAGGCAGGGGCCACGGCAGCGCCCCCCCACCACGGGCGGCCACTGCTGGGTCCCGCACTTTTGTTCTCCCGGGCGCGCTCAGCCACATCCAGGTTGGCGTCCTCCTCAGGCCGGTAGGCCAGCAGGCAAGAGGGGCTGAAGGTCCACAGCTGACCACCGACGGCCACACGCAGGTTCCCGTCTCCGAAAACCTTCACCACCTTCCCGACTTGGCCCAGGGCCTGAGAAGAGGGTGGATCACAGGCCGGTCTCCCCGGGTGTGAGGGAGGAGCGGCAAAGGAGGGGAGGGGTAGGGGTCTCACAGGCGCCATGTCATCGGTCCACTCGCCGTGCCCGGCCTGCAACCGCTTCACCGTGTCCAGGTCGTCCATGACCCGCACCACGTCGCCCACCCAGAAGGAGTTGTGCTGAGTGAGAGAGAGGCCTATGAGGGGCCTCGACCCTGTGGCTGCCCAGGGTCGTGGAGCAGGAGGCACCCCCATCAAGCTCCACAGGACAGGCTGGCCTGAACTTGACCCTAACCCGACCAGAAACACAACCAAAGGGTCTGGCTGGACAAGGCCCCTGGTCACCAGGGTAGCCCTGGGTAGCTCAGCCCATGCCCGGGGCTGACAGCTGAAGAGACCAGACAGAAACCAGCTCTCGGCAGTGGGATGCCCAGGACAGGCCTGCCTGCACAGGTGGGGAGCAGGCAGCACGGCCATGGCCAGAGTAGAAGGCGTGGGGTGTGGCCCCCGCATGACCAGGGGCAGGGCCAGGGAGGAGGGCAAGGCACGACGTTGGCAGCTGGGCAGAGCCCAGGAAGCCACCACAGGGCTAAGGGCAGGAGGCCATGTGGTTGCTTTCCTTTCTCAGGTGCTCCCTTGGGTGCTGTGGGGAGCATGTGGGATGGTGATGGGAGCGGGAAGGTCCCTTCACACCTGGACCCCCCAGGCCCTCTCCTCCTCCTCAGGGATGAGCAGGTCCACGGAGGGGTGTACAGGGAATGGACAGGGCTCGCCCCGCCCCCCATGCACCTTGGTGAGAGCCCCCGGGTGGAAGGTCCAGCGGGTCTCGTGGCTGAACTGCACACGCACGTCCCCACGGTCCGTGATGCGGTGCACGGTGCCCGTCTGTCCGATAAACTGTGGCGGGTCGTGGAGGCTGTGGCTAGGGGTCCAGGGAGGGGGGGAGGGGAGGGCACAGGGCTGATGGGCGGGGCAGCTCACCTCTGCCATCCTGGGGTTCCAGCCGCCATGGCCTTCCTGCATCTCCCTCAGGACGTCTGTGTCCAGCAGACACGTGACCTTGTCCCCGGGCTGGAAGGGCTGGCCGTCAGCACTCACCCGGCGCTGCAGCTCTGCGGGCTTGCCTGGAGGCAGGCGCAGGCCCAGCTCAGGCAGCACCCCCACACCCCTGGGCCCTCCCCCCCGCAGAGACCCCGGCCCAGCCCAGCCCAGCCCCATGCAGGTTCAGCCAGGCAGGACGCGGCCGGGCAGCCCTTACCCAGCCTCGGGAGGTGCTCCTTGTAGTAGAAGCCGCCGGCCGCCTCGCCCACACACTTGAGGTCCACCTTGCCCTTGTGCCCCACACGGTACACATTGGTGGTGCCATCGGCCCACGTTACGCTGGCCACGCTCCGGCCTGTCTCCACGTCCCAGCCACGGATGTCCACTACTCGGCCTGGCTTCCCTTCCCCTCCTGGAGAGACAGTGCCCCACCAGCAGCTAAGCCCGTGCCATGAGGCACAGCCATAGCCAGGGCCAGCCCAGCCCCACCTCCCACCCTGGACCCCCACTCACCGTCCTGTGAGCCCCACTCCCAGTCGGGGCCCCGCACCACCTTTGCCCCCTGGAAGATGCCCCTCAATGGGATCCTTGGGAGGCCCTGGCGGGGACTCAGTGTGACCCTGCAAGAGAGTGTGTCCGGGGCCATGCGGGATGGCGGTGTGAAGGCACCGGCCTCTGCGCAGCCCAGCCCTCTCCTGGCGCCCAGGGCCCAGGACGGCTGGCCCAGCAGTTCTGGGCCCTCCACACTCGGCCTGGAGCCTACTGACCATGTTCCTCCAGGGGGCCTCCCCGATGCACCCCAGGCCCCCCTCACAGCATGGCCTGCCCCCTAAGCTTGGCGCAGGGCCTGGTCCAGGGAGGGCCAGCACGGACAATGGAAGAAGAGAATACAGGCTTGGCCAAAGGTACCCCGACAGCTGACCCTGCTCTGCCTCTGGCCACATGTGGGGCGTGTGACTGTCAAGGACACAGGGAACAGGGAGGGTTTATCTGGGTGCCCCCCACCCCAGCAGCCTTGTCCCCAGCCTACTCTCGCCACGCCCCCCACCTCCCGCCGGACCACAGCCAAGGAGGCTCCCAGCCAAACCACAGCTCCCGCCCCACGTGCCCAGGGGCTGGCCCAGCGTGGGCTGCCCACTGCCAAGCCCAGGACCTCCACGGAGGATGCTGGCTGCAGGGCCACACAGGCCACCTCAGTGCCCGCCATGGCTACACTGGGGAGCCACCAGGACCATGGCACCACTGGCTCAGCGGACATGGTCGCCTTCCCCAGCAGACGGAAGGAGCGACCATGGAAATGGCCCGGGAAGCCCTGACCCTGGGGAAGCCGGCAGAGGCAGCTCCGGTCCTGCGGGCCGAGGGCTGTGGTGTCGGAGGCGCTGGCGGCAGGGGCGCGGACTCACGGGCGGGAGTGGGCCGTCTCGTAGCGCTCGAAGGCGTGGGCCAGGTCGTGCTTGTTGTTGAGGTAGCACTGCGTGCACAGGTCGTAGTCCGCGCAGACGCGGCACTTCCAGCGCATGCCCCGCAGCCCATGCTTCTTGCAGCAGTCACAGATGATGTTGGGGTGCCGCACGCCTGGGGGCGGGGCAGGGTCAGGGGGGGTGCGCGCGCCCCGCCCCCCGCCCGCCCCGCGCACGCACCGATCTGGGCGTTGTCGTAGAGCAGCAGGTCGTGCGCGCCCTGGTAGCCTGCGCGGTAGTTGGTGCGGGTGCCGTGGTCCCACTGCACGACCACAGTGCGGTCCGGGGTCGAGGGGCTGCCGTGGCGGCCGAGCTCCACCACAGTGCCCACGCCGCCCTCGCCGCCGTCCTGCTGGCCCCACTTCCAGTCCACGCCCCGCACCACGCGCATGCCCACCTGCACGCCCGCCTGGGGGTCTGGGTCCATGGTGGGCAGCGCTGCTCTGGGACCTGCAGGCAGAGGGCACCCTCAGGCCACAGTGAGGCTGCCAGGGAAGGCAGGATAGGCACCCAACCGAGAGGGAGGGGTGTGGGGGGGAGAAGCGTGGTGGACATGCGGGCTGGGGACCGCAGGAGGCCCGTAGCCCATGGAGGGGTGGGGGCAGCCGGGGAGAGCAGCCTTAGGGTGGGGGTGGCACATCCTGGGGGGCATGGGCACCTCTTTGAAGGGTCCCTCCAGCTGTGGTGACCCAGGGGTGGGGGGTGTCCCCAGGAGAGGACGTGGATCTCTGGGACCAGGGGACAGACCTGGCAGGAGAGGTCCCCTCAGCAAGTGCCCACGAGGAGGTCCAGTGCTGGGTGCTCACGGATGAGTGGACCTGGCTCCAGGCAGCAGTGGACGGTCAGACAGCAACGCTGACGGCAGGAAACAGGGGGCAGTGACTGACGGGCGGACGGCTATCGCTCAGAACGGCTGCTCCTGAGACACCAGAGACCGGAAGGGCGGGGACCCCCCCCCCCCCGGCCTGTGTGCCGTCAGCACGTCCCACACAGGGCTTGTGCCTGCCCCGTGGAGAGGGCACCCACCTCAGCGAGCAGAGCAGACACCCCACCGAAAACAGGCAACACACCGGACCGGGACCACCACCCGCCAAACCCCACGGGTCGGTCACCAGGCCACTGCTCGCCAGTGTGGTACCCGCCACGGCCCCATTTACAGAAAGGCCGCCAACAGGAAAGCAAATCCAGGCGCTGGAGTGTGAGTGTGTGTGTGTTTGGGGGGGGGAGGCAGAAGTGGCCCTGGGGCCCCGGGACCAGGGAGGAAATACATGCCTGCTCACCTGGAAAGCTGGGCTCACTGTGACCGGTGCCCCCACTAAATGCTCTGCATGACGTCTCCTGCGCAACATGAAGGCCTGGGAGACAGTCAGAGAGACTTGAAGCACCGGGACTTGAAGGAGGGGCTGAGGGACTGCTGGGAGGTAAGGCAGTCACCACTCCATTTCCAGGGATGTGCCTGTTGTGGGGGCAGGACCTCACGGAGGGTCAGGACTCTGCAGGGGGAAGGCGTGGTGGGGCACCCCTGGGGCAGGGCTGAGTGCAGCCGAGGTGCAGTCGGGCAACTGCACAGCCACTGGGCACTGAGGCCAGTCCAGGGAGGAAGGCCACATCCCCCCTCCACCCAGGCCCCGCTCCCGGGTCCTGGCCCTGCGTCACCCCCAGCCCGACACTCGGCACCCCAGGCCTGGCCAGCGCAGGGAACACGTGCCCGGCTGAGACCGAAGACGGGCAGCAAGGAGAGGCAGTGGCCAGGCTTCCTGCCCGACTCCTGCTCCAGCCAGCAGCAGGGGCCCATACCCCAAGGGCACCTGAGGCCCACCCTCTACCCCACCCACTCTGAGAGCGGCATCCAGCACAGGGTGGGCAGGGCCCTTGGTCCGTGCCCAGCCTGAGGGTCCAAGCGCAGGACCCTCGTAGTCTCAGGGGTACGAGCCGCTCAGCCAGCGTGGTCTGCAAATCCCCCTTCCTCATAGGCAGGGTCCCTGTGAGGCTCCTTCCTCCCCCGCCGGGACCTCCGGGGCTTCCCCAGACAGGTGGACGTTTTGAAAACGACGACCCTCTCGGACCTACGGCTAATCGGAAGCCTTTCCTCAGAAACCCCACTCACTGCTGTTCGCCCGGCGGCTCACCCCGGGGCCACAACCCCTGCTGCTGCCTGTCCTGCCCTCCCCTCTGCAGTCTCCACAAAGATGAGCCCCCAGGCCTGAGGCCACCCAGGCTCCAGCCATGAGCTCAGCCCCAGGCCCGAGGCCACCCGGGCTCCAGCCACAAGCACAGCCCCAGGCTCGAGGCCACTGTGGGCTCCAGCCACGAGCTCAGCCCCCAGACCCGAGGCCACCGCGGGCTCCAGCCACGAGCTCGGCCCTCAGACCCGAGGCCACTGCAGGCTCCAGCCACGAGCTCGGCCCCCAGACCTGCCGTGCGAAAGGGCCCACATCAAGAACGGCCCGTGAGAACGCTCCGGCTGGTGCCAGCAAGCCCAGGCGAGGGGGAGGGTCCTGGGGCTGCCACCTTGACAGTCGGGCATGGCAGGCCACCCACGTGTGGCCTCAGGGGCCTCCGTCAGCAGCTGCCACGAGCATCTGACTCAGGCTGAGCAGCACCAGCCTGGGGGTGGCCTGTGGGCAGTGATGTCGCTGTCCCTGAGGGCACAGGCCCCGTCCCCCCCGCACCAGGCTGCAGCCCTCACACACCCCTCCCCACCCAGACGCACCTGCTGAGCTGCAGTTGGCCAGTGCGGCCTCTTTCCACCACTACAGACAAGTGTGGACACGTGGGCCCAACTGATGACCCCTGCTTGCAGGGGCCCCCCAACTGCAGAGCCCAGAAACTGGCCCCACACCGAGATAAAGCACTCAGGCAATTGCCCTGGCTGGTGTGGCTCAGTGGATGGAGCGTCTGCCTGAGGACTGAAGGGTCCCAGATTCGATTCTGGTCAGGGCACAGGCCCAGGTTGCTGGCTCGATCCCCAGTAGGGGGCGTGCAGGAGGCAGCTAACCCATGATTCTCTCTCATCATTGATGTTTCTATCTCTCCATCTCCCTTCCTCTCTAAAATCAATAAAAATTTATTTTAAAAATAATAATAATAAAAAGAACTCAGGCAGGAAAGGACCCAAGAGCCAACCGCCAGTGCTGTGCCAGACAGGGTGGCATGCCCTGCGGGCCCGGCCCGAGCCTGCGGGCCAGCCGCCACACCTGCCTGACTGCTGCCTCCGGGCCCCTGGCATGTGCTGCAGGACCATCTCCAACAAGCCATGGGGCAGGGGCACCCTGAGCAGGGCCCTGCCCTCCAGGATGGGCACAGAATGGAGAGTGGGGTGGGGTGCCTGGCAGGATCTGTGAAGTCAGGGCCAAGCCTCCCTCGGCTGCTGAATGGCTGCATGGGGGCCGCAGGGTAGGGTTACCAGGCGCCTCCGGCCAGGACCTGATGTCTTCACACCTGGTATTTTTAGCTCAGCCAGACAGTCCGTTCTCCAGCCCCGGCCAGGAAACCACCACCTCCCAGGGCTGACCCTCTTGGGAGCCCACCAGCCTACATGAGACACCCCCAGGTCGGGGCACGAGCCCCCACCCCTCATATTTCTTGCCCAGACCAACCCCCCTTGGGGAGGATGGTGGAAAACAGAGGACCGTCCTGTTCTTGGGCACCCACGGTCTGAGAGCCTTCCTGTCACCGCCCTCCACGCCCCATCCCGGGGATCTTGGGGTCTGCCATCTGCTTCAGCGTGGCATCACCTGGAGCCTGAGCAGGGCCTCCAGCAACGCCTGCCTGCTGCTCCCTCCTCCACATTTGCCACCGTGATGGGGCGCCCAGCCCCCCGGCCTCCGGAGCACCTCAGCACAGCATCCTAGGACCCTTGTGAGGCGAGCCAGTGGCTTTCCAGGCCTCTCCACCTACTTCTCTGCCTCGTCTCCATCACAGTCCTCCCTGGAGCCCAGCACATGACACCAGGTCCTGGGGTCAAAGTTCACCCCCCACCTCGGGAGGTCCCACCAGGGTGTGTGCGGAGGGGGTGGCAAGTGGGGAATGGACCAGGGTCAGGAGCAGGTAGTGGCCAGAAAGGGAACCCCATTCCAGTGGGGAATTCACCCAGAGAGCCACTTCTTTTTCTTCCTTCACCAGAAACATTGTACTCTGCCAGCTGCCCCGGGCCCCGGCTGGCACCCGAACCCACCCCGAGGCTGTGGCTGCCAATGTCTGCGAGGACTCGGAGGCTGCCAGGGCGTCAGGATTTGGGTGACGGACGTGCTTTAGCAACATCGGAACTCACCTCAGAACACACACCAGCCTCGAGGCTGCATCCCGGACATTTCGCTCCTATTTCCTGGGTCACAAACTTGCTCAGCCACCAAGAGATCCTACTGGAAACCGGGAGCGATCGCCAACACAGACCACAGCCAACCAAACAGGCAGCCAGCCAGCAAGTCTGGAGAAAAATGGATTAAAAGGTGGTTTCAGCCCCACCGGCGTGCCTCAGTGGCTGAGCGTTGACCTACGAACCAGGAGGTCATGGTTCGATTCCCAGTCAGGACACATGCCCGGGTTGTGGGCTCCATCCCTGGCGGGGGGGGCGTGCAGGAGGCAACCGATCCATGATTCTCTCTCATCATTGATGTTTCTGTCTCTGTCTCCCTCTCTGAAATAGATAAAAAAATATGTATATATTTAAAAGGTGGTTTCACGTTTGCAGCATTTATCGCAACCAAACAAGTGGCCTGGGTCTGCTCTGTCAGCTGCCAGCCTGTAGGGGGCAGAGCTCTTTACAAACCGGGCGCAGGGACCGCGTACAGGGGAGGTGTTCCTCTATTTGTGAACCTTTTACTGGGAAAAACTTAAAAGCTGTCGAGACTAAATCACAGTTTTTTAAAGAGGTTGTCCCATTTGCCCAGGAGCTGGGCGGACGGAGGCAGCACTCCCCTCCCTGCACCCCTAGCGCCTGCTGCTGCTGATCTGGAATCAACACCCACCTGTCATGTGGCAGCCCTGGCTGAGCCGTGGACATGCTGCGGGGGGTGGGGCGAGGGGGGAGCCCTGAGACAGGACTGAGGAACCCAGACCTGACCCGGCATGAGGCCCGCGAGGGTTGGCCCAAAGGAAGGGCAGGCAGGGTGGTCACCACCCAGGTGGAAGCCTGCAGACGGGAGGGTCACGCCCCGGCCACTGCCCCAGGCTGGTGACGGTTGGGGTGCTGATACTCAGGCCACAGAGGAAGGGCCGGAGGGGGCCCGCCAGGAAGGCCCGGGTTTGCCAGGGCTTCCACACGCTTAGGCGGCCTGATCCCTGATCCCCGGCCCCGCGGGTGCCCGCCAGGGGTCTGTCTGGCACCTCGGCTTGTTTCTTCAATTGGCTCTGGACTCAGGGGGGAGGCAGGATTATTGATCAGCATCGCCTCCCCTGGCCCCTCCCCAACACACACACTCAAAAGCAAGCATCACCCTTCTGACATGGCCCCAGACAGAACGACTCCACAGGAGCGCGCCAAGCCTGAAGGGCCACGCCGCAAGCCCGGCAGGAGCTCACCCGGCCGGCTGTCCAGGCCCCCGCTGCCCGCCGCGAGCCTGCCGGGCTGCAGCCCTGACGCGTGGAGACCTGGGCGCCCGCACTGAGCTCCGCGCAAGCCCCAACCCGGCGGCGGCGGGAGGGCACGGTGAGCACCCGGACGGGCGGGGCTGGCCTGTCTGCTCCTGAGCGGCCCGCTGTCTACATGCCCTGCCCGGGTCGGCGCCCACGACACCCAGGGCTGCCCCAGGAGCCTGCCTCCTGTCCTGCTGGGCTCCCTGGGGTCTGGGGCCGCCTGGAGTGGAGCCAGAGGGCTGGCCGCCCCGGCCCTGCAGACGTCAGGGCCCCGCGCTGCGCCCTGGCCGCCAGCGTCCGCCCACGGGGGGCAGCGGGGGCGCCGAGCCGGGCGGCTGGACCGGACAGGGCCGGCGCCCACCCCGAAGCTGACCCGCCTCGCCCTCCCGGGGCCGCCCCGCCCCCTGTCATTCCGTCTCCTTCCACGGGAAGTCGCCCAGGCCCCGGGCGGCTGACTGACCCCGGCCCCGGCCGCAGTGCCACCACTGCCGACCCCTCCACTTGCCGGAAGTTTGCGTCCCGCGGCGGGAGCTCGGGGACCTGAGGAGCCAGAGTCTGTCAGCCGCCGGCCGGCCCGCGGCCCCTCAGCTCCTCAGCACCGGCCAGCCGGGCCACCCCGTCGCCGCGCCCGCGCCCGCGCCCACCGGCCGAGGCTGCCGAAGCCCCCAGCGCTCGGGCTCCTGGGGCCGCCGCAGGGCCTGCCGGGAGTTGTAGTCCACAGCCCGCGGGCGCCGGGAGGGGGGCGGGCCTGAACCACAACTCCCAGGAGGCCCCGCGGCGGCGCTGACGCCAGCGGCTGCAGGGGAATCTGCGGGCGAGCGGGCGAGCCGGCGGGCGGGGGTGATAGAGGGACCCCAGGTCCCGCAACGATGGGAAGAGGCCTGCTTCCCCGGCAAGAGCTGGGGCTCGAGCTTGGCTCTGCACCGCCGCGGACGCTGGGCGCGTTCGCGTTGGACAGCGTGGGACGCACGTCAGAGGACTGCGGTGGCCTCAGGGGACTGTCGCCTCGCCGGGGACAGGGGCCGAGCGGCGTGCGCCCGAACGGGAAGGGGTCGGGGTCACCGAGGGCCGAGCACGCGCGGGGACGAACTGGGCACCAGGGAGCCAAAACCCGAGTATCCAATCCGGGCAGCGAGCGAACCAGGGGTCAAGCTCTTCCGCCCCGGGGGCGGGGGCTGAGCCGGAAGTGCGTCACGGATGGGCGGGTCGCCCTCGCCCGACCCTACGTGGCGCTCCACGGTTCGGAGACGCGTTCCGTTGCCGGGGAGACGGAGGCTGCGGATGCCTGGGCGTCTGTCTGCAGCATTTTTGACAACCGGGCCCTTGGGGACGCTGAGATGAGGCGTGGTCACGGCAACTCTTCTTTTAAAACCAAAGTAACGCCAGCACAGGACTCTAATTCACGTAGAACGGAGGACATAGTGAAAGTCACTGTCTCTTGTGTGCTCCGCAGAGGCAAATACTTTCACCTCTGGTAGCTTTTCCTGTGACAGGAACCTCCATGTTTCTAAACCAGAGGCTGCTAGTCTTTTATGTGTTTAGACATCTCTGTGGGGGGCTTCCAGATAGGGTCAGTGAGCACTTTCTCTCCAAGCAACCCCGCCACCTCCCCGCCACCATGGCCACGTGACCTCCCTACCCATTAGGACTACATCACCTGTCCGGTGCTTGCTGCTATGCTACCTGTTATTGCATAAAACTGCCTCCATTCTTTCACAGTTTTTTCTTTTGAGTTGATACGTAGTATTTTTCTTTCTTTTTTTCCTTAGTATTTTTCATATGCCTAGAATTTTACTAACTCATACCTAATTTTTCCCCAAGGCTCTAACATCTTTGCCACATGCCTATTGACAACATTTTCCAAAGGCTCAGACACACTCTATTTAATTCCTGGAGACCTCTCTGCCGGAGCCCGGGTCCTCCTGTTCCAGTCCAGACTGATGGCTTCCAAGCCCATGCATAGCTGTCATCTTGTGCTTTTCTCTAGTCCTCCTGCTGACTCTGCCTTTCCCCTGTGCTGGAGTCCGGTACCTGGAACCTGTGCTGACCCCCTACTTGGTTAGCCCTCTAGTAGCTTCCTGGGAAGAGTCCATATTTGAAGTGTGTTTATTCTACTCTCACTCTGATTGATAGTTTGGCCGGGTATAGAATTCTAGGTTGGAAATACTTTTCCTTCAAGATATTTTGAAGTAATAGGTTTTTTGTTTGTTTTTTCTTTCAGCTCCCAGGGCAGCAGTTGAAAACTCCAAAGCCATTCTGATTCCTGGCGATTTCTATGGGATATGTCTGTTCTCTGAGAAAGCATTTAGGATCTTATCCTTATCCTGTGTTGTCAAGTGTCACAATGATACACCTCGATGTGGACCTTTCTACCCATGGATCTATACACACAGTTGTCTTTTTCATCCCAGAGGCTCATGTCCATCTACTTAGGAGCTTTTTTAAAAATATATATTTTTATTGATTTCAAAGAGGAAGGGAGAGGGATAGAAACATCAATAGTGAGAAAGAATCATTGATCGGCTGCCTCCTGCATGTCCCCCACTGAGGATCAAGCCCGCAACCCAGACATGTGCCCTGACTGGGAATTGAACCATGACCTCCTGGTTCATAGGTCGACGCTCAACCACTGAGCCATGCCAACTGGGCTCTTTTTTTTTTTTTTTTTTTTTTTAATATATTTTATTGATTTTTTACAGAGAGGAAGAGAGAGGGATAGAGAGTTAGAAACATCGATGAGAGAGAAACATCGATCAGCTGCCTCTTGCACACCCCCCACTGGGGATGTGCCCGCAACCAAGGTACATGCCCTTGACCGGAATCGAACCCGGGACCCTTCAGTCCGCAGGCCGACGCTCTATCCACTGAGCCAAACCGGTTTCGGCCAACTGGGCTCTTTAGTTCATTTTTGTTTCTAAAAAAATGTTAATTGATTTGTGAGAGAAAAACATCAATTTGTTACATTTAGTTATGCATTCATTGGTTGATTCTAGCATGTGTCCTGACCAGAGGTGAACCCCACAACCTTGGAGTATTGGGATGACGCTCTAACCCACTGAGCTACCCCGCCAGGGCCTACAAACGTGTTTTAAATTGTAGGACACTGGCCAGTGTCCGCTGAGAGCTGGAGAGTTGCTGGATGGTATGAAAACACCTCGGGCTCTCATTTCTTCCCTTTCTGAGTTCACGTTCACTTTCCCTGATTCCTTATCTCACACACACAATGTTCTTCATGCGGGCATTTTTCTCATTTTAGTTTAATTATAGACTCTTCAAAGCCTTTCTCCCGCTCTCGGCGTTGACTCTTCCAACCCGAATCCTTCTCTCCGTTTGCTCTGGTCTGTCCACTTCCAGCGACAGCTTTCCTCAAACGTCTGGCGAGCCTTCTTCCCCTGCTGAAATCTGAGAGCGAGACACTGTGTTGGGGAGGACCAAGCCCCATGACAGTGTCAGAAAACCTTCCAATAAAAGTGTCTTAACCACGACGAAGATGGGTCTCCTCTTAGGCAGAGATGGTCCAGGGATGGTTCCTCCACTGGCGAATGTTTCTTCTGGGCCTCCCTTTCCCCTCCCAGGGTGCCGGTCCGCCAGGCTTCCTTCTGAAAGCAGAGTTGGGAGGGAGCCTGCTTGCCCCAACCACGGAGCACAGATTTCCAGTGAACCCCCTCTTTTCAGTCTATTCCGCCTGTAATTCTCTCAAATAAACAGCATCACTTGGCAGTGCTTGCTAAGTACTGGGCACGTGTATTTTCACAGGTAATCCTTACTCAGCCCGGCCAGCCAGGCGGTATTGTCGATCGCGACTCACAGATAAGGACCCCGAGAAGGCGGGCTGAGCCATGTGCCCACCCAGGGCCATGTGGCTGGGCAGCAATGTGGGAAAGGACCCCCCCACACACACATACTCCCCAAGGTCCAAGGCCAGGCCCTGGACCCATGGCCATGTTTCCCAAGGAGGGGTGAGTTCAGACTGCCAGCCAGACCTCTGTGCAGGCTGGAGTCTCACCTGCCTTTCCCGGAAACATGTATGTCTCTGGGACCTGAGTTGACCAAAAATTAGGTGCAGAATAAATAGATAAATAAATAAAACAAACCACTTAAGAACTGGGGGCCCGAAGGACATTTGCTCTTTGGCCTCAGGACCGAGAAGACATCCTAAATACCTGAACCTCAAATCCAGGAAGGACAAAGCCCCAGGTCAAGCATGTTTGTCCGGCTGAACCGGTTACAGGCAAAGCCAGAGGCCAGAAACGAACTCTCTGCAACTTACAAAAGGCTGAGGCAACACGGATGGATAAAAAAGAGAGAAGAGCCCTAACCGGTTTGGCTCCGTGGATAGAGCGTCGGCCTGCGGACTGAAAGGTCCCAGGTTCGATTCAGGTCAAGGGCGTGTACCCTGGTTGCAGGCACATCCCCAGTAGGAGGTGTGCAGGAGGCAGCTGATTGATGTTTCTCTCTCATCGATGTTTCTCTCTCTCCCTCTCCCTTCCTCTCTGTGGAGAATCAATAAAATATATATAAAAAAAGAGAGAAGACGATCCAAGGGCAGGAAAAGGACAGAAAACGATTTAAAATGGAAAGTTCTTGTCAAAGGCAAGAACCCCCAGGGCTTTGCTGAAAGGGAAGAGGACCCGAGGGGAACTGTACTCCACGCGGCCGGCAGGTGGCGGTCGCCGCCCGCCCGCAGCTGCGCGCCGGGTCCCCTGCCCGGAGGCGCCCTGAACGCCCCGGGGAGCTGACTGCGGCGACCCCGACCGGCGCCTTTGTGCGCGTGCGGAAAGCCTCCGTTCCAGGGCAGGGCTTGCCGCCAAGTTCGCGATCTCAAAACGCGGGAAGAAAGCTCGTCCGCCCACAGGGTGCTGCCGCATGACTTCCACGTGCTCTCTAAGGCACGGAGAGCATGGGGCTCCCCTCCCCGTCGCCCCCCCCCCCCCGCACCCCACTCTGCACTGTCACCTGCCCTGCTCTGCCCACGGTGCTCCTCCCCGCAGGCAGAGCACCTGCCGTTGTCTCGGGCTCCCACTGCAGCCGATGTGAGCAAGCTGACCCACGCTCCGCGGGGTTCCGGGTGGAGTTATGGGGGTCCCTAGATCACCATCACTTTCTGCTTCCCTGGGGGAGCTCCTGAGTCCCCCACAAAGCTGGGGCAGGGGTCCAAGCCCAGGGCCCTCTCTGCTTGAGAAAGGAGGAGCCAGGGGCAGGGCCGGGGAGGACCGCTCTCCAAGCCTTCACCCCCAAGCTAGGTGCTGAGGCCTGGAGGCCCTGTTCAGGGTCCCAACAAGCTGCAGAGGCCTGGTTTGGGGGTCAGGGCCCTCCAGGCTAGGTAAGGAGGTGTGCTGGGCGGAGCGGGGAGGGGCGGTGGGTCTGACCCTTGGCTTCAGGCTCTGAGGCCTTGAGATCTGGTGCTGACCTGGACTTTTTGAAAATGACCAGGAACCAGTGAGGCTGGGGGTGGGGTGCTCCATGGGTGAGTGGGTGCTCCATGGCTGTCCAGAGCTGGGAACCAGTAACTCAGCGCTGCAGCCACCGAGTGCCCCCTCTCCTCTCCCAGGCGAGAGCAGCACCCAGGGGCCCAGGGTCCACAGTCCTCACCTCCCTGCCCGGGACACAGAGCAGCCGCTAGCCGCTCCCTGAACCGAGTGCTGCCGCTTTGTCCACTGCGGCCAGGCCCTGTGCACGCGGCCCTGGGGGGCGGTCTGGAGCACCAGGAGGTCGAGGCCAGGATGGGATGGGGCGGCAGGGCCTAGAGACAAGTGTGGGAGAAGGTGGGCTGGCGGGTGGGGGTGATCCCCTGTGTCCAGCCCTGACCCCCTTCCGGGACCACCGGGAGGGCCACCCCAGGGATCAATCAGAATAGAGGGTGCTCCGCCTGTAGCTGTCGCTCTCCTGCGTGGACTGAACAAAAGTTTTCACCAAAGGCAGCCTCAACGTTCGCGCCCTTCCCGGTCGGCGCCATCCAACTCTAAAGGGGCAACAGCCCTGGGGGCGAAGGAACGCTTCCGTCCGCGCCTCCTCCCTCACGACAGGCCGGGACCCTCACCTGGGTCCCCACGCGAGTCTGAGATGGGGCGGCGTGACCCGGGGTCCTGCGCGCTCCGGGCTGCGGCCTCCCCTCCGAGTCACTAAAGCGCAGCCCGCGGGAAAGCCTCAGGGAGCCTGGCGGGGGCGGGGGCCGAGGTGCGCTCTCACGGCCAGAAGCGGAGGGACCGGAGGACTTGCGCGGAGCCTGCCACACCCGCGCGGCCGGGGCTGGGAGTCTTGAGACCGCAGCGGCCGCCCCCAGGGCGCACGCCCACCTCCCTCGCGCGCTCTCCCTGGAGATCCACCCTTCAGGGGCCGACAGGCCACGGCCCAGCGAGGGTTAAGGGGGGCGGGGCGTGGGGCGGCCCCGCCTCCGCCGCCGCGCCGGGTCCGAGCGCGCACGGGGCGCAGGGAGCGGGTCGGAGCGGGCGGCGGCGGAGGGCGCGGCGCGCGGGGCGAGCGCGGGGAGCGGCGGCGGCGCGGCCCGCGTGACCCTCCGCCCGCGCCCGTGCGCCCGCGAGCCCGAGTCCCGCTGCGCCAGGCCCCGCCGCAGGATGCGCGCCCCGCCGCCGCCGCTGCTGCTGCTGCTGCTGCTGGCTGCCTGCAGGCCGCCGCCCTGCGCCGCGGCCGCCCCGACGCCCCCAAGCTGGGAGCCGGCGGCCGACGCGCCCTGGTGCCCCTACAAGGTGCTGCCCGAGGACGCCGAGGCGGGCGGCGGGCGCCTGTGCTTCCGCAGCCCCGTGCGCGGCTTCCGCTGCCAGGAGCCCGGCTGCGCGGTGCACACCTCGGCCGGCCACTCGCTGCGCGCCAGCGTCCTGCGCAACCGCAGCGTGTTGGTGCAGTGGCGCCTGCCGCCGGCCCGGGCGCGCCGCTTGCGCTCCTTCGTGCTGGACTGTTCGTGGCGCGGAGCCTACACGCGCTTCCCCTGCGAGCGCGTGCTGCTCGGCGCCTCCTGCCGGGACTACCTGCTGCCCGACGTGCACGAGGGCGTGCGCTACCACCTGTGCCTGCAGCCGCTGCCGCTGCACAGCGAGCGCGCCCCCGAGGCCATCGGGCCCGCCGAGTGCGTGGAGTTCGTCGCGGAGCCGGCCGGCATGCGGGACATCGTGGTGGCCATGACGGCGGTGGGCGGCTCCATCTGCGTCATGCTCGTGGTCATCTGCCTGCTCGTGGCGTACATCACGGAGAACCTCATGCACCCGGCCTTCGGGCGCCCGGGCCTGCGCAGGCAGCCCTGAGCCGGAGGCGGCCGCGGGGGCTCTTGTCTCCCGACCAGTGCGTGGAAGGCCTCAGCCCGCCCAGCCCTCCATTCCTCTTCCCTCCCTAGGCTGTCCGCGCAGGGCCCGCTGGAGATGGAGATGGAGAGGGCGCAGGCCTGCGCCAGCACCTTGGAGTCATCCCACCACTTCACCAGCCAGCTATCCGCTACCCGGAATCCATTTCGAGACTGGCCCTTGGGCCTGTGGAGGGGTCCGGGCCGCCACCAGGGCCATTCCCCTTCTCCAGAGGCCTTTGTAGGGACTGTCAGGACATGGAGCGCCTTCTAGCAAGAGCCATTGGCACCCTGGGTCGTCGCCTGCACCTCCAGCCTGTGCCAAGTTGGAAAACCCAGGCCGTCTTCATTGCTTGGTTCCTGTGCGCTTTGCTGCTCCAGGCCCCCTGGACCTTGTCCGCTCTCCACCCCACCCCGTGGCTTAGGTTAGCCTTGTGCCTTAGTCTCCCCGGCCCAAGGCGGGAGCCAGCCACCCCCTCCCGTGCAGTCCGGAGGGATCTGTGGTCCCCAGATTGGCCGGCTGGGCTGTGTGCGCTTTGGGCCAGAGTCCCCCTTCAAGCTGTGCAGGAGCCTCGGTAAACAGTCCTCCATGGTGTGTCCCCGCTGGGGTGTCTGACCAGCTGGGAGCCAGGATGCGGTTCAGCAGGTGGGGCCTGGCCTCCAGCCGCTCAGGGGCGAGTTCCTCTGACCTTGTGGGGGGGAGGGGAAGCTGGCAGTTCTCCAGGCTGGGAGCCCCCCTTCTCATTTTGCAGTGCTGCCTCTGACGAGGACTTCCTGTGGTAAGTGGGGGCAGATGGCTGGGAAGAGGGGGCCTGGTCTGAAGGGGCAGCGTTGGGTCCGGAGGGCAGACTAGATGCCAGCCCTGCCCAGCTGGACCTTGCACTGTGGTCTGGATCCCAAGCCTCAACCACAGCGTGACGGACAGGGCGCCCCACCTCCTCTTGCGCTGGGGCCGGGAGCCCAGGATTGGCCAGGGATGCTGTGGCCGGAAGGCTGGCCGTGCCCCTCTCCGGGCAGACCCGAGCGCCCTCGCTGAGGCTTCCTCCTGTGCTGACCACCTGGCAGTGCCCGGTGCCAGGAGGGGTGCGGCGTGCCTGCCCTCCGTGTGAGCCCCCGACTGTGACCGCCTGGATCTGGCACTTCTGGAGTCACTGTGGCTAACGCTTCTCACCCTTGCCCTCACCCCAGCGGCTACCAGCAACCCCAGGCGCTGGCTGGTGCCCCCGCAGTGCCCGCTCCCTACCGCTGTCTTCGCTCTGCCCGCCCCTGGTGTGCTGCTGGTCAGGTGTGAGCCTCGTGCCAGTGTCTAAACGTCCATCCTCCTTAGACTCAAACTTCTGCCTTCTGTGCTTATTGGGAGGTGGGGGGAGGGGGAGGGGAGCTGGGCCCCTTTCCTCCCAGCTCCTTCAAGCTCCTGGCGCGGCACCCGCAGCCCAGTGGCTGGCCCTGGAGCCTTTGCCTGGTCAGGTCCGGCCAGCCCCAGGCTGGGTGTCCAGCCCCTGCCCTCGAAGCAGGGACAGGCAGGCTGTGCACCCTCACACGGGAAAACACCTGGCCCTGCAGCGCGGGGTGTGGGTGTCAGGGGGCAGCACCTGCTGCAGTGAGGAGCCAGGCTCGGTGAACACTGGAGCTGGGACAGGCAGCTTTCGGGCGGCTCTAGGAAGGGCCCCCTCCCTGCCTGCCCCCCATGCAGTGCTAGAGCTGGGGAGGGGGGTGGCGGGGAGGACAGAGGGTAACCCTGGGGCTCCTGACATGCACTAGCTCGCCACCCACCCTCCCTCTGGGCCCTCCCCCACCTCGGCCGTCCTTGAGATCCTGGAGCTGCTGTGACCCTGAGGAGGAAAATCCAGCCAGAAAGTGGAGGGGGGTGGGGGGTGGGGGGGGCAGGCAGGCTGTGGAGTGACTGACTCATCCTCTGGGGGAGGAGGAGGGGTGCAGCCATGTGTCTGGGGGTGGGTGGGCGGGGTTCCACTTCCAGCAGCCAGATGGCGAGCCTGTCTCAGGCCACCTGTGAAGGGCACTCGTGTCTTCCTTAGGGGCAGGGGGAGCCCCCTCAGTCCCTGTCAGGCTCCCTGGCGTCCATCCTCTAGTTCCAGGTGCTGGGGCCACAGGGTTCCCTGCGGTCTGCCCCCCTTCTCTCCTGGCCCTCCACCTGATTTGGGCCCTGGTTATGGGCTCAAGCCCACCCCGCTAGAGCCACAGACCTGTCCACTCGCCAGTGGAGAGGCTGGTCACCCTGACCCGCAGCCTTTTCCAGAGGTGGGAGTGCAGGGCTGGAGGCACCACCTGCCCAGTGCGGTCAGCGGGTGAGCCGGGCCTGGGAGATGGCCTGCACCCGGTGGCCAGCCAAACACTCATGCTCCCAAGCTCACCACAGCCCCCTCCCCTAGAGGGTCCATCCTCCTCCCAGGCTCCGCCCCCACCCCCTCTGGTCCACCTGGTCCAGACCCCTCCAGCCCCCCTCCTCCCTCTGATCACTGCCTCTGCTCTCCTGTGGCCACTCCCACTTGGGACTGCGCTGGAGGTGACCTGCTCCCTGTGAACCCCCGGGCTTCCTGTGCCCTGGAGGCGGGTCCAGGTGCCTCACCTGTGGAGGCTTCACCTGCCTGGCTGGTGCCTGAAGATACTGAAGCTCATTCTCGGACACGGATAGAAATAACCGCTCGGGTGAGGAACCCTGAAGGGCCATGCCGCCTTTCAGCCCTGTTTCCTCATCTGTCAGGTGGAGACAGGAATGGGGCCCGGGTCACGGGCCTACGGGCAACCGCCACGGGAGACCGCCACCGGGGCCATCATCACGCTGTCCATGCGGCCACCTGAAGTGCCCTCCAGGCCAATGCCCAGGGCTGTGTCCCAGCCTCACCGGCTGGAGCTCCAGGCGTGGGGCCCTTCTTGAAATCCCCACTACGATGGCCATGACTCCCTGCTCACCCCCAACCTGATCCACAGCACGTTCCTCGCCAGTCATCCTGTTAACACGTGATGGCCACGTGGCCAGCTCTGGGACCCCAGCTGGCCCTGACCGGGCACACAAGCCCACAACCCAGGCATGGGCCCTGACTGGGAATCGAACCATGACCTCCTAGTTCATAGGTCAATGCTCAACCACTGAGCCACGCCGGCTGGGCCACCGGTGGTCATTGCCTGTCTTCTGGGCGTCTCTCTGGCGTGCCTTCCTCCTCTGTAGGGATGCTACTGTGCTTCTTACCCTCTTTTTTCTGACACTAAGTCTGAGGGATGATTGCAATTCTGCTGCCTCATACACCAGGAGGCAGGATGTAGACCTGCCGGCTCCTCCCCACAGCCCGCGGCAGCTGCTGCATCCCCTGGTTCACCCTGATGGTCTGGGCTCTGGGCACATGGGGGGGTGTGGAGGCTTCTCAGGCCTCAAAGGAGAAGCCGGTTTCATCAGCGCTGGATGTGTGAGGACCTCACAGTCCCAGGGGCTAAACTGGAGGGGCTGGGGGGACACGCAGCACCGCAGGCAGGGACAAACAGGAACAGTTTCTCAAGGGCGGGCAGGGCTGGCGATTCCCGATGGCCTCAGGAAGGGGGTCGGTACTGTTGGATTTGGTCGTCAGGGATGGCTGGGGAGCTGCTGGAAATAACCCTGGCCTGGCGGACAAGTGGTTTGGCCACTTCGGCCTGAGTCTAGAGAGCCTCCCCCACCCTCACCACATCTCCTGGGACTGGGCGGGTGTCCTCGGTGATGATGGCCAAGCGGGGGAGTGGTGGCCCCACTCCAGAGAGGGGACTAGGCTGCACCTGCTGAGGACAGGATGTAAGAGCCACATCCTGACGTGTGGGGCCCTTGAAGTCCCCACTCCGGTGGCCCGACTCCTGCTCACCCCACACCTGATCCCCGGCAGGCTCCTCACTTACCCACAGGGTGGCCCACAATCATTCTGTGAGCACATGACAGACGCCTCCTGTTACTTCTGCGTCTCATCCTCCTTTAGAAATCTGACCTTTCATTTCTAAGTTGTACCAGTGGTCTTTTTAAGAAAAACATATTTTTATTGATTTCAGAGGGGAAGGGAGAGGGAGAGAGAAACATCAACGATCAGAGAATCACCCATCGGCTGCCTCCTGTATGCACCACGCTGGGGGTCAAGCCCACAACCTGGGCATGTGCCCTGTTCGGGAATCGAACCATGACCTCTTGGTTCATAGGTCAACGTGCAATCATTGAGCCACACCAGCCAGGATACCAGTTGTCTTTTCAAATCTTCATCTTTTCCAATGATCTCAGTAAAAAAAAAATCTTCCCCATTTATAATGCAGGATGCTCTTTCATAATTTTTAACACTTCTCTAACTCGGTTTAGCTTACGATGAAATATCTGGTTGAAATTTTTGGATTTTCTGGCGTACCTTATCTGTAGAGATGTTAACCAGCCAGTGTGGCTCAGTGGTTGAGCATCGACCTATGAACCAGGAGATCACAGTTTGATTCCTGGTCGGGGCACATAATTGGGTTGTGGGCATGATTCCCAGTGGGTGGCGTGCAGGAGGCAGCCGATCAATGATTCTCTCATCATTGATGTGTTTTTTTTTTTCTCTCTATCCCTTCCTCTCTGAAATCAATAAAAATATATTTTTTAAGAAAGAGATGCTGAAACCGGTTTGGCTCAGTGGATAGAGCGTCGGCCTGCAGACTCAAGGGTCCCAGGTTCTATTCCGCTCAAGGGCATGTACCTTGGTTGCGGGCACATCCCCAGTGGGGAGTGTGCAAGAGGCAGCTGATTGATGTTTCTCTCTCATCGATGTTTCTAACTCTCTATCCCTCTCTCTTCCTCTCTGTAAAAAATCAATAAAATATATTTATAAAAAAAGAAAAAAGAGAGATGTTACTATGCTTCTTATCCTCTTTTTTTCTGATCCTAAGTCTGAGGGATCAATTGCTACTCTGTCCTGTCTCATACAACACAGAGCATTTGCCTGAGCTCCTAGGTGGGGTGTGGTGGGTGGGCGGCAATAGCGCCCTAACTTCCCAGCTTACTACAAGGCCTCCGTGTCTGGGATGGGATGCGCCACCCCCTCCCCACCCCACCTGTCTCCTCCTTCCTTGGCCCAGAGTCTGTCCTGCTCACTTGGATTCTAGTCTGACAGATTCTCCCCTGCCGCTCCCTTCTTCCCCATCAGCAACCACTGATGCATCCTTACCTTCATGTTTTATCATTTACCTCGAACATGGTATTGCTGATCTTGCTATTTTTTCCTTGATACCACATCTTTTTATTTTTTAAAATATTTTTGTATTGATTTTTTTATTTTTAAATATATTTTATTGATTTTTTTACAGGGAGGAAGGGAGAGGGATAGAGAGTTAGAAACATCGATGATAGAGAAACATCAATCAGCTGCCTCCTGCACACTCCCTACTGGGTATGTGCCCGAAACCAAGGTACATGCCCTTGACCGGAATCGAACCTGGGACCATTGAGTCCACAGGCCGACGCTCTATCCACTGAGCCAAACTGGTTAGGGCAATTTTATTTTATTTTTAAATATATTTCTTTATTGATTTCAGAGAGGAAAGGAGAGGGAGAGAGAGATAGAAACATCCATAATGAGAGAGAATCATTGATCGGCTGCCTCCTGCATGCCCCCTACTGGGGATCGAGCCCACAACCCGGGCATGTGCCCTTGGCTGGAACCGAACCCAGGACCCTTCAGTCCACAGGCTGACACTCTACCCACTGAGCCACACCAGCCAGGGTGCATCGTGAATGTTAATTGACTTAGGGAGCTGCATGTGCCCAGTGGGGGCTGTGCCAAACACAGTCCTAGACACGCACCTCTGACTGCTTTAAATGTCATACACGTGCCGCTAACACCGCCGTGTCCTTTGTTGAAAAGAAATCCTTACTTTTGATAACCTCTGACCTGTGTGCTTTTTTTCTTTTTCTTTTTAATATGTTCTTACTAGAGGCCCGATGCACGAAGATTTGTGCAAGAATGGGCCTTCCTTCCCCTGGCTGCCGACACCGCCTTCACTCTGGCCAGAGCCGCCCTTCTGCCTTCCCACACTGCCCAGAGGCCCTGAGCGGCTGGGGTGGTGCGGAAGGCCTGTGTCGTCGCCATGGTGATGACACAAGCTTCCCGCCTCCAGCCGTTGGGCGCCTGCATATGCAAATTAACTCGACATCTTTGTTGGGTTAATTTGCATACTCACTCTTGATTGGCTGGTGGGCATTGTGAAGGTATGGTCAATTTGCATCTTTCTCTTTTATTAGTATAGATTGATTTCAGAGAGGAAGGGAGAGGAAGAGTTAGAAACATCAATGATGAGAAAGAATCACTGATTGGCTGCCTCCTGCAGGCCCCCTGCTGGGGACGGAGCAGGCAACCCAGGAGTCAAGCCCCCAACCCAGGCATGTGCCCTGACCAGGAATCAAACAGTGACCTCCTGGTTCATAGGTCAACGCTCAACCACTGAGCATGCCAGCTGGGCTAGTTCAGCCTTTAATAAACACAGAGGTAAAGGCTACTTGAGTGAATTCAACGTCTGAGGGAAGACCAGACTTTCCCTTAAAATCAAGTTCATTACACGCACAGACTCACCTGACTTGGGGGAGCAGGTCTGGATTCTGCTCTGATGGACAGGCTGTGGGAAGGCTGTGGTAACTGCTCAGTGAAGATCCCCACTGCGTTTTCCAGCATTTTGCTAAAAATCCCTTTCAGGGCGGTGTGATCCAGCAGGTCTCCTCCAGAGCGGGTGCCGCCTTCACGGACTAGCAAACACAGCTGACATCACGCAGAGAATCTGGGCTGGTAGGTTTGAGTAACCAGGTCAAACCCTTCAGCAACTCTGTGAGGATCCTCAGTCACCTTAGGGAAGTACCCAACTAGAGTCCAAGGGGCATAGGAAGCTTGGGGTTTATTAGGACCCTCAGAGGGCTTAACTTTAAAGGGTCCCGTACTGATAGGTTCAGAGGAGGGAGTGAGAGGAGGTTTGGGCGGAGCTGGAGCCCGTGGCAAGGAGGCTGGAGTGGAAGCCAGATGGCTCCAGTGGCGGAGCCTGAGAAACGGGAGTCCAGGGGGTAGGCAGGCCGGCACCAGCGGCAAGGAGCGGGAGGCTTCCGAAGCCGTCTTCTTTCTTCAAAAGCTGGTTGGGCCCTGGCCGGTGTGGCTCAGTGGATAGAGCGTCGGCCTGCGGACTCAAGGATCCCAGGTTCGATTCTGGTCAAGGGCATGTACCTTGGTTTCAGGCACATCCTCAGTAGGAGGTGTGCAGGAGGCAGCTGATCGATGTTTCTCTCTCATCGATGTTTCTAACTCTCTCTCCCTCTCCCTTCCTTTCTGTAAAAAAAATCAATAAAATATATTAAAAAAAAAAAAAAGCTGGTTGGCTTCAGTTAATTCTAAAACTATTTTGTGAAGAGGCAACTTCAGATTCCTGGTAATGTTTGGAAGCCTTAAAATGCCACTCAAAACAGGTGTCCCATTTGGCAATTTCAGAGCTGCGGTTGTCCAATTAAGTTTTTTAAAAAGTTTGGATGCTCGGCCAGCAGGGCTCAATGGTTGAGCGTTGACCTATGAACCAGGAGGTCACAGTTCGATTCCCAGTCAGGGCACATGCCCAGGTTTGGGGCTCAATCCCCAGTGTGGGGTGTGCAGAACGCAGCCAATCAATGATTTTCTCTCATCATTGATGTTTCTTTCTTTCTCTCTTTTTAAATATTTTTATTGATTTCAGAGAGGAAGGTAAAGGGAGAGATAGAAACATCCATGAGAGATAGCCAATCAATGATTGGCTGCCTCCTGCACGCCCCCCACTGGAGACTGAGCCTGCAACCCAGGCATGTGCCCTTGACCAGAATCGAACCCAGGACCCTTTAGTCCGCAGGACGACACTCTATCCACAGAGCCAAACTGGCTAGGGCCATCACTGATGTTTCTATCTCTCTCTCCCTCTCCCTTCCTCTCTGAAATCAATAAAAAAAATATTTTTTTAAAAGTTAAATTTTGGAATCTCAAATGTTTCCCGTAACTACTGAGAACCTAAATTACTTTTGGTCACATTGTCCATTTAGTTAAAAATGCACATGAGGAGGGGCGGTGGTTTTTATTATTATTTTTTAAAATATATTTTATTGATTTTTTACAGAGAGGAGGGAGAGGGATAGAGAGTTAGAAACATCAATCAGCTGCCTCCTGCACACTCCCTACTGGGGATGTGGCCACAACCAAGGTACATGCTCTTGACTGGAATCGAACCTGGGACCCTTCAGTCCACAGGCTGACGCTCTATCCACTGGGCCAAACCGGTCAGGGTGGGACGGTGGCTTTTAAACATAAATTCAGCCAGGGTCTGTGTAGGCAGGAGACCTTGAAAATATTCAGATAACTGAGACCATAGACTTTTCTCTAGAACAAGGGCCCAAACAGTCTAAATCAGCTCAAGCAACCTGCAGGCTCAGGACTGGCCAGTCCCGCTGAGAAGTCTCCCTTTAGAACAGCCTGGTCACAGAAGGAAGCCGAGGGCCTGCCCCGGAGAGAGCCTGCTGTCAGTGCTGTCAGTGCACGCAGACCCAGGGGAAGGGCCTGCGACAGAGCACCCACCTCCGTAGGCAGAGGTCAGGGGAAGGCGGAAGAGGTTGCCACTGGTACGTTTAATTAAGGGAAACCACATAGCGGAAGGCATGCCTTGGGTGGCAGCGAGCTGCGTGGATCCTGGCACCACTTAGCAGGCACTGGACAACTATCCGGGCACCGGGAGTAGTCACGGGGCTAGTTCGTGACTCTTCCCGGTGCAGGGAACAGCCCAGAACCCGGCACACAGCGGGAGGCAGGGAATGGTACCGGCTTGTTTCAGAACAAAATTATCGTTCTCCTCCCCCCCTGGCCAATGGCTGAACGACAGTCTCCATGGGACAGTCCGGTTCCAGATAGAAGCTGACGGACAACGACCGGCACAAAGAAAGAACCCGAGACACAGCCTGGCCCCCTGGGGATCAAGCCAACGTGTCAAATGAGGGCCCAAACAAACATGGCCTTCTAACAGAAAAGACACAAAACCCCCGAAAACTCTAAACAGATCCCGAATCATGCCTGGAGAGCTTCAGAACACAAAGCAGAAGGTCGGATCCAGGAGAACTTACCCTTGAGCTCCCGAGCCGAGGAGGAAAAGGGAGCTGAGCTGGCTCTGTGGGCGCCGCACCTGTTTGCTCACAGACCTGGAGCTATGGGGACCAGGGGTCTTCTCTGGATCCCGGATGAGCCCCAAATATGCCGGACATAAGTAAAGAGTCGGCCAGGTGTTCATTCAGCAAAAAGGATTTATTTAGGGGTAAAAACAAAAACAAACAAACAAAACAAGCCTGTAGGAGCAGCCACGGCCAGCCCGGTACAGGTTTCCGCCCGGAGGAAAATGGAGGAAGTACATTCGAGAGCGGAAGAGGAAGTTAAGGACCGGGCCAGCCACCACGTGGAGCTGGGTCCTGACCCCAGAGCCGTCCCTGCGGGGTTCTCCCGACGGCGGGGGTGCGAGAGCTCTTCCCGCAGCTCTGTCCCGGTTAGGGGCTCTGTCCTAAGTGCTGACACCTGACATCATCCGGGCTTCCTCTCTCCAGACACGCTCACGCCTTTATTTAATGTTACACTTTGCAGGGTTTCCGCGGGAGGGCGATGGAAGGCAGTGGCGCCGGTCCCGGAGAGGCGCGGGCAGCGGGGGGAGGGCAGGGAGGCTCTGGGGTTGGCCGAACACGAGCGCCCCGGCGGCAAGAGCGAGAACCCGGGGCCCAAAGGGGTTCTGGGGCGCGTAGAGCCGCCCTGACCTGCGCCAGGTCGCGACCAGCCACCTCCCACGCCTGTGGGGGCCGGCGTGGCGTCACTGCCGGCGACAACGGCGGGCCGTTCGCGACGCCTCACGTCACTCTCGGCGACGGCGGCGCGGCCTTGTGACGTCAGCACGCCGACGCGGCCGGTGGGCCGCTCCTGTGAGGAACGCGGGCCTCGGCTGCGCCCCCTCGGAGCAGAGGCGAGCTCGCCAGCCCGGCGCCCGTTGGTGGGCCTCCCTCCGCCCGCTGCCCGGTTTCAGACCGCGCGGGGAGGCCTCCGGGGCGCCGTGTATCCTCCCGCGCCGCGCGTCCCGACGCGGTACGTCGTCGGCGCCGCCGCTTGGCGTCATGACTTCCGGGAGCCGCGGCCGCCATCTTGCTCGCGCGGAAGAGCCGCGCCTGGGTGGGAGTCCCGAGCGGGAGGGAGCGGACGGTGAGGCCACCGCCATGCCGTCGTCGCCGCTGCGGGTGGCGGTGGTCTGCTCGAGCAACCAGAACCGGAGCATGGAGGCGCACAACATCCTTAGGTAGGCGGGCCTCCGCCCTGGCCCAGCGCGCCCCGTCCCCCGGCCGATCCGCCGTCCCTCCGGCCCGAACTGGGCGAAGGCTGCCTCTGCTCGCCCCGGCCCGTCCGGGGCCGGCCGGTCCCTGAAGGAAGCCCGGGGGGCTGCCCGGCCCGGGCTCCCTGGCTCCGGGGCCGAGCGCTGCGAGGAGTGGACAGGGCTCGGTCGGCCGCGCGGTGCCCCCACGTGTGCTTTACTTCGCGGGAAAATTCAGGTTCTAAGTTAAAACGTTCCCGCGTCTCCGGAACCTCAGAGCTCCTAGGAAACCCGGAAGGCTGGTGCTCCGTGCGCCCATTTTGCACGCACGTCTGTGCGTCTGAAAATAGTGCGCCTGTCTGGGCTCAGACGCCCGGTTAGGGTCTAGAGACCGCAGTGTCTGGCGACTGTCCCAGGGCGAATCGTCATTTATCAAATCTGTTGGGAAACCTGCAGGACATAACCTCAGGACAGGAAGAGGCTTTTTTTAAAAAAAGGGAAATGGCCTGTTTTGTCAACGTCAGGAATTTGTGTGTTTGCTTCTAGCCACACGTTCAAGTCTCATTTAAAAAACCCTCCCCACCCCCCGTGAAAGGCTCCAGGCGGTGGTTTCTGGACGGCGGTCGAGTTGGAGCTTCGCGTTTATATTTCAGTACTAACTCCTCTTCGGGGACCTGGTGGTGTATGTCTTTAGTAAAAGTTTATTCCTGCTTGACAGAGTTTTTTTCCTTGATCACGCTCATTATTGTTCAAGTTTGGTGTACACGTCAGTATTGACAGTAAAACAACGTCGAATCTGCCTTTTCTCCCAACGTTCCTGTATGTGGATGTTAAAGGACAGCAGTGCCCGGCTGCTTTTATCAGTCCTGCTTGACTCCTGAGTAACTTGGGAAAAGTAGAGCCCCCCCCCCCCTCTGGTTCCCCTGTTGAAGCTGGATGTGTCCAGTGGCCATGATCTGCTAATTAGTTTGATTCTTCCCAACCAACATCGGCCACACTGTCCACAGTATTCACTGAATGTCATTTGTGGGTAGCGTGTGATATGCTTTGAACCTAAGAAGTCTATGTGCAGGTTATATTTAAACTGTAAAGTTATTTTAAAACCAGAAATACGCTAGAATTACATTGTGCTGGGTCACACCGCCAAACTGCATTATGTTTTCTATCATTAAAAGTTGGGTAAATTTAAGCAGCAGAATGCAGCATTCACACTCCTGGAAAATTACTCAAGGAAACTGATATTTAATGTTTTTAATTATAATAACAGGTGCTGTGGAGACCACCTCATCCTGCTGGTTCTGGCTGGTGATCCTTTGTTTAAGTCCTTCTGCTATTAAGTATTTGTGTAATAAAGTTGGGATGAAATCTTAGAAAAGAAAAAGTCTTAAAAATTCTCTGCAGCAACTTTGTTAGTGAAATCAGTTTCAAAGTCATGCCTGTCTGATGCCCTGGGCTGGTCCTGGGAGCTCAGTTGGTTAGAGCATCAGCCGGATAACACCAAGGTTGTGGGTTTGATCCCAGGTCAGGGCCCATACAAGAAGTGACCGACGAGTGCATAAATAAGTGGAACTACAGATTGATACACACACACCCCCTTACCCTCTCTCTAATATCAATAAATAAAAAGTAAAAAGATAGCAAGTTCTTAATAGCTCATAGTGGTGGGAGCCAGTACAGCATTGGGTCTCCTGTGGAAAGGGGGGCAAAAAAAAGCCAGAGTAGGAATTCTTTTTTGTGCTTTTACCCATTTTACTATCTTTCAAGTTTACTCATCAAGAGGGCAGAATGAGGACAAAGGAGGTAAGTTTAGGGTAACATGTTATTCCTATGGTGAACGTAGGTTATTTTAGGCATGGCTCTTTAATTTCTAAAATGCCTATTTTGGGGGGTGTTTTCCTTTGTTAAAAAAAATAATCTTTGTTTGCAAAATTATCACTGAAGAAAATATGGAAGATGAAGATCACTCAAAATACCATTTTTTGTGTCTAATACCTACACGTAAAGGGAGATCAAAATGAAGCTCTGTAACCTCTCCACATCATGTTGTGAACATGGTCTGATTGCAGTACTCATTTCTGTGTGTTTTTATTATTTCTTTATTTGAGAGAAACATCGATTTGTTGTTCTGCTTATTTATGCATTCATTGGTTGCTTCTTGTGCGTGCCCTGACCAGGGATCAAGTCCTTGGTGTATCTGGACGACACTCTAACCAACTGAGCAACTTTCATTTGGATACATTGAGTTTGACAGCCAGCGGTTGGGAACCTGCGGTCCAGGGGTCCAGAGGGACCCTGGGCAGGGTGACTTGTAGCCAGTCTCCCATTAATAGACATTTGGGTGTCCTTGTTCTATTTTGCAGTTATACAATGTCAACATCCTTGTGCCATATAAGTATCTGCACATTTTCTGGTTATGTCTTTGGCATAAATTCCTGGAGGTGGAGTTGCTGAGTCAAAGGTAGACATGTTTTACATTTTCATACATTTTTGCCAGACTGCCTTCCAGAAAATACCTATTTTTAAAATTCTCATTTCCTCACCATCTTTTCATGCTACCAGGGCAAAAGTATGGGTCTCACCTTCCTTTATGTTTAAATTGCTTTGATATTGAACAGTTTTTCATGTATTTCTCACTGTCGAAAAACTACTTACGTCTTTATGTATTTGGATTTTTTACAGGGTTTAAAAGCATCTTCAGAAACTTATTTGAAGGTTTCTGTTACAATTAGAGCTTATGAAAGTCAGATTTAGAGACTTAGGCCTTAAAGGTGATGTTTGTGGAAGGCAAAGAAAAATGTGGTAGGTGGAAAAAAGCAAGAAAATTGTGTGCAGTCTGGTTACAAATACAAAAGAGTATGCATAGGAAAATAAATGAAATATCAAAAAGAATATGGTTACCTGAACACACTCTGTAGGTAGTTTATCAGTGAAACCCTGTTTTATTTTATTTTGCCCTGTTGAAAATCAGCTTGGACTGCATTTTTTTTTTTTGACGTTGAATACAAGTAATAATGAGTGTTGGCACTTTCTAGAGCTAGTCAGAATGTTCCCTGGGGTGATCATTTTTATCTTTTCAGACTAAAATTTTTCAAATACGAGTCGGGCGGGGGGCATTAGGTTTTAAGGTGTTGGAAGACTTGTATGCTTCCATAGAGACCCCTGTTCTTTGTGGATTAAGATTTCCCTTTGGAGCCAATTAATTTTTGTTCCAAGCTACCTCCTCCTACGTGTTAAGAGGCATGTTGATTTTTGGAAGCTACGTTTCTGATTGTACATGTAGCAATTCAAAACAAGTTTTAAAGACAGAGTTCTCAGTGTTCTCAGTCACAACTCCCTGGCTGTGTGGTTTTGGGAAGATGAGCAGGGGCTGCAAACATGGGAGAAACAGGTGAGCCCATCTCTGGAGCTCCTCTAGCAGGTGCTGTCCCGGCCTCATCTGACTGCATCTGGGCACCTTTAGATGCCCACACTGACAGGGGAGGAGACGCCACCCAGAGCAGGAAGCCTCAGCTTGTGAGGGACCCTAGGGGCTCTGGTCATTGTAGATGTGACAACCAAGACTCAAGATGGGAAAACCTGGGTTGAAGGAGGGATCCGGGGGGTGGGGGTGGGGGGTGCCACAGTCGACTGAGGTCCTGCAGTTCTGCGATCTGGGTGGTGCTCTCACATCTTCACATCATGACCAGAGCATGTGGGCCCCAAGCCACACGGGGAGAGAAGGCTCTTGGACCTCCTCCCAGAGGGGACATGTCTCAGGCTGCCGGAGGGTGTGTGGTCACAGCCCTGGCACATCTCAGACATAGGGTGCTCCCACTCAAGGTGCCAAAAACCTCTGGTCTGAGCACATTTACAGAAACTTCTTACCAGGGTGGGTCAGCTGGGTCCTGCGGCCTCTGTGGCTGCATCTTTGATGTCTTGGTTCTGAGAACTTAAAGGAAAAAGGAAGCTGACTGGAAATGATGTGGGACGGTGACCGGGTCTGAAGTCGGGTCCTGGAATGGCAGAGGACCACGTCCACCTTCATGGGCTCTGAGGGGCTGCATGGATTTTGTCTTCAGAAGCAGGACAGGGTGGAGAGTTCCATTTGAAGGTGAACATTGAGACAGAACCCGGCAGACTAGGCACGGGAACAGCTCCCACGGCCGAACCATTCTTCCCTGCACTCGGGTCTTCTCCGGCCTTTCCAGATGAGGACAGGCGCCCGAGCAGGTGCATCCGGTGGTGTGCGTCCCTGCCGGGGACTGCCTTCTGTGGGTGCCGGAAGGGAGCACATTGATGATTGTGGTACTGGTGCTGTGTGGAGAGGGGGAGCCCCCAGTGGCCAGCAGAGCAAGGTGGCCTGGGAGAAGACGGGGTCCAGGAACGAGGCAGGCGGGGCGTCCAAGCAGGGCACCAACCGGGCAGTCTAAGTGGCACGTTTGTCACAAGTTCAAGGCACAGATCTGCTTAGAAGCCGCTCAGTTTCATTCTTGGCCTTGTGGGATCATAAGGATAAATGAGATCATAGAAAATGTTTATTGGAATGTGTTTAGGGCCCACGGTTTGCTAGTGAGAACATACATTTTATTGGAATGTTTACATTTCAGAAGTGTGTCTTCCCAGTCCTGGCGGGCTCACAGTGAAATTGCAGGCAGGCATGTTGGTGGGACAGCTTGGGAGCTGCTGGCTGTGTTCTGTGGGCATGAGGCCACGTAGCTGGCGATGGGACTGAGGAGCAGTGCCTTGCCTGTGGGGAGGGACACGGAGGGACACTGTCCTCACAGGCTGTGCGCTCAGGAGGCTGGAGGGCTGGGCTCGGTCTTAGCCAGAGCAGTGCTTCCCAGTAGGTCAGGGCTCACACTGCAGCACTAACCTCACGATGCTTCTGGGGTTCTCTTTAACGTTAGCATTCCCTTAGTCATTGGGGAGCAAGGGAGACCATTCACATCCCCACATTTAACGCGGTCTCTGATAGGGTTTGTTTATCTCAGCGGGAGAGGGAGAGAGAGAGAAACATCGATCAGTTGCCTTCCCCTTTTGTCCTGACTGGGAATCAAACCCGCCACCTCCTGGTGTACAGGACGTGCCCCAACCATCTGAGCCACACCGGCCGGGGCAGATAGGTTCCTTATGAAAGATTTTTATACTCGTGAAGGCGTTGGATAAATACGGTACTTGTATGGAAGGTTAGATTAACATAGAAAATAGTTGGCCGTTGAAACAAAGCCTGTTGTCAGGAATTTTATTCTAGCCCGCAGTTCTCTTATGTAAGAAACAAATTGTCACGCTGCTCGGCTGTCACACGCAAGATGGGCTGTTAGGTCTTTGCACCAGCTTAGAAGAAACAGTGCTTCGCTGCTAATTAGCCTTTGCCACTTGTGAGCATTTTGCTGGGGGAGGAACAAACTGCATCCGTCTTATTTTTAAACGTGTTTGGTGAAGATCAGAGTCTGCAGGGTGGTGAGGACGGCAGCAGCAGTTCCTCTAGAGAAGCCAGCCAGGGAAGGAGCCTCGTCTGGGCGGCGGCGGGGAAGGTGGGGCCCCGGTTACCTGGGGGATGAGTTACTTTGAGGGATAAGGAGAGTGTTCCATCTGGACACCCAGTGAAACCTCAGACCCAGCCCGACGCGCTGAGTGCGGGAGACAGGCCTGCCAGGTGGTGTCCCCCGCAGGTCAGACCCAGACAGCTGCAGCAGGTGGAGGGGAAGGCCCTATGGGGGGGAGGGGAGGTCTCCCAGAAGCCTCTGGCCGTGCTACTCACTGTCCTGTGTCCTGGATGTTTTATTAATTTTCTCATCCCCCCAGGATCTGAGGAGAGAGATTTGGGTCTGTTTTGACCACTGCGTGTCCCCAGCAATGGTGAGCTTCAGGAATTACTGTGGAATCAAATGGAAGGTGAACCTGCTGCCAGAAGTGGTGGTTTCTCGTGTTTGAAATGTCCCCATTGGGGCTTCCTGACTCCTTTGCTGTGGCTCGGATGCACTCACTGGATAGGTGGTTCATCAGTGATTTCCATTTCAAGAGTGGCTGTGCTTAGGCTCATTTTAATACATTCTTTAATTGTTTTTTGTTGTCGCTTTTAGAGAAAGAAACATTGATTTGTTGTTCCACTTATTTATGCATCATTGGTTGGTTCCTGCTCTGACGGGATTGAACCTGAACTTTGGTGAATCAGGACAATGTTCTCACCAAATGAGCTAACCGGCCAGGGCTAAGAAATTGTTTTTTAATTGATTTCAGAGAAGAAGGGGGGGGAGGGGGGAGGGGAGAGAGAAACATCAATGATGAGAGTCATTGATTGGCTGCCTCCTGCACACACCCCTACTGGGGATCCAGACCCCGACCCAGGCATGTGCCCCGATCAGGAATCAAACCGTGATCTCCTGGTTCATAGGTTGACGCTCAGTGACACAGAGCCACGCCCGCTGGGCTCGACTGTATTTCTTACTCCGACCCCAAAAGATTCTCTCCCCCGAACATCCCGTTTCCTCATTGCAGGCACAGCTCAGACACTGCAGGGTGCATTCCAGACGCCCTCAGGTACTGCGTGTTTTGTTTTCCCGTGCACGTAAGTCATGTATATGTACGCTGCACTGTAGTCTGTTAAAGTGTGCAGTAGCATTGTTTAAACCAACTATGTCCATACCTTAGTAAAAACACTTTATTGCTAAAAAGTGCTCATCATCATCTTAGCCTGCTGGAAAATGGCACCGTAGCCCTGGCTGGTTTGGCTCGGTGGATAGAGCGTCGTCAGCCTGCGGACTGAAAGGTCCCAGGTTCGATTCTGGTCAGGGGCACATGCCAGGGTTGCGGGCTTGGTCCCAGTAGGGGGCGTGCAGGAGGCAGCAGATCAATGATTCTCTCTCATTGATGTTTCTCTCGCTTCCTCTCTGAAAGCAATAAAACTATATTTAAAAAGAAAAGGGCACCGTAGACTTGCTCGACACGGGGTTGCCACGGGCCTTCAGTTTCAGTGTCTGCATGCTGAGTGGGGCGGTGTTTCTGTATTTGGTGTCACGTGACTTGTTTAGTGCTACCGCCAGAAGGCAGGGCTCGTGAAAGACGTGCGGGCTCTGGAGACAGACCCAGAGTGGTCCAGGTACGTGTTGAGCAGCTCCTTTCACACTTCGGGTCACTCCTGGCCACCAGCTTCCTGGCCACCAGTGTTCTCTCCTGGTTAATGCATCCCTTCGGCCCACGTGCTTCTCCGCTCTCTGTAGGACGCCCGGGCCTGGCTGCTCCCTCCACAGGGACGACCTTGCCTTCTGCTGGGCACAGGCCTCAGCTCCACGCCTGTCCTTGGGGAGCTGTGAGTCTGCCCCACGGCTAGAGAGGCAGCTCCTGGTCCTGTTGGCCCTGGCCCGGTGCCCGAGGGGCGAACGGTGAAGAGTTGGGCGAGTTGGCTGTGGGCTTCTGGGCGCCCTGCTCTCCCATAAGTCCCTCTGCCCTCGGGAGGAGCCGTGAGGGTTGATGGTCTCACAGGCTGCGGAGAGGGTAGGTCTGAGGAATAATTCACTCTTTCCTTGAGATGGACCTTTTCCCGTTAAATAGCCAGTAGGTTGCTGGAGCGTTGGCAGCGCCGTTAGGACACTCCAGGGGAAGTGGCTGTGGGGGCAGTTCCTGGGGGGCAGTGGTCAGCTGTGAGGGCAGCTTAGGGGAACGTGACCTCCAGAGAAGCAGGTGCCGGCCAGCCTTGCGTGACCATGACCCCTGTGTGGAGTCGAGCAGGTAGAGGGCTCCTGTTGCTGCCTGGTTCCCACCGCCATGGTTGAGGTGACCTTGGTCAGGCTTGCTGGTGCTTTGACAAAAGACTCCTTTTCTTGTATGTCACCGGGATCGGCGAGGGGCAGGGTCGGGACTGAGGAGGTGATGGCCCGTCGGCTCGGTGGCGGGCCTGTTGCCTCTGGTCACAGCACACGCTTGCAGACACGCTTGCAGACATCCTTACGCCTGGCCTCCCTTTCCGTCGGCATTGGCAGTGGCGACCAGCGGGGAACGTCCCAGCTGAGGTGCCTGGCCCTTGGTTTGTGGGTCCTTCATCTGTTTCCCCGTGTTCTCCGACCAGTTCTGGGGTTCAGTGTGCGTGCTGCCCCTCACCCTTTCTCGGTGGCAGAAAGTGCCCTGCTGTGTGGGTTCTGTCTTGGGTGGTTGGGTGCTGCTGCCGACCGTTCTGGGGCTGGTTGCAGGTGCATGCAGGGGGCGGGGGCCTCCCAGAAGTGAGGGGTTGGGTGGAGATGACCGGCTTTCACATCTGGACACCCGATGCCAGCACCTTATCCAGCGGCTTCCCAGTCACTCAGCAGCTCCGTCTGAGTGCGGCTTGTGTCCCGTTCGCCACCCAGCAGCCATCTGTCATGGCCCGCTGCGCACTGGGCGCTGCTGGGGGTGCGGGGCAGCAGTGGGAGAGAACCAGCGTGCAGGCAGCCCTGCGTCTTCATTATTTTCGGTTTTGTCTGTTTTTTTCTTTCCTTTTTCAATTCTCAGTTTATTTTTTATTTTACTTTATTTTGTTTAAATTTCTTTATTGATTAAGGTATTACATATGTGTCCTTATTCCCCCCTTACCCCCCATTGTCTGTTTTTTATGTAACATGCTACATGACTCTTTAAAATTTGAATAAAGTGCTTAAAGTTAAGTATTTAAAAACGTGTTCTCGAATACCAACAAGATACTCATTTTGTTTATTCCCATCTTGCCCCTTGCTCGTCGGGTCGGTGTCTGGCCTAACCCAGCTGTGATCTTTGTCTCCTTGTGTCTTTCAGCAAACGGGGGTTCAGTGTCCGCTCCTTTGGAACGGGGACCCACGTGAAGCTTCCGGGGCCAGCGCCCGACAAGCCCAATGTTTACGATTTCAAGACGACCTACGATCAGATGTACAACGACCTCCTTAGGAAAGACAAGGAGCTGTATCCCCGCGGGCCACCCTTCTCAAGACCCCAGGGTGGGGTCTGTGGCCAGGCATCGCGCTGACCCCATGTCGGGGTCTGGGAGGCGGGTGGATCGTGGCCGCCGCCGCGTGCTGTGCTGAGTCCTCTCATCTCAGAGAACTAAGTGTGCGTTCCTGGTGCGGCTTGGACAGTGCAGGGGTGGCACCCGGGGGCCGTGGACACGGAGGGCAGGCCGACGGACACGTGAAGTCCACGGTGACAAGGTCACGATGTTACACAGCTGGGATGGGGGAGGGGACTGCAGGCTCCGTTGCTTTCCTCACCGCAGGGCCGTGCCAGTGGGTGTGCACTGACACCACACCAGCCGGCTGCACCCACCCCCACCCCTGGTGATGCTCTGGAAGGTCAGGCCCATAAAAGGCCTCGTTTGTGAGCAAAGAGGGAATGATGATTTGAGGGAACTTTGCTTCGCATCGTTCACATCAGGCACAGACAACAGGCTGGATCTGCTACTTCAGACTCGGGAAAGAAAAGGTTTTGTGTTTTGCTTGTTTTTAGCTTAAATAGCAAATTTATTTTCTCACAGTTAGAGTGTCGAAATCCAGGATCGAGGTGTTGGCAGAGTTGGTCTCTCCTGAGGCCTCTCGCCTTAGCTTGCAGGTGGCCATCTTCTCGCTCTGTCCTCATGTGGTTTTTGAGGAGAAGGTACTTTTTAAACAGTCTTTGTGAATGTGGCACGGCTGTGTGTGGTTAAGGTGATCGCTGCCGGGGTTTTGACCAGGCACCTACCACCCTGTGCTGCTGTGGACTCCTGGGCCTCCACTGTCACTGCGTGACGTGTGGTTCTCAGGGTGGAGCCCAGCTGAACTCGGGTGAAAGGGATGTAGCACCAAATGGAACGCTTGGCCTCCATGTTGGCACAGGTGTTAATAGGCCACAGGTGTTCTCTGTGCATCCAGATTTGTTAGGCGGAGTGGCCCGGAGGTCTTGTAGCCGGTGTAAACCCCTGCTCTCCTGCCAGGCTCCAGGCAGATGTGGGTGGGGCACTGGGGCAGAAACGGGCACCTCCTGTGGGTGCCGCAGTGGGCAGTTGGGGGTCTGGGTGGCCATGGTGGCTGTGACTGATCTGGACGGCACCTGGAGCCAGTCCCTCGGGTGGCGTGCCGGGCGGGCGGGAGCCCTCGCGGGTGGGGCGGTGCATGTTCTCGGGCCCTCTCTCAGAACCCCTGGCAGGGCCTGCGTTGGGGGAAGCTCCCGAGTGTTTCCAGTGGTGAGTCCTCACCTGTGTCCTGTCTCCACGTTGGAGCAGCTGCTCTGCTCACATCCGTGGCCGAGAAGGGAGGCTGGGCGCAGGCTCGCCGAGAAGCAGGCTCGCCAAGAAGCAGCCTCGGGATCTCCGGGTCCTTGGGGCGGAGGCGCCCTTCGCTTCGCAGCAGCGTTACCCAGTGTCCCTTTTCCCTGGAAAGAGCTGGTCTTAGCGCCAGGCTCCGAGTGCTTGAAGCTTTTCTTGAGACCCTGGCTGGTTCTGAAGACACTCTGTCAGCACCGTTCAGTTTAAGCTCACACCCACGGGAGAAGCGAGGACGGGGTCGTGTGCTTGCACACTCCCAGTGCTCACAGAGGCCCTTTCACAGCAGCAAGCAGCTGACACATCTTTAAAAGACAAAATCCAGAGGGACTCTGAGAAGGAGGGTGATGTGCGTGTCCCTGACGGCTCAACATGGGCAGAACCCACTCCTTGGAACTCAGTGTCCCCCCAAGCATCTGTTCCAAAGAAAACTGCACGTGTGTGTGTCCGTGTGTGTGTGTGTGTGTGTGTGTGTGTGTCCGTCCGTGCATGCCTCTGCTGTGTCAGGAAGCGGCAGGGGGGCGAGGAGGGGGCTGTGCCCATTGTCACCAACAGTACTTGTCTCCTGGCGACCCTGTGTAGGAAAGCCCCTTCCCTCTTGATTGCCCCCACAAAGCTCTGGGCGTGGGGGGCCACCTGTGTTGCCTTATCGACCTCACTTGGGTGGAATTTCTGTCTCCTGGGGTGTGGGGGAGAAGGCAGAACAACCTTGTGCTTGGTGCTCAGTGAGACCCAAGTGCAGCCCTTGACCAGTCATGGAGGGTGTCTGCTCCAGGGGTCACTGAACACTGCAAACGCCCAGGGTGAGGGAGGGGAGTGGCATCAGGGGCGTCGCCGTGGCAATAAAAGAGAGACTGGATTATCGATGGGACACGCATCTAGCTGCAGGGGGGCCTAGCGATATGCTTGCTTCCTCATTTGCTCCTGATTCATGCAGCTGAGAGCAAAGCCCTGTCCGTGCCTGGGACAGGGCCTGGCTGGTGTTTGCAGAAGTGGCGGTTATAACCAGTAGGAAGCTAGAAAAATATTTTAAGATGTAACATGGGGCAAATGAATTTTCTTTGTTGTCGATCCTCACCCAAGGATATTTTTTCCATTGATTTTTTAAAAATATATTTTATTGCCGAAACCAGTTTGGCTCAGTGGATGGAGCCTCGGCCTGCGGACTCAAGGGTCCCAGGTTCGATTCCAGTCAAGGGCATGTACCTTGGTTGTGGGCACATCCCCAGTAGGGAGTGTGCAGGAGGCAGCTAATTGATGTTTCTCTCTCATTAATGTTTCTAACTCTCTATCCCACTTCCTTCCTCTCTGTAAAAAATCAATAAAATATATTTTTATTTTTCTATTTTTTAAATATATTTTATTGATTTTTTTACAGAGAGGAAGAGAGAGAGTTAGAAACAATGAGAGAGAAACATCGATCAGCTGCCTCCTGCACACTCCCTACTGGGGATGTGCCCGCAACCAAGGTACATGCCCTTGACCAGAATCAAACCTGGGACCCTTCAGTCCACAGGCTGACGTTTCATCCATTGATTTTTAGAGAGAGGGGGGCGGAGAGAAAGAGACACATTGATTGGTTGTCTCCCACACCCACCCTGACCGGAGCTGGGGATGGAACCTGTAGCCCAGGTACATGCCCTTGACCGGGAATTCAACCCGAGACCCTTAAGTGTGCAGGCCGATGCTCTTAACCACTGAGACACGCTGGCCAGGGCCGGCAAATGACTTCCATGGAGAGACAGGGTTCTGGAGGCAGCCTGCATCTGCCCGTGCAGCCAGGGCCTCGGGTCCCTGCGTGCACTGACCTCATGGTATTCCCAAGGACTGGCCTCAGTAAGGTTTGGCCATTTGTCCCATTAGGAGCCAAGGACTTGATTAAACAGCGGGGTGGCTTTCTCCACCAGCAGGAGCAGGAATGAGGTTAGTCACAGTTCATTACCACTTCCTATTGGGGATTGTCTGCTGATAGTCCAGGAAGCCTGTGTTCACCTGACCCTCCAGACGAAAATTCTTCTGAGTTCCGTTCACGAGGGGAACTCTGGTGTGTGCAGTCCGTCCATCCAGAGGCAGCCCGTGGCTTCCATGTGTCTCAGCAGCTTCCAGAACATTGTTCCCGTCCCGGCTCTCCCGGCCCCGGCACTGCCCACCTTCTCAGTGGGTGCACTCTGGGCGGTCTGTAGCTGGAGACGTGATGTGTGTCTCCTGGCCGCTCACACCAGCAGGGTCTGAGGTTTCCATGGTGTGTGCATCGAACGGTCTTTTTTTTTTCTTTTTGAGAAGCCAAGTTTGTTACGTTTCTTGCATTTGAAATATTGCTTGATGACATCTTTGGCTTCAGACTTCGTTTTTAAGTGCACATTTTTTCCCTTGACAAATTTTCTTCCCTTTGCCACGAATTGGCTGTGAATACAGAATGGCTTAACCCTAGTGTTTCCTGTGGGCACTCGTGTAGCTCCAAGGGGGTTTCCATTTTCCACACGTGAGCTTCCTCCCAGGGAGTCGCAGCTCCCGCCAAGGCGTCCGGCTGAGCCCGGAGTGTCCTTGGAGAGCTGTTGGTGAGAGATGGTTACTGTCTTCCGGTGTAAGAACCACCAGCCTGTAGCTGCGTGGACTCGCGGGCCCAGAAGGAGGGGCTGGTCTGTCAGGAGGCTCTGGGCTGTTTGAAACCTTTTGGTGGATAACAGCTTTGTAAATTACAAACCCATTTGCCTTAAAAAGCAAGTAAAAGCCTGCGTCTACGCATGTTAGTGGGTAGTGGGTTTTAGCATGTGACCAGTTGTCCCTAAACATGGATTTGAAATTCGAATGTAACCCTTGCCTGAATCCTGACTGTGCATGTGTGTGGACTGAGCGCAGGAGCCCGTGTCCAGCATGCTTCTGTCTCCCGGGTCTCCTGTAATGAGTCGCTATTCTTGTCCATCTCCGTTTCGTTGTCTTTTAGGCCTTGGCTCAATTTGTGTGTGTACCCACTCTTCACCGTGTACTTTTTCTTGTCTTGGGGAAAAGGCTAAAAATAAAAATGACTTCTCACACTGTATGCCCCACAGCCTCCTGACCTCTGTGCTGGGTGTGCGGTTAGTGGACACAGCAGCTCGAGAGGGGCCATGTCCAGAAACTTCTTTGGGTCTCATCGGCCGTGTTCCCAGCTGGCCCGTTTTCTCGTGCTGTGCTCGGGGGGTGCAAGCAGCTGCCTGGTCCTCCCCCCTGGCCGGGCTCACTGTGCTGGCGTCCCTGTCGCCTGCCTGGCCTGCACGTGGGCATTGGGCTCTCCTCGCTTCCGCTGCGTTGGACCCCGTCGCATTTCACCCTGGTCGGCAGCTGGTGTTTAAGTGGTTTTTAAAATGGTGTTTGTTTTTTAACAAGCTGAGCAGGGCCGAGGCCTGGGGTGAAGGAGGTGAAGGAGGAGACATACACAGTGCCCTGGCCATGCTCACTGCTGTGCACACTCGCCCAGGCCTACGGGGTGGACCTGCCCCCCCCCCCCCCCCGCCCCAACACCAGGTGTGTGGAAAGTGGGTCGCTTGACCTAAAGCCAGGGTGGTGTGTGGCCATTGCAGACCCAGCAGAGCTGGCCGCCCCTCTCGTCTCAGAGCAGCGGGACAGCGCCTCTTTGAGCGGACTCAGGGGTTCCCACGTTCTCGCTTGTGCAACCTACGTGCTTTGCAAAAATTGCTTTGATTTCTGAAACGAGTTTGAATTTATTTCCTAATATAAAAAGTGCTGGCTCAAAAGCTTTTGTTGAGCAGTTCTGAGTGTGGTTTGAGCTCCCAGCTGGCCCCACAGCCCTTTGGGAGGTTCCCCAGCTTAAAGCTGCTCTTGGCCATTCTTACTCTGCCCTGGTGCCAGCCCTCCAGTGGGCGATGGGCTCCAGGATGCACCTGCCTGGCTGGCAGCCGCTGGGCCTGGCCTGCGGTCGTGGGAAACATCTCGTATCCGTGCTGGTCCATGCTTTGCCGGGACAGTGTAGGGTGGGACAGGCCCTCGGGTGTCACCTGTAACCGTGACGGGAGGGGTGGGCTGCTTCTCTCGGTCATGGGAGAACTGGGAAGGAGAGGGTGGCAGCCACTCCTCACCATGGGTCTGGGTGGCTCCCCTGGTCCCACTGGGTGTGCTTTGCAATGATTCACACGTGTGGTTCCCTTCGGCCTGTTCTCCTGAATCTGAGCTCCAGGTGGCCGTGGCCGTGGCCTGTGATGTCTAACCAGCGTTGGAGGGCTGGGTGTGGGGGTTCAGGGGTGCGGCCCTCCTCCCATGGCAGGGAAAACTTTCTGGGGTTGGGTTCAAAGAAAGGGGGCCTGAGAGATGCCAGGCTGAGCAACCAGGGGTGCCAGCCTACCTGGCCCTCAATCCAGAGCTCGTCGGGCCACGCCCCGTTCAGTTGGGGCTGCTCACAGGTAAAGGCAGAGAGGTTGCCGCTACGTCGTCATAAAACATGACTAATCCAGCTGTTCCTGAGACGGGCTGGGCAGCGTCCCTGCTGAGGAGCCGCCATCCCCTGGTGCCCAAGTAGCTCCAGCTGCAGGGGAGGGGTCCCTGGACGGGCACAGCGGGCAGGAGTCTGACCTGGCCGGGGCTGCTGCTCTGGTGGCTGTGGAATTGGGCTTCCCCATGGCACAGGGCCCTGCTGCCCTCGAAACAAGGGGGGGAGGGGGTGCGCCTGGGTCTGGCCCATCCCAGGGAGTGGGTGCCTGAGCTGGGCAGCGCAGCCTCCCTTCCGTATCCGCCCCGCCCAGTGCAGCGGGACCTGCTGTGACCGCCGCCGTGGTGGTCCCAGGCCCTGCCTGAGCCCTGGGGAGGGTGTTCCCGTGGGCATTTCTGAGCCACAGAAATGAGAACCCCCTGCCTCCCCAGAGGACTTGGCCCCACTTGAGAGTTTGTGCCTGTGCCTGACATTTGTCTGATCAAGTTTAAGATTAGAAGTTAAATTGGGTGGCAGGATCCCAGTGCAGAGCTGGCTCCCTGGCATGGCCCACCCTTAGGGAGTGTCGACCACAGAGGATTTGGGGTCACCTCGGAGGCTGAGGCACAAAGTGGGGACAGCTGAGCTGTGTGTGGCAGCATCTGGGGACCAAAAGAAGTTGGTGTCGACCGGGGTGTCCTGGGCTCGTTGAGCGAGCATCTGCGAAGCGGCTCAGCCCTCCTGTCGGCGGAGCCCGAACACGACCTGTCCAGCCAGGACCTGAGCCGGTGACTCCACAGGTGCATGGGCGGTGGAGGTTGTGGCCCTGGTGGTTAGGAGGGAGTATGGGGGGCTGCACTCCTGCCACTGGCCTCCCCGCTTCCTGAGGGTGGAGGGAGTCTTCCTGCCCGGTTTGTCTTGCTCCCCGCTGCACTCCCTTCCTGCCCTTGGGAAGCGCTCTGTCCACCCAGGACTGGGGTTTGGGGAGGGGGGGAGGGGGGCAGTGGCAGGCCCCTGCCCATCATCATGGGGCTCAGTGAAGGTGGTGCGGGGCGGGGAGCCCTGCTGCTAGGGCCTGGTCCTTTCTCGGGTTCCTGTGGCACATTCCCTTGCTCTGGAAATGCTCACTCATCTCCAACCTCACCCCCTCCAATCCCCGTGGGACCTCTCTGTGGCCCCCAACTCCCACTGCCCACACCCTCCTGCTCCCACCCACAGCTGGGAGTCCCTGCACCGTGGGCGCCAGCAAGCTTCCAGGGACGGCCATGGAGGCAGGAGAGGGGCCCCTCAAGTGCGAACCCCCAGGTCATGGAGCAGCTGCTCCCTCTGTGCCCCAAGCAGGTGTCCAGGAGGGGCCGTCGAGTCCATCCGAGCCAGTGGTCTAACTGCTCCATCCTCTCCGTGGCTTGGGAAGCATCGTGGGGTCTGGGAGGCCGAGGTGTAGCAGGAACCTCCCGTGTCACCCAGGCTGTGCTCCTCTGGGCCCAGCAGCTCCTGTTTCACTGGAGAGTCTGCAGGGGAGGCTCAGCCAGGCCCCCGGCCACAGGAGCGCCTGTGCTGAGGGGGTGGGGGTGTGATTAGACACCTAAGTGCTCGCTGGGGGAGGGGCGGGCAGCCCTGTCCTGCCGGTCCGAGTGCCGCTCTGGGCCTCGGGCTCCCTGTGTGCTGCTCCCACTGTGTGTCCTCGGGCTCAGGGCTGCGTGAGGTACGCGCTGCAGGTCCTGCTGCTGCCTCGGCACGTGGAGGCCCGGCGCAGCCAGGAGGCCTCGGGCTGCGGAAGCGTGTCACTCTGACCCAGGGCCTGGGTCTGCTCCTCCCAGCAGTACGCCCTCACGGCCCCTCCCTCTGGCCCCGGCTTTGCTCCAATTGGGGCTCTGTCCTGGCTCTGGCTCATCCGCATCCCCCTCCTGTCCCTTGTGGTTTGAAGTGCGGGTTCCAGAGGCTCTGGGTCTCTGGGAATGGAAACGGCGGTGGGTTGTGGTTTTCCTGCTCAAGGGCTCGCGCGGCACCTCCGGCCCTTGGTCCTGCTTGGCTTGGTGCAGGCCATACATCCCTGGAATTTGCCAGAAAATAGACCCGAAAGGCCACTGTTGTACTTCCCTGTCACGCGAATGAGGGTTGGGGTCTGGTCCCCCAACGAGGCCTTTTTGCTTAAGGTCCGCCAGTGAGCCTCACCCTCCTCTTGACATCACCTGAGTGATGGAGGGCAACGTGCAGGAGGAGGGAGTTGTGTGACTGTCAGCCCTGACCTGAGCGCCCGGTGGTCCTCTCCCGAGAGCCGGGCTGGTTGGGGGACAGGTGAGGGGCTGACCGCAGGCTGAGCCTCAGCCTCATGCCCTCTCCTGGGCTTTGCTGCCGAGCCTGTGGGGTGCAGAGCGCGGGGCGCCGGCCGTGGCTGGGCGCCGGCTTTACGAACTTGGCTAGGAAGAGTCGGGAACCAAACCACCTCAGCTAACGGTCTAGCATTGTTTTAAGTTAAAACTGTTAGATAAACCACTTGAATACATTGTGAAAGGAAGCTCGGAAATACATTGTGAGTAATCTGAGTTAAGTAAATTGTCTGGGAGACACTGAACGTAGCACTCACAATTCCTGCATCAGCCAGTCTGTGTCTCCAATGGAATTAAAGGTCCAGAATGACCCTGACAGGCCACACCCTCTCCCTGGGGCCCCAAGGAGGTGCCTCCAGCTCAGGGGTCACCCACTTGGCGGGGACCTCACTGCGGGACCTGTGTGTCCGCTCTGAGCTCCTGGGCTTCCACTGTCTCAGTGACCCCGGCACCTTCCCTTTTGCTGCTGGGTTTCTGGAATTGCGTGGCTGTTGCTGAGCCAGGCTGGGTGGCGTTAAGGGGAGCGCTGTCCTTGCTGACGGTGCTGCGGAGCCAGTCAGGCAGCTGGCGGTGGGACACGGGTGGCTGAGGTGGCAGGCCTCAGGTCTCTGCTTCTAGAAGCTGTTGGCCTGGCCGGCCGAGGTGGCAGGTCCTGACGCCGATCAGGGCAGGGCCGCCGCTTGCCTTGTCGTCTGCAAGGCCTGGGTGCTCCTGCCTGTGGCGCGTGGCGGCTCTGCCTGTGCAGACACTGGCTCAGCTGAATTCACGACGGCTCCCCTAAAGTCCTGGCTGTGGGGCTCAGTGGGTAGAACATTGGGGTCCGGGTTTGATGCTGGTCAAGGGCACGTACGTTTGTTGCAGGCTCGATCCCAGGACCCAGTCTCTCACATGGACGTTTCTCTCTCTGTCTCTCCCCTGCCTTTCCACTCTAAAAACCGATGGAAAAATACCATCTGGTGAGGATTAACCAAAAGTAAAGTCAATAAAGTTCCTTAACCCGCGTCCAGCTACACGCAGAACGGCATCTTGCACATGTTGGACAGGAATAAGCGGATCAAGCCCCGGCCAGAGAGGTTCCAGAACTGCAAAGACCTGTTCGACCTGATCCTCACCTGCGAGGAGAGAGTGTACGACCAGGTGGTGGAAGGTGAGCCCACGGCCCTGTGCCCCTGCGTGTGCCGTTCGTCCCTCACACCCCCCCTCCCCCTGGCCCCAGGGGGCCCACAGCCAGCAGGGAGGGCCTGGCAAGGGGCTTTGGCCGATCATGTTCAGGGCAGAGCCTGCTGAGTGCTTCGCCCAGGACAGGGGGGCGGGTGAGGTGGGGGCCTGGTGTTGACTGGATCACAGCCATCTTGAGGAGGAGGCTTGGTGCTCGGCCGCGGCAGGTGACCTGTCATTTCTGGCCCCTTAGATCTGAATTCCAGGGAGCAGGAGACCTGCCAGCCCGTGCACGTGATCAACGTGGACATCCAGGACAACCACGAGGAGGCCACGCTGGGGGCCTTCCTCATCTGCGAGCTGTGCCAGTGCGTGAGTACCTGCCCGCCTGCTCGGCCCTGAGGGTGCCCACGGCGTGAGAGTCGGCAGCTGGCTCCGGCAAGTTCACCTGGTGTGTGAAGCTGGCAGGAGTGGTGCTGGGTTCTCGCTGCCGTGAAGCTGCCGTGTGTCAGGGGTCAGAGGGCCTGAGGGGCTCTGCGTCCCTTCACTCGCCATTCCCGGCGGCTGGCCCCTTGGCCCTGGGCACCTCCCTGGTGTGGGGAAGCCAGGGCTTGTGCAGCCAGCGCAGCTGTGCCCGGAGCAAAGTGTCTTCCGTGTGACAAGAGCACCGAGCACCGAGGCGCCCACAGCCCTGGCTCTGCCCCTGGCCCCTGGGTCTCGGTGAGCTGGCGTGAGTGACAGAAACAGGAAGAAACAAATGGAGCATTGGCCTGCGACTCAGGGTCACAGGTTTGATCCCCGGCTGCAGGAGGCGGCCCATCAGAGTCATTCTCATCAATGGTTCTCTCTCTCTCTCTCTCTCTCGCCCCCTCCTCCCCTCCCTTCCACTGTATCTGTAAGTCATTGGAGCTCGGCCAGCATGGCTCAGTGGATAGAGCGTCAGCCTACAGACCGAAGGGTCCCAGGTTCAATTCTGGTCAAGGGCATGTGCCCAGGTTGCAGGCTCGATCCCCAGTAGGGGGATGTGCAGGAGGCAGCTGATCAATGGTTCTCTCTTATCATTGATGTATCTCTCTCCCCCTCTCCCTTCTATGAAATAAAATAAAAATATATTTAAAAAACAACAACAAAAATCAATGGAAAAAACATCCTTGGGTTAGGATTAATTTTTTAAAAAAGCTTAACCAAGAAGTCTAGAGAGAGGTGGGCCCTGCTGTTTGTTCTGAGGGGCCCAGCACAGCCTCCATCCCAGTGGGCCTCGTGGTCCCGTGTGGCTGCTGGAGCTCCAGCGTTTGTGCCCATGAGCCGGCCGTCGTGCAAGAGAAAAGGCTGCAGGGGAAGACATGTCCCAGAGGTCACACGTATGACTCTGGTCACCCTGGCTAAAGCGGAGTTACTGGGGTGGGGGGTGGCGCTCTTCAGAGGCCAGGACTGGAGCCATCAGTGGCCTTGGCTGCAGTCAGCTGGCCACCCAGGGCTGACCCCTGGCAGACCTGCTCCTTTTAGGGCGGTGGTTGTCCACCAGGGGCGCCTGGCCCTGTGTGCACACTTGCAGGTCTCACAACTGGGAGGGACGTGGGTGGCAGCCGGTGGGGAGAGGCCACAGCTGCTGCTGTACAGCCTGCACAGGACGGTGTGCCCCCTCCCTCAGGGAGGAGAGGGACTGCCCTTCTGTGCCCGGTGTCTCATTGAGTGAGGGTCCGTAGCTGCAACCCATGTGATTTTTCCCCATTTTTTAAATACATTTTTTATTGATTTCAGAGAGGAAGGAAGAGGGAAATAGAGAAACATCAATGATGAGAGAACCATTGATTGGCTGCCTCCTGCACACCCCACACTGGGGATCAAGCCCCCAACCCGGACGTGTGCCCTGACTGGGAATCGAACCTTAACCTCTTGGTTCATAGGTCGATGCTCACCTGCTGAACCAGCCGCCGGGCTCCATGGAACGTTGGATACATTGGGTAGCAGGCCCAACCCCCTTCCCTTTGCGCTCCCCCAGGGGAGGGCCTGGGGCCCACACCCCGCTCCCCCCTCCTCCCGCTCACACGCGTGTCTGCCCGCAGATCCAGCACACGGAGGACATGGAGAACGAGATCGAGGAGCTGCTGCAGGAGTTCGAGGAGAAGAGCGGCCGCACCTTCCTGCACACCGTCTGCTTCTACTGAGCCGGCCTCTTGGCTGCCTGTTGTGAATACTTGTTCCTTCCCGCCCGTTTGGCCCCGAGGGCTGCTGCCCGAGGACGGCCGCCCTGCGCTGTACATAGTTTGGCCCCACAACTGTCCAGTTCGGTGTCCGACCCCAGTTACTAGTGTGAAATTAAAGTGTTTTTCTTTAAGCAAAGCAAACGCACGGTGTAGTTTACTTCCCGCAATGTCTGTCGCCATTCTGTGTTCCCTCCCCCGACCCGGCTGGAGGGTACAAACACCTGGGAAAGAGCCTCAGGTGTCCAGTGAACAGGAGCTTGGCCGTCCCTCTGGCCCCGCACAGGTCCCTCTGGAGGAGGCAGAGCTGGGTGCCCGGTGCCTCGCCGCGGCCACTTAGGGTTCTGATGGGCGCTGTGGCTACGGTCAGGGCCTGGCTTCCCAGCACCCAGGAGTTTCTGTGGCCACTGGGGCTGCTGGCAGAATGGGGCCCTCCTCCCTAGGGCACCTGCCCCCCACCATCGACTGCCCCCCCCTCAAGTACCCAGTGACCCTCCGGGTTCAAGCAGCTGAGGAAAAGCTCCGGCCCCTGCGGGAGGGTGCAGGCAGTGCAGCCACGGGTCCCGGGCTGGGGAGGAGGGTGGACTTGAGGCTCCCCAGGCCCCAGCATCATGGGACCCTCAGGCTGCCCAGACCGGTGCCCCGGGCTGACCCTCCGGTCACCAGGCCAAAGCTGGTGCTGCCCCAGCCGGCGGGGGTGGGGGGCTGTCCTAGGCCCTGTGGCCATGGCTTTGGAGTGACATTCCTGGCAGCTCCCCAGCGACCCTGCCGGCCTCCCCATTAAGGACTGGGGGCCCAGGGCTGCTCAGAAACTTCACTGACAAATGGGGAGAGGAGGGAGCTGCGCCCGGGGCCCTGGGTCACCACTGGGGTCGGGACGTTGGGCTCCAGAGCTGCTGGGCAGGCGACCAGGGCCCCCTACTGACCAGATGCCCCAGGGAGGGGGCGGGGGCGGGGCGGGGCGGCCGCGTGGTCCCTCCCGGAGGCGGGCGCGCAGGGAGAGGGGGCCGGAGCGCGCGGAGCGAGGACGGGAGGGAGGCAGGGCCGAGGGCGGAGCGGAGCGCAGCGAGCGCGGTGGCCCGGCGGCTGGACGACCCCGAAGCGACCGAGTCCCCTGCCCCGCGCTCCCGGCCCGCGCCTCTTACCCGGCCCACGGCGGTGGGTGCGCGGCGCGCTGACCTCTGCGGAGGCGCCGGGGGCTCAGCATCGGGCCGGGGCCGGGGGGGCGCCGGGGCCGGGGGGCGGCGCTCCGGCCCGGCCCGGCCCCGCCCGATGTCCATGAGCGCGAACACCATGATCTTCATGATTCTGGGGGCGTCGATCGTGATGGTGAGCGGAGGGGCTTCCCGCGCGCCCGCTCCCCCACCCGCGCCCGCCTCCCGCGCCCGCGCGCCGCCGGCCGCCTCCCCCTCCCGCGCCTTGTTTACCGGCCGCGCGGCCTGCGCTCCCCCTGCCCAGCTTGCTCCCCATCCTGGGCTGCCCTGAGCACCCCCATCCCCGGCCTGCGCTCCCCCTGCCCAGCCTGCTCCCCATCCTGGGCCCTGAGCACCCCCATCCCCGGCCTGCGCTCCCCCATCCCCGGCCTGCGCTCCCCACTCCTCCGCCTGCGCTCCCCCGTCCCCAGCGCCCCACCCCCACCCGGACACCGGCCGGCCGCTCCTGGGTCTGACCGGTCATGGGCTCTTCCAGGCCATCGCGTGCTTGATGGACATGAACGCGCTGCTGGACCGATTCCACAACTACATCCTCCCGCACCTGCGGGGCGAGGACCGCGTCTGCCACTGCAACTGTGGCCGGTGAGTCTGTGCCCGGCGGGGCTCACGCGTGATCTCACATGCATGGGGCTCAGGGCCCACTGGGGTGCGGGAGCCCGAGCAGGCCTGCGAAGGGCCGCGCTAGGCCGAAGGGGCCCTGAATCCGGCACCGGGTCCGGCGGGGGAAGGGCTGTCCAGCCTCCTGCGGGCACCTGGAGGTTGGCCAGTGGAGTTCTGGAGGGGGGTGCGTGCCGGGTCAGTTAGAACCCTCTCCCAAAACGCCTTCACAGAGAGGGCGATGGGCAGAACAGGCCCAGGCCTCCTGGTCCAGGGCCCGGAGGCCAAGGAAGCAGCAGCCCAGCCTGGTGTCCGGGAGGGATCCGGCCCAGGGCTGTGCCCACGGAGCACACCAGCCTCTGCCCGGGACCCTGCACGGTGTCCGAGAACTTTCCTGGGAGCCGGGTGCAGGGAGGTGCTGCCGCTCAAGGTGGGCCGGGCCCACCCCCTCACTGTGCAGAGGGGGAACTGAGGCAAGGGGTGGAGCTTGCTCAAGGTCACTCAGCTTGGAGAGCCCAGCCCACACCACCCACTGTGACCCGCGTCCTGTGCACATGTAATGACAGCGTCCTCCGGGCCATGCATGTTTGTACGTCCATGTACGAAATAAACATCTCATGAGACGCGAGTGTGTGTACCGTCTGTGCATCTACATGTGGGTACACAGCACACGCGCATGTCCGCATGCACACCCCCACCCCACAGGACACCCTCGGGCTGGAATCAGTAAGAGAGCGGGACAGAGGCTTGAGCGGCTAGAGACTCGTCCAAGACCACACAGCTAGCGAGAGATAGGGGCTGGGACCCCAGAGCCCCTGTTCTTCACTCCTGACCTGGACGCCTGCTCCAGACGTGTGCACACGTGGTGGGCGTGGGGATGAGAGGCAAGCGGGCTTCAGGCCTCCCTGCCTGTGGGTGCCGCCCCGTGTGGGAGCAGAACTGGGCACTGGAGCTCGTGGAGACAGCAGTGCAAGCAGCCCTCACCTGTGCTGGCCAGGAACCTCCCCGCGGTTTCCCGGTGGCCACACTCTCCCAGAGACCCCTGAGTTCCGGCCTGGGGCGGCCAGGGCTGTGAGTGGTGTGAACTGGGGTGACCTGGAGACCCCCCGGGACTGGTGGTGTGCACAACACGGGCCCTGACTCCGAGCTCTGGAAGCATTAGTAACACACATTTAACATGTGTGTGGGCTGCTGCATTGTGACCTCACACTGAGGCGGACAGGATGTGCTTTCAGAGTCTGTTTGCACAGGGTGCGTGTGTGAGTCATATGCCGTGTCCAGAGTACACGTGGACTCACGTAAACAGATGTCCTTGGGGTATGCACAGCTGGGCTTGTGTGCACAGGTTAGCGTGTCTGTGGAAAGCCACCTATGAACATAATGTTTCTGCATGTTTGTGTCCACATGTGTGTGCTTTGTACACATCACTACATACATGATATGGTGTACAAACTATTCTTGTTTATTGACAACATACATGTGTATGCCCAGTACATGTATATGATACAATATACAGCGACCAGTGTGCTCCACGTGGGTCCAATGACTGCCTGCATAGTTTTGCACATGGAGTATTCGTGTATACGCCATGTACACGCATTTGCCACAATGGACTCTTCCCATGTGTGTACACACCCTATACAAGAATAACTGTGCACATACGTGTATGCCTTCTACATGCCTATGTGGAAAGTTTTATGCAGAGGACATGTATGTACATTAATGCTCCACAGTGTGCGTGCCAGCAGGTGGTATCTGTGCACACACATCCATGCATGTGCCCTGGTGCCCACAGAGAGGGTGGCTCTGTGCAGAGCCACATGCATGTGCATCTCCATGTGACACGCACCATGCTTGTGCCTGGGCAAGCATACACATGCGCACATGCGGACCTCATGGGCCAAGTCCATAGTATATACGCCATGTCCTGTGCATGTGGCCGGCGTGTATACATAACATGCATTGGACCTCAGGTAAACACATGCAGCATGCATGGTCCAAGTAGGACCCATGTATGTTCCCATCGTGGAAATACGTGTGTACATGGGACACCTGAGCCCCGTCCCCAGAGGCCTGCATTGGAGAAAGGAGTGGGCAAAGGACAGGGGGAGAGTGGCTGGTCCCAGGACAGCGATGGGGGCACAGACTGTGCCTCCAGCCTCTGGGGGTCCTGAGCTTCCAGGTGGTTGGGCCTGGCCTCCTCCTTGCAGAGAGAGCACTGGGGTGTGTCTGGCTCCTGTGGTGGCCCAGCCTTTGACGTGTCCTGCCCTGCCCAGCAGTGTCCAGGGGTCAGAGGCAGTTGTCCCGAGAGGACCCACCAGAGGTCCGAGGCCCAGGCGGCTGGGGAGGCAGAAGAGGGTGGTGATGTTCAGTGTCAGCCCCATGGGGCCTGGGGGGCCCTGGGTGATGGGCCCGCTAACGGCTCATGAAGGGCGACCTCTCCTGGGGCCTGGAAGCTGTTGCACATTCTAGGTCAGTGCTGACACGCGTGTCATAGGTTCGCCATCCCTGTTCTAGGTGATGATCATCCGTTTTCCATCACTTTTTGTTGCTGTTGTTCATCCTCCCCTGAGGCTATTTTTTCCATTGACTTTTAGAGTGGAAGGGAGGGGGAGAGACAGAGAGAAACATCGATGTGAGAGAGACACATCGATTCGTTGCCTCCTGCACATGCCCCAACTGAGGCTGGGGATCGAGCCTGCAACGGAGGTAGGTGCCCTTGACCGGACTCAAACCTGAGACTCCAGTCCGAGAGCCGATGCTCCATCCACTGAGCCAAGCCGTCGAAGGCTCCATCACCCATTGATGATTCATAATGCTATTGACAAACTGATCAGATGAGCAATGGCTACCAGCCAGTTCTTGCAGACTGACTTAGGGCGGGGGCCCCTGCTCTGTGGGCTGTGCACAGGGGTCCCCAGGGGGAGCAGGAGAGGGTGTGAAGAGAGGCTTGTCTGCTGCCATCCCCTGGGCTGGGTTTGGGGGCTCCAGGACTCCCCTGACCCTGGAGAGGAAGGCACCCCATGTGGCCAGTGCGGGTGCAGCAGGGCCTGAGGTCAGGTAGAACCGTGGAGTTTCCATCTGGGGGATGGTCTCTTTGGGGGGCGGGGAGCATAGGAAAGTGTGGGGGAAGGAGGAACCTATAGGAAGACCAGGCGGAGGTGTCAGCATCTAACTGGAGGGACGACGGGAGAAGCAGGTTCGGGGAGGGAGGAGCTATTTTTAGGTGTGAGTTTGAGGTGTCTGTAGATCCCACATGGAGACGCCAGGCAGGCAGCTGGAGCTCAGAGCAGCCATATGGGGCGGCAGGGACTGTAGGGGGTGGGGATGGAGAGTCGGCGAAGCCAGCAAAGGGACTCGGAGAGGGGTGGGCCAGGGGAGGTGGCCTCCTGGACAGGACGACCCCAGGGTGGGCCTGGCAAGAGGAGGGTCTGTAGTAGCCAGCGACAAAGACGACCGGGGGCTAAGGGGGCCTGGACCCACTGTGTCTTGGCTCCTGGGCGCTCTCTGTTTTTATAAAAAAAATGTGTTTTATTGATTTTTTACAGAGAGGAAGGGAGAGGGAGAGAATGCTAGAAACATCGATGAGAGAGAAACATCGATCAGCTGCCTCCTGCACACCCCTCACTGGGGATGTGCCCACAACCAAGGTACATGCCCTTGACCAGAATCGAACCTGGGACCCTTAAGTCCGCAGGCCGACGCTCTATCCACTGAGCCACACTGGTTAGGGCTCCTAGGCTCTCTTAACAGTGAGGGGGTGAGGGAGGGGGGGCAAGCCCAGAGTCCACTGTCCTGGGCAGGGCCACTCCACCTGGAGGACTCCCTGGAGGAGGAGGTATCCGGGCAGCTCTGAGGCTTGATGAGACCTTGTGAGGAGCGTTCAATGTGGCCTCAGAGGCAAGCCAGGGCCTGGAGGGTCCGGGAGCCTGAGTCTGGCCAGGGGAGGCAGGGCAGGCTGAGCGCCATGGCACAGGCCCTGGTGGGTGCTGGGATGCAGAGGAGGGACCACGGGCTGAGAACCCTAGACAGTTCCACGGACCATTGGGGGCAGCAGAGGGACCAAAGGACTTACAGATCCACGCAGGGCGTAGGCCAGGGGCACCCGGGAGAGGGGGCGAAGGGGTGGGTTCTGGACAGAGAATCAAGGACAGAGGAGAAGGAAGACCAGAAGCCCGCAGGATGGCACACTTGGCTGTGCCTGGGTGGAAGCTGAGGAAAGGGCTAGTGAGCGTGGGGTTAGAGGGAGAGGCCAGAGGGGCGGTACCTGTCCGGCAGGTGGGCGCTGAACCTGCCATCAGAGGGGGACACCTGCCCCGGGTCTCCGGCCTGGAGCCGCTGGCCCTCCTGCACTGTGCCCGTGACCCCGTCAGGGCCAGCGACAGCCCCAGGCCGGGCGGGGCGGGGCGTGAAGTGTGGGCAGACGCCCCGGACTGGACTCCACTCGGACCTCTGGTCTTGCACACCCCACCCTATGGGCAGCCTCCACCTGGGGGCCGGGCCCTGGGCGAGTCCGCTGGCCCCTCCGGACCTCAGACCCCACAAGGGCTGCTTCAGAGACCCCAGCAGGGAGCCCCACGCGCGCCCCGCGGGAGAGGTGCCAGCCCCCTGCTGCCCGCCCCCAGGCACCACATCCACTACGTGATCCCGTACGACGGGGACCAGTCGGTGGTGGACGCCTCCGAGAACTACTTCGTGACGGACAACGTCACCAAGCAGGAGATCGACCTCATGCTGGGGCTGCTGCTCGGCTTCTGCATCAGCTGGTTCCTGGTGTGGATGGACGGCGTCCTGCACTGCGCGGTGCGCGCCTGGAGGGCCGGCCGGCGCTACGGTGAGTGCCGCCCGCCCCGCGGCCCCGCCCCGCCCCGGAGACCACGCCCCAAAGCGCCTGGCCTCCTCCCGTGCACCCAGACCACGCCCCGCCCCGCCCACAACACATCCCCACCCACCCCGGAGACCACGCCCCAAAACTGGCTCCGCCCCCATTCACACGGACCACGCCCCTCGAGCCACGCCTGGTCCGTCGCAGCCCAGGCTAAGCCCCGCCCACCAGACCCCGCCCACCAGCAGAGCCACGCCCCGAGCCGTGCTCACCCAGACCTGGCTCAAGCCAAGCGCCACCCACAACAATTCCCTGGTTACGCCCCCCACCCTCTGCGTCGGCCGCCCCGCCCTGACCGGACGCTGACCACCCCCACCAGATGGCTCGTGGACCTGGCTGCCCAAGCTGTGCAACCTGCGGGAGCTGGGCCGGCGGCCGCACAGGCCCTTCGAGGAGGCGGCCGGGAACATGGTGCACGTGAAGCAGAAACTCTACCACAACGGCCACCCGAGCCCGCGGCACCTTTAGGCCGCGCGCAGGACTCTGGGGGCCGCTGGCCACCGTGCCCACGAACACCGGACTGGACGGCCGCCTGAGCCAGGGCGCCCCGGCCGCCGGGTGTGTCCAGCGGAAGGTGCTGTCTCTTTTTATAAAGGGGTCGGGGTGGGGCCGGTCTGGGGGCAGGACCCCGGTCTCCAGGGCCAGGCGGGGTGCGGGCGCCTGGGGCGGCGGGGCCCCACGCCCTGCGCCTGGCCGGGACCACGTCTGTTACTCAGAGCCGGCTGTGTCCTCTCCGTCCTGGCGGAGGGGAGGCCGGGAAAGGGTCTGGGCTGGGAAGGGGGCCGGACCCCGGCCGCACCCACGTCTGCACACGGGAGCATGTGCATGGGGCGTGTGCGTCCGCGGGCCCCAGTGGGGGGTGGGGGGCCGGGTCTGAGGGAGGCCCCAGCCTAGCAGCAATAAGGCCCCTGAGCCCCGCTGTGGCGAGTGCGGCCACCCTGCCCAGGGCATCCCTGGTCGGCGCCTCACTGTGACCCCTGCCCCTGCTGGTCAGTAAATTCTCCAGAAAGCTCCAGCCTCTGCCTCTTCTTTCACATGACCCCGTGACCCCCTCAAGCCCCGCCCCTCACCAGCCATGAGATCCTGAGGTATGGTGTCAGTTTTTTATTAGATTCTGGACAAAAACACCCAGCTCCATTAGAGGTAGGGCTGCAGGCCATCTGGGCTGGGGCAGCGCCCCAGCGGGTCGGGGTCTCGTCTCAGGTGCAGCCCCACCTGGTACCCAAGGGCAGAAAGCTGTGCACGTCAGAGGCGGGCAGGGCACCATGGGGTCTGCTCCGCTCAGCCCTCGCTGGGTTCAGGTCTGGGTGGGACCGGGCAAGGTCAGGCTCCGCCCACTGCAGGTCACAGCAGCAGCAGCCAGCCGCCAGAGACCTGTGCCTTCCCCCTGCCCTGGGCCTGGCTGGAGACACCTCTCCCAGGGGTGTCCTAGGCGTGGCCCCAGCCTGATGCTCTCCAGCCACAACCACAGCGTGGAGGGGCAGATTCCCATCACAGACACCGGAGCCGCAGCTGTCCTCCTGGAATGCTGCCCTGGCCTGACCAGAGGAAGACTGAAACCCTGGGAGGCAGCAGCAGCTGTGCAGCACCCACGACCTCCGGGAAACACGGCACCTCGTGCTGCCTCTCGATGCTGCCTAGCCAGTGCACCCCGGGGTCCCCAGGGTCCAGGCCAGCTCACTCCGTCTGTGCCCTCGGGAGCGGGGGCTGGCTGCCCTCGGGCCTGGCGCGCTCGGCCTTCAGCCACTGCATCTTCTGCCGGTGCTGCTGGATGGCGTCCTGGACCCTGGCGTCCATCATGGCCTCGGTGAGGACCCCGTCCTCGGAGGCATACGCCATGGCCTGGCAGGGAAAGAGAGCACTGAGGCAGGGCAGGGCCCGGAGCTGCCTGCATGGGGAAAGGTGTCCCAGCCGCAGGCTCGGAGACCCCCAGGCACCAGGCCACTCACCCTGTAGGCAGGGCCAGGCCCTGAATGACACAGCTTGGCCAGCCCACCCTCCATGCTGCTTCCCCAACCATGAGCCTGTTTCTCGGAGATGTCCTCCTTCAAGGTGGGGGCAGGTGGGAGCCGAGTTTGCCAGGGGATGGCTGGCCAACACCCTCCCTGGGCAGAACACTCACTCCCACCCGCTGATGGCACACACCTTGCCTCCAGCACACACGTGTGCCCACTCACGCCTGCTCACAGGTGATCTGCAGCCGACTTGGTGCCATCCCTGCACCACCCCCCTGGCCCCTGGCCTGGTCTCATCCATGAGCTCCTCAGTGACTTTCTAAAATTAGAAAGCCTCAGGGAGTTTGGGAAGCAGCCCAGCCCCCTGCAGAACTGAGGGCCTTGCTCTGACAGCAGAGCTGCCCTCTGCCAGGGCACAGACCACAGGCCATTTGGGGGACAATTACACTCGACACGGAGGGGCGGCAGGAGCCCAGCAATTCTGATGGCGTGAGTGGCCCCGCCAGGCCCAACGGCCCCTGAACACTGAGCAACTTGGTCCACGGGGCCTGCCCCTCACAGGACCCGCCATCTACAAAGTCCTTCCAGAAACACGGACCATGAGACCAGGCCACTGCCCGGCAGCTCTGCTCCCCGTGCCCAGGGCTCCCAGCCCCAAACTGGGGCAGGCACCTGGGTGGGGTCACCAACGTTTTGGTAATCAGGCCCAGGGTGGCCCACTCTTCCTGCCAAGCAGGTCACCTTTAGGTGACCATGGGCCACCCCCCTTCCAGATGACGCAGGACCCTACCTGCTTCCTGTCACCGGCCTGTTGCTCTGACTGAGCCTGCTGAGTGGACAGCAATGGGTGTCCACCGAGCAGGGGCCTGAGCCAGTCCAGCTGTATCTCCCCAGCTGCCCGAGCAGCCTTGGCCCGTGTGGGCATCGAGAGCGAGTCCCATCACCTAAGAGGACCGGCTTTCGCTCACCTGGCTCTGAGCCCGGCCTGGGCTGCCCTGCCGCTCCTGTGATGAGCACCCGCACTGCATCCCGAGCTAAGACATCTGTCCTCAGCCACCGCCACAGGCCTGGGTCCCGCTGAGCACAGCCCAGAGCAGAGCCCCTCACTGGCCCACAGGACACTAGTTTGCAATCTGGGGCTGTGTGTTACAGCAGCATAACCCAGCTCATTCTAATGCAGCCCCTGCATCTGAGCCGCACTTCCAATTAAAGTGGATGTGTACTTAGTGAATAAAATAGTCATTTACCAGCATTTCTGAATTGCTGGTGGTCAGGCTGTCAGACGCAAGAGCTGGGCAGCCAAGGAGCAGATGCCTCCAGGATGGGGCACCCAGGAGCGGCTGCTGGGACGCCTCAGAGGAGAGAGGGTGGCGTATGCCCACTCACCTGCCAGGCCACGGCCAGCTGGGAGATCTCCCGGCCCGACATGCCCTCGGTCAGGCGTGCAATCTCGGAGCACTTCTTCCCGTAGTCAAACTGGGCCAGCTTCAGGCGCCTGTGAGGAGGGTTCCCACATGACCCCGGGGGCCCCGGCCTCCCAGCAGAAACAGAGGCCTGTGAGGGCCCCACAACCTCCACAGAGAGAGGGCGGGACTCGGGGGCAGGAGGATGTACAGAGAACCCCAGGACCGGCACAGCTGGCCTTCCTGCCCTGGTGGCACTTCCTCTCCTCCTGGAGCCCGAGAGGGTCCAGGCAGGGGCTGGGGGTAAGGACAGTGGGGCATGCTTGCTGCAGGGGCAGTGGCTGTGCTGAGAAACGAGAGGAGGGGCCCCACCGTGCACTGGGGCCAGGGGCCATGTCCTTCCTTCTCCGCCAGCCCTGCCCAGCCCCAGGCTGCAGAGCATCTGAAGCTGCATCAGGGACGAGCTGGGAACCAGCGGAGAAGCAGGAAATCACAGGGAGGGAGCAACGCCTCGACCGGCGTGAAGCTCACGCTGATCTCACGTGCGCCGAGCCTCCCCAGGTGGGTCTGGCTGAAGGGCCAGGAGAACCACTCAGACACTCATGCAAAGGCCTCAGAAACCCACCACCATGCGGCCGGGGCAAAGGGAGGAGGAGGCCCAGGGGGCTGGGGGGCAGGCACGCAGGGTGGCAGCGGGCACGGTCCGTCTGGAACAGAGGCCGCTCTCCCTGCTGCCAGCACGGAGGGATTCGGGTCAGAGCTGCCGAGACCGTCCCCTGGAGACGGTTAAAATAGCCGGGCTCTGCTTATCTGGAGCACGGCAGGCACCGCGGCGAGCGACAGCACAGCCTGGACAGTGTTGAGGGCGCCACCCCCACATGGGCTTTGCAGAGGGGGGCCTGCCGCATGCTGGCTAAGGGCCCCGGGCTCCTAGGAGTCGGGGTGGCAGTGGATGGAGGTCTCAGAGCGAAGCCCACCACGGCCCTCACCGCCCAGGCCAGACTGCGGCCTGGATCTGCTTCCTTAATGCACTTTGTGTAACGGACAAGGATGGGCTGTCAACTCCAAGACCCGGCGGAGAGCTGGACAGGGACCCGGGGGCCAAGCATGTGGACAAGGAGTGACAGATGGACGGGAGGGGGCAGGTGGATGGGAGGGGGCAGGTGGATGGGACGGGGAAGGTGGATGGGGCAGGTGGACGGGAGGGAGCAGGTGGACGGGAGGGGGCAGGTGGACGGGAGGGGGAAGGTGGACGGGAGGGAGCAGGTGGACGGGAGGGGGCAGGTGGACAGGGGGTGGCAGGGCCTCCAGGGACGAAGCCACACATGACCCGCCCTGAGCCCCTCATGAAGGCACACGTTAGGGGTCAGGGTACAGTGTGAACCAGGAGCTGGGGGCCAAGGCCCTGCTGGGAGGACCCCAGCGAGGGCAGGGAGCGCTGGCGGCTCCAGGACACTTACTGCTTTCCTTCTGTGGCTGGTTTAAGAACATACTTGTCAAAATACATCCTCACCAGGCGCTCCCGCTCCTCCCGCTGCGGCAGCTCGAAGTTGACCATCTCGTCGATGCGGTCGTTGATGGCCCAGTCGAACTGCTCGGGCTGGTTGCTGGCCAGGACCAGCATGAACCTGCAGGGACAGAAGCAGGAGCTGAAGGCTACAGAGCCGAGTGCTCACTGCTGGGGCTCAGGCCAACCCTCCCAGGTGGTTTTCTAGCAGATTCCACTTCTATCTACCCATTACTCCCTAACCACCTGCCCCATCCTGTCCACCTCCTGCCCCTGCCTAGCAGGTCTGGGCTGGGCGTTTTAAGACCCAGCATTGGCCCCTGTGGTCCACCGTCCCTCTAACAGATCTGCCCTGCCCCATCTCATGCATCTCTGGCCGATGGCCCCAATGAGAAGGCTGGATAAGCCTTTATGTGCAAGAGGGACAGAGACCCCAGGTCTGAGACAGACCTCTGCCCTCCAACCAGGAAGCCAGGGCTCTGGGCCAAGGTTTAGCTGTGCCGAGGCCAGCTCACAGGAATAGCCACCTCTCTGGGTCACAGCCGAGGCCTAAGGGACATGCCCACCAGCAGAGCTGGGGCGCCCCTGTGACCAGTGTGGGGGGAGCTGGAGGGACATGCCCACCAGCAGGGCTGGGCGCCCGTGACCAGTTGTGGGGGGAGCTGGAGGGACATGCCCACCAGCAGGGCTGGGCGCCCGTGACCAGTTGTGGGGGGAGCTGGAGGGACATGCCCACTAGCAGGGCTGGGCGCCCCTGTGACCAGTTGTGGGGGGAGCTGGAGGGCCTCGCCGATGCAGAAGAGTGTGACTAGGGGACTGAGAAAGGCCCAGCCCACTCTCGGGGCATCTGTGCCCCAGGGGACCCAGCTGTGGGGCCGCTGCCTGGACACCCCAGCAAATCTTCTGTTTCCTAGACACACCGTACAAGGGACATGGGACGTCCCAGAGCGGGACACGCGTGGGCACCACGGCACTGGGTCAGCAGCGCTGCCCTACCCCCACCCGCCCCGCAGCAGCTCGGACAGGCAGTGCCCGGCTCCCCAGTGGGTGACGCGGCAAGCGCTCTGCACGGAGCCCGAGCTGCGGGCGGCTCACTTGCTGCTGTGCTGGCCCGTGCGGTGCAGGAAGGCGTTCAGGGTCGCCCTGAGGTCCTCGCTGATCTTCTCCTGCAGAGAGAAGCCAGTCAGGCACCGGGCGGGCCGAGCAGCAGGGCCGAGCCGCCCGTGGAAGGCAGCGTGTCTGCTCCTCCGGTGGCGCCCATGAACCTAAACTTGGTCAAGAAGATTCCAAGAAATGCCCCGGGTGCTCTGATTCTCCAACAAAATTTGGCAAATCTTAGCTGCAGGCCTGGCCGCCCTCAGGCGTGACCCTCCCAGAAAGCACAGCTGTAGCCGGAGGCCTAGACTGGCCTAAGCCACTGAACACACCACCCAGGCCCACCGCCAGACAGAAGCTTCCAGAAGACTCACGGTGGCTCGCTTCCTGAGGAAGGCATCCGCTTCGTCCACGAACAGGAGGAGGCTGTGGGAGGAGGGGCTGCCTGAGGGAGGGGCCTCCCATGGCGCGGCCCCTGGGACGGCAGGTGCTCAGGAGCCCCCACCCCACGCGCCCTCAGCAGCTTTGGGACCCAGACCTCGACCCGAGACGGGGTGTGCCGAGTGCCACCGCCAGGAGGAAGCGGCCAGAACCTGGCCTGAACTCAACACCCACCGGCACCAAGCGGCTCCTGTGAGCCCCGGCCGCCGGGAGTCGCACGTGGTGAATGTCCCCCTGCACGGTGCTGCCGGGGCGCCGGGGCACCAGGACACCAGGACTGGCTGCGGGAAGTCCTGACCCCTTCCTTCCCCGACAGCCAGGGGCCACTGGGAACCAGGCTGGGAGCGCGCACGGGCCACCAGGAGGGGCCGCTCACCCTCGCCGGCTGGTGCTGGCCCAGTCGAAGACCTTGTGCACCGCTGTCACGCCGTCCCGCCCCATGGGGGCCACGTCCCCGCCCGTCATGATGGCGTAGTCCATGCCTGAGTGCAGCGCCAATTTCTGGGGAGACGGTAGAGGCAGAGGGTGGGGTGTGGAGGCGGGAAGAGGGGACAGCAGGGGCGGGCGGCGCTAACGGGGTGGGCTGGGCAAGCAGCTCCTCCTCCCGTAAAGCAGACAAGGCCCACCCCAGGCAGGCCCCCTAGGGGATGGGCGCCTCTCACCTTGGCAAACAGCGTCTTGCCCGTCCCGGGCGGCCCGTACATCAGCACGTTCCTGTACAGGCTGTGGTTCTTCTTGGTGTTCCGCGTCGCTATGGCGATGTCCCGCACTCGGGCCTCCAGGCTGGGCTACCAGGGGACAGGCAGCTGGTTAGAGGGACGCTCTCTGCCCAGTCGGTCTGTCCCTCCCGGGCGCCCGGGCAGCACAAGAGGCAGCGTATCCCAGGCTGGGCTTGCCAGGCAGTGCCCCACACCCGCCTCTGCCCGCCCGGCCCAGCCACTCACACTGAGGACCACGCCCTCCAGCGCGTCCTGAGGCTTGCTGAGCAGCCGCCTGCTGACCTGCGGGGGAGCCGGGGTCAGGGTCATGGGTGCAGCCACCAAGCGCTAGAGCCACAGGAGCAGCCCTGCCGGCCCGGGCTCAGGACACGGGCCAGCGCTTCCGAAGGCCGGCTGACCAGCGTCTGTGTTGCTGGGCGACAGGCAGGTCGCTGCTGACCTCTCTTTTTCTCCGTCACCCACATCGGGACTGATACAGAGATCCCAGCCCAGGGAAGAACAGGCCTCGGATCCACGCAGGGCGGGAAGCACGCTTCAGGGGTGGGGGTGGGGGTGGGAGGCAGCGACACCATGACTTGCAGCAACTTCTCTTACAGGAAAAGGGCACAGGGGAGCCCCAGCTGTGTGTAAACACCCAGAGGCGACCCCAGGCGATAGAGCGGACTGGATGAGGCTCCCCTCACCCCAAAGACCCCCCTCCCCCCGTGCTGGCGTGGACAGGCCTCCAGGGACGCATCGAGGACAAACCCAGAGCAAATCCAACGTGCAGGCGGGGGAGGTACGTGGGGAAAGGGAGGGAGGAGGACACGGGTGTTTGGCTGTCACGCCAGGAGTGGGCAGGACACAGCGCCAGGAGGACTGGTCCCCCGACAGCCAGGCCCTTACCTGCAGGGGGTGCTGCAGCGCCTCCAGCAGTGAGATGCGGGAGGTCTCCCGCACCAGGGACGGCTTCCCCAGCCGCGCCTCGATGTACCGCCCGGCCACCAGCGTGGCGTTCTTGGCGGAGTAGATGCCGACAGCCAGCAGCGTCAGCCCGGCCACCTGCGGCAGGGCAGGAAGGAGGCGAGTGAGGCCCGCCCCACTGCCACCACGCCCCCCACCCCCTCGCCACCGTGCCAGCAGCTGTGGGGGCAGTGGTGCTTACCGTGGCTGTCACCTTGTCCCAGTCGGTCACAAAGCCCCGGAACCCTTCGCCAAACAGGGTGCCCGCCGTCCTGTCGGGGAGGCACTGGTGTGAGCAGGAGGGACCAGGCCTGTGCACGTGGCCAGAGAGAGGGCAAGGGCCCGACAGGCAGTCTCCTCGTCAGCGTGTGAGCACAGGCTCCCGGGACCGGGCGGCCTCACCTGATGGACTCCAGGATGGTCTGGCGGCGCTCGGCGGCCCGCAGGCGGATCTGCTCCCGGATGATGTCCGCGTTCTCACGCTCGGCCTTGGCCCGGGCCCGCGCCTCGGCCTCCACCCGCAGCATCTCGTTCTTGTGCCGCAGCTCCATCTCCCGCTCCACGGTGGCTGCACGGGAGGCAGGGAGCGCGCTCAGCCCCAGGCCCGGGGTCCCTGCCCCTCCAGCAGGCGGGTCCTCGACAGAGGAGCCCGGAATTCAGACCCGAGGCCCAGGCCCAGTTACTCTCCCGTGAGACCCTGGGTGCCCGGGGCAGAAGACGACCAAACTCTGGACGCCCAGCCGCCGGTTTCCGCTTTAAAGCCGGCTCAGAGGCAGGGACCCACCGCGATCTCAGGAAGCCTAGCTGGGGCTCCAAGTGCCTAAAGCAGCGCCGACCCACCCGCTTGCCCACGAGCCTTTCTCGGGCCACAGCCTCCTAGGCCGCTGAGGACACGGCTCCACCGCCCGGCGAGCTGACCACTCTACCTCGCCTCATGGCCTCCTGCTTCTGCACCGACTCCTCCTGCTTCCGCAGATTCTCCTCGTTGAGAAGTTGCTGAGAAGAAGCCACAAGGAAAAGGAAAAGCTTTCAATGTTAGGACACGCACGCTCCTAGGGGCTGACCTCGAGGAGACTCTGTCAGGCCCTTGCCCTCTCTCTGGCCACGTGCACAGGCCTGGTCCCTCCTGCTCACACCAATCCACAGCCCGGGCAGGCAGGCCTGAACATGGCTGGGACACGCACGCTCCCAGGGGCCAGGTCCAGGAGCCCCCACCCCTGGCACAGCTTGGCCACGGGGTCACGGGTGTCCATAAAACACTCTGGTTTTTGCTTGTTAAATTTAAAAGCTATCGCCCAGCTGGCATGGCTCAGTGGTTGAGCATCAACCTAGGAACCAGGAGGTCATGGTTTGATTCCCGGTCAGGGCACATGCCCGGTGGGTTGCAGGCTCGGAGGCAGCCGATCAATGATTCTCATTGTTGCCTATCTGTCTGTCTGTCTCTTTCTCTCTCTGAAATCAATAAAAAAATATGTATTTTAAAAATTTGAAGCTACAATGCTCACAAGAGGCACAAACATCAGCCAGGTTCCCAGTCACCTGCCACCTGGTTGAACCCTAAGAACAGCTGGAGCCTGCGTCTGCCGTGGAGGCCACAGAGCACGCGTGGAGGCCGTGGAGCAGTGTGGCAGGAGCCCTGGAGCAGGGGTGTGCACGTGCGGGAGTCCAACTACAGCTCCCCCAGGACCCAGCACAACCCTCGCGTCCACAGCCCTGGCCTTGGCCCTCCAGCTGCAGGACGAGGCTCTCCCGCCTGCAGGTGCGCTGACTCACCTGCTGCCTCAGCTGGTCGTCATAGCGCTGCCGGGCCAGCTTGTCCTGGTACTGGGCCCTCTAGGGAGGGAGAGAGCAGCGTGAACACAGCGCAGCTGGAGGAGCTGGTGGGCGACCCGCAACCAACACGTGGCCCCAGACCCGACTGGGCACCGGAGCCTCCAAGCAGCCATGAGCCCCACAGGTGCTGTCAGCAAGGACACGCGCACAGACACTCAGCACAGAGGGACCGCGGGTCTTAGGGGTGTGCAAGGCCACCCCAGGTCCTCGAGGGTCAATGAGAGACCCCGACTGCAGGTGGGACCATGGCGCCCGCAGCCCCCTCCTGGTCCCCAGCCTCGGGTGTCCGAGGGGCCCTGCAGCCCTTACGGCCTGGTGCTGCCGCGTCTCCTCGCTCAGCGTCTTCCTGCGCTCCTCGGCCTGCACGCGGATCTGCTCGCTCTTCAGCTGCTCCACGGCGGCCTCGTACTCCTGCGGACACACAGTGCTGAGGCCCAGACCCCAAGGCCTCCTCAGGGCTGGCAGCTCGGGCTCCCACTCCCGACAACCCCTCCCGCACCCCGCGCGCTCCGAGTGGACAGGTCTGGGCACAGGTTCTGCTGCAGGAGCTCACCCCGTGACCATCTCTCCGTGTCCCTCCTAACCGTGGCGGAAGGAAGCACCCCCTCTCCTGGGCATGTCCTCCCCGCTCAGCCACGGGCCAGGCCGGCAGCACCAGCCCACCACTCACTTTGAGCTTGGACTGCTGCTCCAGCTGCAGCGTCTGCTCCTGCATCTGGGCCAGGCTCAGCGCCTCCTTGGCGTGCCCTGCGGAGGAGTGCGGGAGCCGGCCTTAGGACCCGTGGGTGCCAGGGGAGAGTCCATGCTGCCGAGAGGCTGTCAGGGAGACCACAGCTCGCCCAACCTCATCCTGGTCAGTGACTGTCACCTACGTCTGCTCTACCCCCACCGCCTGTGCGAGGGCTCGTCCCCCGGGGCCATCACATTCCGGAGGGTTCCATCAGAGAGGCGGACCCTCACCCCGAGGCCAACAAGCTTGCAGCCAATGTCCTTTGTTTCTCAGGGCCACGCATTTCTCTTAAGCCTCTGACAGGTGACGGACCTGCTATCAAGCACATGCAGGCAAGAAGGTGGATGAGAATTAGATTAGAAATGAGCCATGAGCCCCGGGAGGCGGCTCTTCACAGAGCTGGTACTAGGAACACAGGTGCCAGGACTCCGTCCACCTGACTCCTTGCTAAGGTGGAGGTCACACCTGTCTATGTCTGGGTTCTGGAAATGAAACCAACTCCTGCTCCTCTGGGCTTGGCCGGCCCCTAACTCCGTGGGTTTGAGCTTCACGGGTTCACACGCACGCGGCTTTTCTCGGTAAACACAGTCAGTTCTCAGTATCCCTGGGTTTCTCCTCCGAGGATTCAGCCAACCGTGGGCCGGAGACATAATTTTCTATCTGAGCGGCTGGGAAGCCACCACCCGTGGAGGGCGACTCAGGTTGTACAGGGATCTCCGACGGCGCATAACGTCAGTTTACAGTTTGGGTTTTTTTTTCAGAGTTCAACTGCCACTGTGAGCACAGCCCACGCATTAGACAGACATGGCGGAAGCCTCGGTGTCTGCATGGGCCCTGGGACCCGCGGTCTGGCATTGAGTGTCAAAGCTGGGGAAGGGCCTCCTGGAACCCCACTGCCAGGACCCCTCTGAGAGGCAGCATGAAGGCACTAGGGCCCCAGCCCGCGGCACTGGTGAGCGTGGGAAGCCACAAAGCCAAAGGCTGAACGGACCACAGGAGCCCCTTTAACAAGTGACTCTGACCGAGAGGGAGCCGAGAGCACAAGACAGAACGTGGGTGTCAGGCCCACCACGCCGGGACCCAACCCCAGCCACCCGGCTTGCTCATGTGACCTTTGGCAAGCCAGGTTAAGCTCTGAGCACCTCACCTGACACTGGAGCACATAGAGTCCCCCACCCACCCACCCGACCCTCAGAGGAAATGAGAAAGCCGGTTAACAGCTCCACACAGGCCTGGCACCCAGGGGCCCCGCTGATCACAGGCTGCGGTTTCAGTGCCAACAGCAACAGTTCGTCACCGTGACATCTTTCTGCACCAGGAGGCGCGCCCTCCGGAGCGTCGAGAAGCAGCCACACAGGCAGGTGCTCCTCCAGGCACCCGCCCTCCCGCAGGGCACAGGCAGGGGGCTGGCCTCCCAGGCACCTCAAGCTAAATGTGCTGCTCTAGCCGCCGAGGCGGAGACCTGGGACACAAGGGCGCACCAGGGACCTGAAGGACAGAGGGGCGGCCCGGCTGCGAGGGGCACTGAGGACGGCTCCAGTGGCTGAGAGAGGCTGAAGCCGGGCACAGCGGCCTGAGTGAGAACCAGGTGTCTGGAAGGACAGGCTGCAGAGGGGACCTGGGAGACGGGCGTGATGCACAGGGAAGGCGGCCTCAGGGACAGGAAGGGGCGGGCCGCCAGGGTGAATCCTCTCCTACTGGGCCACGAGGAGGCCGGAAAGGGAGGCAGGAACAAAAAGGGGGCAGATCCCACATCTGGGACAGTCGCTGGATGTGGAGACTAATGGGGGACCGCAGCGCCAGGTGGTGGCCGAGGACTCTGCAGAACATGCCGCTTGGAGGGGGGTCAGCGGCGGGAGAGCAGACAGGCCCTGGGGACCCAGGTGGAGAGTGTTCTGGGGCAGGAGACGTGGGAGCAACTCAGAGGCAGGAGCAGGCAGGAGGGAGGCCCTGCAGCTGGCCCCTCACATGGTCCATGTACCTGCCTGGCGTGGGGGAGCCAACAGTCAGGGTTCAGCTTCTGAAAGCGGGAAAATGTTGACATTCTGGACGTGGTAAGTGGGTGCAATCCCACAGGAGGTGGGGCAGAAAGGTGTCCCCCAGCGAAGCCTTTAACAAGAAGTCAGGTCACTTGACAGAAGTCTGTAATCATCCCAGATGTTCAGAGGCCAGCCATTGTTTCTCAACCCAACCCGATGACTGAAGTTACCTAGAAAGCACAATGCCCCTAGCCTGCCGTGGGCGTGTCCCAGGCATAGCAGGCTGTCCTGGGCCGAGGCCCAAAAGCCTAGGTGTTTGGAATGTGCCTCTCGATTGGAGAGCCAGGCAGGCCCGGAGGCCTTCGCCCAGGGGGTTCGCGTAGCCCCTGGGGAAGGGCAGGGCTGAGCCACAAAGTGCCCGGGGAGGTCCCGCTTCTACCTGTTCACCAGGCTTCTCCTCTGAAAAAGGGCACCTCTGCTTACACAAACGTGTGAGAGCCATTACATTCTTTCAATCAACGTTTATTCAGCGTCTTCTACATTCCAGGCTCTTAAACACTCACGCTACACCTTGCGACAAATGGTCCGAATCACAGGAGAGAGGGAAGTTGGGGGAAGATGGGGGCTCCGTGAAGCTCCCGGCCCTCTGGTGCCTGGAGGGCCCTGGTCAGGAAGGTCACCAGGCTGGGCCAGGGCTGTCTGACCTGCTGCTTTACAACTCGCCTCCCTGAGAGCTAACGGATCCCAATAACCTGCTATGTTCTCCTTAGCCCGGCGGTGTGGCTCAGTGATTGAGCATCGACCTATGAACCGGGAGGTCACAGTTTGATTCCCGGTCAGGGCACATGCCTGGTTGTGGGCTCGATCCCCAGGAGGGGGCGGGCAGGAGGCAGCCGATCAATGATTCTCTCTCATCAGTGATGTTTCTCTATCTCTCTCTCCCTCTCGCCACTCCTCTGAAATCAACAAAAGTATTTTAAAAAAAATAAAATAAAATAAAACCAATGACCCTCAGCCATGCTTCTCTGCTAGCAACCACCACAGGAGGACCCCCGATCTGACCACGCCTCGGCCGTCCCACGTGGAGGCAGCAAATGGGGAAGGAGCGCCGGCCCAGGGCGGGGACTGGACTCCAGGCCCAGCCGGAACCTGCCCCCTGCCCCCTGCCCCCTGTAACCTCGGAGAGTCCGCTCTGCGCTGGTCTCCTCACCTGAAGGGCACGTGGCAGCTGGGACGGTGCCAAGGGCGACAGGAGCCCGAACCGCCCTGCCCGCGAGGGAGCTCGGGCAGATTCGCCCCTGGAGGCCAGCGTCCTATCCGACCAGCCGGGCCTCCGACAGCCACGTGCATCTCTACTGCTCCGACGACGGAGGGGCCAGAGGCCCCCAGTGCCCGCTGCCCGGGGAGTCGGTGGACCGGCTCTCCGTGGAGAAGCCCCCGCCCGGCCCGCCCGCCCTCGCCCCCGCCGCACTCACGCGAGTGCTCCAGCTCGCGCGCCGCCTTGGCCGCGCGCTCCAGGCCCGTCGGGTCGAAGTTGCTCCATTTGTCCTTGGGCGCCGGCCGGTCTCCCGCGCCGCGGTCCCCGCCTCCCTCAGCCCCAGGCTGCACGGGCGGCAGGGACAGCGGGGGTCCCTCGCCTTCGCCCTTGGGGCCCTTGATGCCGAAGAGCCAGGACATGGCCCGCGAGCGCCGCGTGCCGCCGCAGCCGCCGGGACCTGGACCGAGCGGACGCGCGCGCGCGGCTCGAAGTAGCTTCCACGCGCTGGGAGCCGACGGTCAGAGCCACTGCGCAGGCGCGACGCACGCCTACTCCTCCCCGAGCGACGGAAGCGCGTGAGGACCTGTACCGCGCGGCCCTCGGATTGGCCGTGGTGGCCGTGACGTCATCGGGACTGGCAACGCGATTGCCTGAGCTGGCTCCGGGGCGGGCCGACTGAGGACGGGAGGCGGTGCCTGGTTACGGGGTCCGGTCAGGGACATAACTCATGGGCTGGGAAACGTGTACACCGAGCGAAAAGGCGTCAGTTCTGTTAGCAACGGCGTGTCCAGTTGCTATGGGCGCCTGGAGAGTTCCTGACCAGGAGGCGGGCGCAGAGGCAGGTGGGGAGGGAGCGGTGGTGGATCTTTTTTAAAAATATATATTTTTATTTATTTCAGAGCGGAATGGAGAGGGTGAGAGAGAGAGAAACATCAATGATGAGAGAGATCACTGATCGGCTGCCCCCTGCACGCCGGAATCGAACCCACGACCCCTCTGTCCGCAGGCCGATGCTCTATCCACTGAGCCAAACCGGCTAGGGCGGCGGTGGATCTTGATGTGCGCCGGGACCGGAGAGGCTGCGAGAGGAAGCCTGTGGGAGCCCAGCGGGCTGGCTCTCTGGTTAAGCATCCCCCACGCGCGCCTGGAGGCAGGGCACATGCCCAGGTGCGGGCTCTATCCACAGTGGGGGGCGAGCAGGAGGCAGCCCCTGGGGGTTTCATTCTCCTGTCGATGTTTCTGTCTCTCTATCCCTCTCCTTTCCTCTCTCTAAAATCAGTAAAAACGTATTCTTAAAAAGAGGCAGAGATAGCCCGGCTGACGTGGCTCAGTGGTTGAGCATCAACCTAGGAACCAGGAGGTCACGATTCAGTTCCTGGTCAGGGCACTTGCCGGGTTTTCGGGCGCAATCCCCAGTGTGGGCCCTGCAGGAGGCAGCCAATTGATGATTCTTTCTCATCATTGATTTTCCTCTCTCTCTCTCCCTTCCTCTCTGAAATTAAAAAAAAAAAATTTTTTTAATAATAAAATAGCCCTAACTGGTTTGTCTCAGTGGATAGAGCGTCGGCCTGTGGACTGAAGGGTCCCGGGTTTGATTCAGGCCAAGGGCATATATTTTTGTTGTAGGCACATCCCCAGTAGGGGGTGTGCAGGAAGCAGCTGATCAATGTTTCTAATTCTCTATCCCTCTCCCTTCCTCTCTGTAAAAAAATCAGTAAAATATATTTTTAAAAAAATAATAAAATAAAATAAAAAGAGAGGCAGAGATATAGACCCTGTGGGAGACTGCTGACCTGTGGGGGAAACCCCACCCAGGGTGTTGGGGGTGGGGGGGAGGGAACCTGTCACTGGAGGAAAAGGCACCACCTGCTAACCTGACTAGCTCAGGGAAGGCCTGCATAGAGGCCTCGCAAACTCATAGACCTAAAGTAACCATAAAGGATGGTCTGAAAGTACAACTTTTTTTTAATATATTTTATTGATTTTTTTACAGAGAGGAAGAGAGGGATAGAGAGCCAGAAACATCGATGAGAGAGAAACATCAATCAGCTGCCTCCTGCACACTCCCTACTGGGGATGTGCCCGCAACCAAGGTACATGCTCTTGGCCGGAATCGAACCTGGGACCCTTCAGTCCGCAGGCCGACGCTCTATCCACTGAGCCAAACCGGTTTCGGCTGAAACTACAACTTTTAAACTAAAAGCAGTTTATAGTGGGTAGTCATGTCCTAGGCCAGTATCCTCTCTAACAAAGATCAACTTCTATCTTTACTAAACCTATTGTCTTTTTGCATCTAAGATGACATACCCGTGGAATGTCACGGTTACTTGTCACTTCCCTTTTCCGATCCCTCAGGACACAACAAATGGCACAGGGTGGAGATGACAAATTTCCTCCTTGTTATTGTTATCACGTTCATTGTTGACTGTTAACTATCCCCTACCCACCTGTATAAAAGAAGCATGTGTCTATCATTTTACTTTTTATCCAGTCCCAGGGGTTTCCTTTCTCCCAGCTTTGCTTTCTCCCGCCTCCCTAATCTATCACCGATGGATTTCTTGTAACTCACTTATGTAATGTATTGTAATGTTTTAAAATAGGTGAAAAACCGCCATTCTCTGGAGCATTATCTTAATTCTTTGAGATTCTGCTTCCTGACCATCGACAGTTTGGCTCAAATAAACTCACAGAAATTCTTCACAGGTTTGAACGTTTCTTATGTTGACAACTCCGAGGGCCTAGCAGCCCCTCCCACTGCAGCAGGCACTGATCCCACAGCCTGTGGCCTCCTGGCCCTGGCCCAGCGCCAGCTGGGGCAGAGGGGATGGAGCCTGCAATGGCGGGCAGGCCCCGGAGCATGAAGCTATGCTCAATGCACGGTCCCAGGCCCGTCTCCCTGGATGAAGGGCCGGACTGGAGACAGGCCCTCTGGTCCTCTCACTGTCTCAGGGAAGCAGTGGCCCGTGGCTGTGCGATCCTTTGCATCACTCTGAAGGGCTCACCAGGGAGGGGACAGAGATCTCCCCCCATATAAGCATGCAAAGGCAGAACAGCCCACAGAGGTCACCCTCGCTGGAGGAGAGCTGTGTCCTGACTTCCCGGCACAGACTGGCGGGGATTTCTCCTCGGGGACTTCCAAAGGCCACGTGCCCGCTTTATAGACAAAGGGGCAGGCAGGACCCTCCTGGGACAGAGGGAGAGAAGGGTGGACACAGGCCAGCGTTGCTCTAGGACCCACAGTGTCCAAAGTTAGCAAAGTTCGCCTTGGGGCCAAGGTCCAAGTTGCCCCTCCGTCCTTTCCGTATAGAACTGGTGGAGTTACTGGAATTACGTGAAGTCAGTTTCCCCACTAGACTGAAAACAATTGTAAGCCTGAATAAAAAAAGGTGTGTGTGTGGGGGTAATTCTATGATCCGCCCCCTCCAATGAAGAAAAAGCCCAAATGAGTTTTCTAGCCAGATGCCCCCTAGTGGCCATCATCAAGGTTGTCAGGGACCAGCCACAAAACATACTTCCCCTGCTGCTTGGCAGGGCTTGGCGGGGTAAGGAGGAAAGTGGGTAAAAGGCTTGGCCCCAGGCCCCTCTCCAGCTCCATTCGCAGGCCTGCATTTGGCAAGCTTGTGTACTTTATATAATAAGGAATAACTGAGAATATAGCTCTACATTTAAAAAGTCAGTTTCAGCCTAGCCGGCTTGGCTCAGTAGTTGAGTGTCGACCTGTGAACTAGGAGGTCACGGTTCGATTCCCAGTCGGTTGGGGCACATGCTTGGGTTGTGGGCTGGATCCCTAGTGTGGGGCCTGCCTGCAGGAGGCAGCCAATCAATGATTCTCATCATTGATGTTTTTCTCTCTCCCCTCCCTTCCTCTCTGAAATAATAAAAAACACATTTTTTTTAAAAGATGCAGGTGGACAGCTTGGCCTCGGGCCTGACTTTGAGCCCAGAGAGGGGGACACAGCTGTCTTGGGAGCCCAGGCATGGTTTCCTTGTCGAAAACCTGGCCAGACCTCCGGGGATCTGCACAGCACACCAGATCTGCGGCCGTCCACTCCAGCTCCAGGCCCCTGCAATCCAGCCCAGGACTTCCCGGCACCAGGGCTGCAGACACCCACCTGCCTGGTGTCCCTCATGGGCAGCACCTGTGCAGAAGTCTGCCTCCTTAAACTTGGAGTCCCTCACATAATGGGCATGAGGAGAAAACAGGTCTTCGTTGATCTGCTAATTCCACACCTTTTAAAAAATACGTTTTGTCCTGGCCAGTTTGGCCCAGTGGATAGAGCGTCAGCCTGCGGACCGAAAGGTCCTGGGTTCAATTCCGGCGTAGGACACATTCCTGGGTCGTGGGGTTCCATCCCCAGTATGGGTTGTGCAGGAAGCAGCCGGTCAACGATTCTCTCTCATCATGGATGTTTCTATCTCTCCCTTTCTCTCTGAAATCAATAAAAATATACATTTTTTTAAAAATGCGTTTTTATTGATTTTAGAAAGAGAGGGAGGGAAGGAGAGAGAGAGATCCATCTGCTGCCTCCCGTTCTGGGGAATGAACCCCAACCCGGGCATGTGCCCTGACCTGGAACGGAACGGGTGACCTTTTTTTTTTTTTATATATATTTTATTGATTTTTTGCAGAGAGGAAGAGAGAGGGATACAGAGTTAGAAACATCGATGAGAGAGAAACATCGATCAGCTTCCTCCTGCAAACCCCCTACTGGGGATGTGCCCGCAACCAGGGTACATGACCTTGACCGGAATCGAATCTGGGACCTTTCAGTCTGCAGACCAACGCCCTATCCACTGAGCCACACCGGTTTCGGCATGGTGACCTTTTTGGTGCACAGCACGATGCTCAACCAACGAAGCCCCCCCAGCCAGGGCCACCCCTTGTTTCACGGACACAGAGATGCCGAGGAGACCACACCTAACCGGCCCGGAGAGGGTGTGCGGGTCTGACTGGATGGGGAACGCCAACATCAGACCTAGTTTCATGCTCCGGGTGGATGGGGTCGCCCCACAACCCCAAATCAGTTGAGGTGATTCCTCAAACGTGGATTTGGGAGGATGGACATGTAAAACTCTACCTTGGGAAGGAATAGATTTGCCTGGCTGGTGTGGCTCAGTGGTTGGGCGCTGACCTGTGGGCCAGGTGGTGGTCACAGGTGGATTCCCTTTCTGGACACACGCCTGGGTTATGGCTTGATCCCCAGTAGGGGGCGTGCGGGAGGCAGCTGATCCGTGGTTCTCATCTTTGATGTTTCTCTCTCTCTTTCCCTCTCCCTTCTTCTCTGAAATCAATAAAAATATTTTTAAAAAAGAAAATGAATAGATTTTATCTCGACATAAAGGATGGGATTTGGGACAGAGGGAGTCCTCACTGGGTTTGTTAAAGCCGTAAGGCCATAAAGCAGTTATTAAGGCAAAAACTTGCCTGATTCTATTTACGGGAACATTAGAAGGAACTCCCAGGAGTCCCTGTGTGTTTTTTGTTTTGTTTTGTTTTTTGTTTTAAATATATTTTTATTGACTTCAGAGAGGAAGGGAGAGAGAGAGAATAGAAACATCAACGATGAGAGAGAACCTTTGATCGGCTGTCTCCGGCAAGCCCTACACACACGTGCCCTGACCGGGAATTGAACTGTGACCTCCTGGTTCGTAGGTTCATAGGTCGATGCCAACCACCAAGCCACACGGGGGAGGGCCGTGGCAGGCGGTCTAATGAGAACTCAGCGAATGGGGTCGCCCCGCGGAATCCTACCCCTGCCCCGAAGATCTCAGCCCTTCCAGAGAATGGCAGTGGGGTCAGGAGCCCCCCCAGGCCGGGGCAGGGTCTCCCTGACCGAGCCCCCACCTCAGCATCCTCACTTCTAGGAGCAAGTATGACTTCCACTGGCGTTTGGTCTGTGCTCATGGTGTTGGGAGACGCTTGTTCATCCCAGAAGAGAAAGCAGCGGACACACAGCTGTGCACTTGGGCTTTTTGTTGTTGTTGTTGTTGTTGTTATTTTTAAATATATTTCTTTATTGATGTCAGAGAGGAAGGGAGAGGGGAGAGAGAGAGAAACATCAATGATAAGAGAGAGTCACTGATTGGCTACCTCCTGCACACCCCCTACTGGGGATCGAGCCCGGGCATGTGCCCCTGGCCGGAATCGAACCTGGGACCCTTCAGTCTGCAGGCCAACACTCTATCCACTGAGCCACACCAGCCAGGGCTGCACTGGAGTTTTGCTTTTCCTAAACTGTCCCCTCTCCCCAGCGGGAGGCTGAGGACTAGCAACTGGCTGGGCTGTGGCCTGGGAAATGGCTCCTGCTCCAGAGAGTCCCGTGCGGCTGCACCACCCACTGGGGGACACCTCACTGGCCGAGGCCGGGGGCTCCAGACCCCAAATGCTGTCTGGTGTCCTCACGAGCTGGCCCTGGCCGGTGTGGCTCAGTGGATAGAGCGCTCTCCTGCGGACTGAAGGGTCCCAGGTTCAATTCTGGTCAGGGGCACATGCCCGGGTTTGTGGGCTTGATCCCCAGTAGGGGGCGTGCAGGAGGCAGCCGATCAATGATTCTCTCTCATCATTGATGTTTCTACTCTATTCTGTTTTTTTAAATTTATTTTTTAAAAATTTTTAAGCCGAAACCGGTTTGGCTCAGTGGATAGAGCGTCGGTCTGCGGACTGAAAGGTCCCAGGTTCGATTCCGGTCAAGGGCATGTACCTTGGTTGCGGGCACATCCCCGGTAGGGGGTGTGCAGGAGGCAGCTGGTCGATGTTTCTCTCTCATCTATGTTTCTAGCTCTCTATCCCTCTCCCTTCCTCTCTGTAAAAAATCAATAAAATATATTTTTAAAAAAAATTTTTTTAAAAAGAGCTCACAAGCTGGAGAGCCATTCCCCGGCCACACGGCGAGCCCTGGGCAGCAGGGAAGACCCCACGGAGGATGAACGGACGTGCAGCCTCTGAGAGCGCCCGGATCTCTCATCCAATTGGGGACGTCAGCAGAACGGGCACAGCTGTGCAAACAGCACTCAGGCGGGTGCCCCATGCGCCCAAGGAGCCATCCCTCGGGGTCCCCTCCCAGTGGCAGGACCCTCCCAGCCCGGCCCACGCCTGCCCTGCAGATGCCTGCCTGCCTGCTGTGTGCACCACCGCCTCCTCCACCCGCCCGCTCTGGTTTTCACAGAGGAAGCTCAGAGCTGCCTTACGTGTGTGGAGGGTGTCAGTCCTGGCAGCCGTGGGCCCCAGGGGACTGAGGGGTCCCGGCCTGCGTGTCAGGGGAAGGGAGGAACCGGGACAAAGCTGTTGCCTCCAGATTGCTCCCAGCTGTGGCCCCGACTCGGAGACCTTTAAGAAGTGTCTGGGACGATGCACAGAAAGGGCGGTGCTTTGGAGATAAGGGCCCAGGAGAGGCCTTCTTTGGCAGGGAGATGGGAGTGGGGCTCCCACCCTGGGCCTCAGCATCCAGCAGAGACGAGGGGAACCCGGGCCTCTTCCAGGGAGTGTGGCCGTGTCTTCAGCCTCGGCCCTCACTGGGGGTTGCAGGCTTGTTTCGGGGGAAGGAGCTCCCCGCTCAGCTTGTCTCCAGGGGGTGACTTAAGCCCTTCCCAAAGAACCAGTCGGCGGGCAGGAGCTCCGTGTGGAGGGGGACTCTCCGGTGGCCAGTGGTCTTGGACCCATGAGCGCCTGGGCGGATCCGAGTGGGGACTCGAACTTGCAGGGGGGAAGTTCTGACCCTCAGGGCAGATCAGGCCTAAGGCGCAGGCCCCGGCGTGGGTAAGTCCCCCTCGCTGCTTGGGGCCCTGGGCCCCTGCTGCTCACACCCTCCAGCCTCAGAACAGGCAGCTGCGGAGCTCACAGGAGCCCCTGATCCTCGGCTGCCTGCTGACCACTAGGCAGAGCGTAAGCAGAAACCACAGTGCACACAGCCACGGTCCCACTGGGGCTCCCCGGGCCAGATTTAAGGGGGCTGGCTGGGCAACATGGAGGAGAAACCCAGCACCCACCGGACACAGGGCCCAGACCCCGTCTGGCCTGGCCAGGCACTGCCCTCTGTCCCCAGGGCCCTGGACCCACCGCCTCAGCCCCCCTTCCCAAGCTGCTCACTCTGCTCACAGTCAGGGCTGGAGGGGGGGCGGGGGCCATTGTCTCTCCTGCCATCGTCACATAGGGAAACCGTGGCCATCACCCATGCCCAGCACTGGCAGGGAGCCAGTGGGTGGTGCGGGTCTCCATGCCTGGGCAGGGGCATGTGATGCTTGTAGAGTGAAGGCTCGCACACGCACACGCACACGCACACGCACACCACCAACCTGAGAACACCGGGAGACCACCTCTCAACCCTGCAGAGCTTGGTTGTGGCAAGAAGCCAGAAAGGGCATGGCTGCCCCAGGAGAGGGCAGAAGGCCAAGGCGGGTGGGAGCCACCTGGAGAGCCAGTCCCTGGCATTCCAGCAGGTGCCCCATCCCAACCGCGAAATCTGTGCCCACAGGATTGGGTGGGGCTCTCTGAACAGGGGTGCAGGGGGGGTCACAGAAGGCCCCCTCGTCAGCACCAGCTGGCCACAGGACCTCCCAGGGGCTGGGTGTCGGGCGAAGAGGGAAGTGTCTAAAGAGACTGCAGGACTCGGTTTACATCCGGTTTAATCTGTACTTGAAGGTGTGGGACGTTAGTGGGGAAGAGGCAGAGGACCCGGGGCCCCCGAGAGTGAGCAATGACTGAGGAGGGGGCTGTCCGAAGAGGCAGAGCATCGCTGGGGTGCATCCCCGGGGGGACCTTGCTGGCCCCCCAGCATGGAAGACCCCATCAGAAGCGAGAGGGGGCTCCTGCCAGTGCTGCCTCCAGGGTCCTGAATGCCAGCTCGGGCCTCCCTGTGCTGGGCCCTGCCCCTGCCCCTGCAGCCAGGTGACCTCCTGGTTAGGGCACCTGTCAACCCGCCAGCCGCTGACCTCTGACCGCACCTCCAAACACTCTTCCCCGCCCTTTGCGGATCCTGTCTCCTCCTGGAAGCCTTGTGGGGACCTGGCCGGACCCAGCCCCCCATCCACCTTCTAGCAACACCCCGGACCTGAGTGGCCAGCTGGACCACCGGCCCTTCACACAGTGGGAGGTCCGGCCGGCCCCCCGCCCTCTGGTTCTGGCCGCGCCCAGACTCCCCCTCCATCTCCCCGCTGACTCCAGCCCAAAGGGCACCCCGAGTGTCCAGCGCGGGGCGGGCAGGGAGGGGTCGCTGCGGCCAGCGCCACCGCCAGAGCTGCAGCCGAGGGCTCCGGCCGCGGAACGAGGACTTGGGGTCACGCGGAGTCGCCGCGCGCAAAGGCCGAGCCCGCACCCCCAAGCCCCCGGGACAAGACCCTGGTTTCGGCGGTGGGCGCCTCCCCCACCGGGGTCGGGAGAAGGGGCCCTGGGCTGCGCGGGCGGCCGGGTCACGGCCCCCGGCCCCCGGGCCCCGGCGGCGGCGGGGGGCGCGGGGCGCGGCTGCGCTCGCTGTCCGGGGTGCAGGCCTTGGCGGACAGCGCCCTCTCGCGGCCGGAGCGGAAGGCCGCCGTCACGGTCACCAGGTAGGCGGTGCCGGGCGCCAGGCCCTGCAGGGCGGTGCTGTTGCGGCCCGCGGGCACCTCCACGCGCTGCGCCGCGCCGCCCCGCAGCGGCCCGACCTGCACGTGGTAGCCGAGCGCGCCGGCCGGGGCCCAGCTCACGCGCAGGCTGTGCGGCCGCACGTGCGAGATGACGATGCGCTCCGGCGCGGCCTCCTCTGCGGGGGAAGCGCGCGTGAGTGGGGGGGCCGCGCCCCCCGCCCCCCGCCTCCCACTCCGCGCCCCCGCGCCCCCGCCCGGGCCCCGCGCCCCCGCCTCACCCGGCAGCGTGCGCACGCGCAGGTGCTGCGGCCTCACGGGGTGCAGGTTGGACTCGGGCACCAGCGCCACGTGGTAGTCCGTGTCCGGGTCCAGGCCGGCCCAGGCCCAGCCCGTGGCGTTGCCCGGCAGCTGCTGGCGACGCGCGGCGGCCGGCTCCGCGCTGGGAGCCACTTCCAACACGTAATAACCCGAGTCGGCGGTCAGCAGGGGCGGCCAGGCCAGGCGGAAGCCGCTGGACGTGACCTCAGAGGCGTGGAGCTGCTGCCGAGGCTGCATGGCGTCTGCGGGTGGTGCGGGGTCAGGGAAGCTAGGCCACCTGCTCCCGCCCGGCCCCCACCCACTCCAGGAAGACCAGGAGGTAGAGGCAGGGGTGGGGACCCCCACCAGGGAGATGCGGGGAACAGGAGTGCTGGGGAGCCAGGCCAGGCTCACCACGCCCAGCAGACGCTAAGAATATGCAAACCCGGGACAGGGCTGGGGGAAGACAGGAATGCACCCCCGCGCCCCCGCCCCACTTCTGGCCTCATCAGGAGCTTCCCTGCCTCAGCCCCACCCCAGCCCCACCCCAGCCGCTCAGAAGCTATCTAGGCCTGGACAAGGGCCCCTGAGAGGTGACAGGGCCCCAGGTGGTGTCAGAACAGAGAGCTACTCCCCCCCCGCCCCCCCCAGCCAGAGAGACCCAGGGCCTGGGGTCAGTCAAGGCAAAGGGCCCATGGTGCAGCCAGGAGGTGGGGGCCACCAGGGGACGGCCTGAGGGGTGCTGAGGATGTGACAAGAGCAGCGGGAGGGGTTGGGCATGCTGCCTGCCTCGGGTCCCCGGAGGAATGTCACCCAGCGTGGGCTCCCCGACCTGCATTCCCCCTGAGCCATCTGGGACAGAGCTGGCGGACGTGGCGGGTTCGTGTCTGGGCAGGGTGAACCCTGTCCCTGTCCTGATCCTGTTGCTTCCTCCTCTGATGCTGGGGCCCCGGCACTCACTCCCCTGCCCACCCCTCACACAGAGACCCACTCCCACCCAGGAGCCCCCACGCCCCACACTCCTGGCTGCCCTGCAGCCTCCAGCCGGCTGCCCCCTCCAGGCTCAGTCAGTGGAGTGGTGGACCTGGGGCCACCAGGGGCCAGGCGTCCCCGGAGGAAAGTCTCAGAGGCCCCCCGGCCCCCCGACAGCCCACGGGCCAACCTCTTCTGGTTCAGCCTCTTCTGGTTTCGGGTGGATGATTAACCCACAGGCGGAGACTTGGGAAGAACCCTGGGGTTAGTGGCATTTTTCAGTGGCTGCGGCAGCCGAGCCAGAGACCAGGCCCTTCATTTCCAGCCCCGCCCCCTCTGCGGTTTGGCTGGATCAGGGGTCCAGGAGAAGGTCTGTGGGGAGCTGCTAGGGAACCTGCTGAAAGCCCTTCGGCGGTCCTCACCCCGGTGTGGGGGGCACTGGGGCCAAGTACAGCCCCAAGGAGGCGTCCCAGCCCCTCCTGACCCGGCTCCCAGCTCCAGACATGGTGGGCCCCGGCACAGGTACAGGAGTACCTGCGGCCACCCTGTGAGTCCTCAGGCTGGGCAGTCCCCTTCCCTTCCTCTCCACTCAGCCACCCCCCCCCCCCAGTGCAGCCCCTGGGTCCACACCAGGCCCCCCACTCTACGGGGCCTCCTCCAATGTGCTGGGCCCCTCAGAGAGCCCCACGTGGAGATGTTTGCACAGGCCTGCCCTTATCCCTCCACGGCCCAGGTAGGGGGCACCTCCCTGACGAACCCCTGGGGACACCTGTCCTGCAGCCCTGGCCCCTGCTCCAGGCAGACAAATTCCTCTTAAATCTCACCCCGGCCCAACTGGCGTGGCTCAGTGGTTGACTGCCGACCTAGGAACCAGGAGGTCACGGTTTGATTCCTGGTCAGGACACATGCCCAGCTTGTCGGCTCAGTCCCCAGTGGGGGGCATGCAGGAGGCAGCTGATCAATGGGTCAATGATTCTCTCTCCACATTGATGTTTCTCTCTCCCTCTCTCTCTCTCCCTCTCCCTTCCTCTCTGAAATCAATAAAAATACGTAGATTTTAAAACCCCGCCCCAGCTCTCTGGCTGGGTTCTGGCCGGGTCACCCCCAGCCCCGCCTCTGCCCGCCCACCTACCGAGGATGGAGCCCCTCAGCTCCCGGGCGATGATGGGCAGGTCGTCCACGTCCACGAAGTGCAGGTGCTTCTCCGCGGGGGCCGAGGCGGCGGCGGACAGCTCCAGGCGGTTGCCCCGGCCCGTGCTGACGATGAAGACGGTGACGCCCCGGTCCTTCAGCTCCTGCATGGGGGGCCCCACGGGGTCGCTGGAGCCGCCGTCGGTCACCCACACCAGCACTTTGGGCACCCCCGGCCGGGCCCCCCGCGGCTTCAGCAAACAGCTGCTCCTTGGCGTACGCCAAGGCCAGGCCCGTGTTGGTGTTGCCCATGAGCTGGGCAGCGGCAAGGATGGCATCCTGGACGGCGGCACCTGAGCTGTGCTGGTCGAAGGGGAACTCCGAGTGGGGCCGGCTGCTGACGTGCACCAGGCTGGCACGCACGGCCCCGGGGCCCAGGGGCAGGGGGGCTGCCAGCTGCCCCAGAAACTCCCGGACCCGGGAGAACTCATAATGAGTCACGCTGGCTGAGCTGTCCAACAGAAAGAGCAGGTCCCCCTGGGGGGCTGCTGCCTGGGGCCCTGGGGGAGAGGGGGAGGGTTCAGCCCCGGTGGGGACTCCAGACAGCCCCACACCCGTGGCGGCTCCCCCCGCCGGAGCTCCCCCAGCGGGCCTTCCCTTCACCCAAGGAGGCCCTGAAAGCCTGCTCAGTCCCTCCCCAAAGGTCCTGGGTGGCATCCCCAGGGGCAGAGGGGTCCACTCTGCATCCTGGCCATGTCCCTGGGGCACTCTCTGGGCTCCTATCTCGTCTCCAGGCCCCCCCACCTTCCCTTTCCTCGGGGCCTGTAAGCAGGCAGGAGCCATGGTCCTGGCCCAGCTCAGGAGGGGCGAGTGCACAGGCCTGGGTGGTCAGGGGCTGCTCCCTCAGGTGTGTCTTCAGCCACACAGCTCAGCCTCCAGGTAAGGCGGCAGGTGGGACATGGGGGGGTTGGGGGCGGTGCAAAGCAGCTCAGAAGAGGAAGGCTGGGGAGGAGGTGGCGAGATGGGGAGACGCACTGATCGCAGGCCCGCCCACAGCCCAGATGGCCGCGCTGGAGTTCTAACCCCACTTACAGATGATGTCACCCCTCCCCTGGCCCCCAGCCCCTGCTCCATCTGGACCCAGGAAGCGAGCTACCTGCTGCAGCAGCCTGAGGGTCCCACCACCGCCTCCCGGGCCTCCCCTTCCTGCCCACAGCCCTGGAGTGGGGGGCAGATGGGCCCCTCCACACTGGGCCGTGGGCAGACGGGGACTGGGGTGTCCTGGTCCTGGTTTAGGCCCTGGGGCCTCCGTTTTTCCTAATCCGGTGGGGCGACTCCAACCTGCTTGTCATCCCTCTGCTAAGGGTCATTCTAAGGAGAGGGAAACTGAGGCAGGGCAGCCTCCTCGGCAGACACCTCCCCCTCTTGTCCAGGCCCCGCGATCCGGTTTGGCCTCCACGTCCCCGCGCTCGGTCGAGTCGCCTGGGGCATCTGGGTCCGTCCGCCGCAGGTGGGTGGGGTGCCCTGCCCGGCCACCCCCGCCCCGCAGCCCCGGGAGGAGAGCGCCGGCCGCGTGGGGGCCGCGGGGGATGGAGGGGACGCCCGAGCCCGGTCCCGCGCCCCGCACTCACCGCGTTCCGCGCCGCTGCGCGCCCACGCCAGCGCCAGGCTCAGGGCCAGGCCGAGCGCCGTCCAGGGCAGCATCCCGCGCAGCCGACCAGGCGCTGGGACTCCGCTAGCCCCTCGCTGGCTCGCTCCTGGGCGGCACCGCGCGTCCCCGCACTGGCCGGCCGGGACCCGCCCCCGAAGGCCCCGCCCCGAGGCGCGCACTCAGCGGGGGAGGCGCGCGCACGGAGGGACCGGCCGCGCACTCGTGGGCACGTTTGCGCACAGACACTGCAGCCTTCCTTTAGGGCTGAGAGACCGTGGGGGCCGCCCTGCCCCCTGCTCCCAGCCAGGCGCAGACGGGGGGGCCCCCAAGTTGGGTCATCCCAGGCCCACTGCCCATGTCTTCGCAGTGCTGGGAGTCCCTGAAGCCAGGCCCAAGAGGACCCACGGGGGGGTGAGGGGGGGTGCCCCCAACAAGGCCCCCACTGGGTTACAGGGCTGGGGGCGGGGGGTGTCTGGGGGTGAGACATGTTCCCCAAGAACCGACCCACAGGGACTGGAAGGGCTGGACTTAGAAAAGACACAGGGCGTTGGACGGAGCACTTGGGGCTTCTTGGGGGGCACAAAAGCCCCCCCACCCCCGGCTTCTTGGGGGAAGAGGTGTGGGAGCTGGGGGTGGCTGTTCAGGCCCTGTCCAGCGTGACCATGTGGCCTATTGCTGTCCTCTGCCCAATGGGGGGCCTAGGGCCTGGGCTGAGGTCAGACTCCACGCCCAAGGACAGACCCCCAGCAATCCACTGTGGCCCCCTCTCCTTAGCTGGGGTGGGGCAGTGCCCCTGGGCGGGAGAGCGGGGACCCCTCACTCCTCAGATGCCTTCCCGTGAGGGTACCCTCTCCCAGCCGCTCCTCTCCGCGGGGCAGGGGCACAGGTCCCCAGGGCAACTCTGCCAGGATGTCCCCCCCTCCCCCCCTCCGGGGGATGCTCTGTGAGGAAGAGGAGGAAGACGGATGGGACCCGGTGGTTTCCTTCCTCCCCTCTGGCAGGTGAGAAGGCGGCGGACGGGCCAAGCTCCACTTTGCCTAAAAAAGGAAGCGCTTCAGCCGAGCCGGAGCCTGAGGAGCCGCCAGGGCAGGAGCAGAATGCGAGCTGTGTCCCCGCCGCCCCCGCCCACCCCTCCCGGGAATCTTGGCAGTGGCCGTGCTGGCTCAGCTCCACGGACCTCAGGCCTCGGCGGGGACCAGAGACTGCCGGGTGCTTCCGCCTGGGCCCCGTGAGGGGAGCCATGGGCTGGGGTCCCCAAAGTCCAGGCTGTACCGCTGCCCAGAGGAGCCCTGCTTGGCCCCCAGCTCTCCAGCCCCAGAGGCTCCCCAGGTGGCCGTGGAGACGGGACCGGAGCGGAGGCCAGGGCCGGCAGCAGCCACCGCTGGAGGCCCGGGGCCCCGGGGGTGGCACCCCCTGCAGACACCTACAGGCACTTCTTGGTTCATCCTCCATTTCCTGGGCACCCACCCACCTGCTGGGGACAGGGAGCTGGGCGGTAGTGGGGGCCCCCTGTGGCAAGGCAGCGGCTTCCCCACTGGTCCCCCACTCCTGCCCGCGGGTGGACCTGCCGTCGCAGCCAGGGCGGGCTGACGGGGAAGTTTCCGTCCCTCCTGGAAAAACTGAGCGGGTCTCCTTGGCTGCAGCTCAAGCCCTCGAGGAAGCAGCTGCCCTCCGTCCTCCAGTCCCTGCCTCAGAGGAAGAAGGGATAGGAGCCCCCGCCTCAGGTGCCCTCAGCCAGAGCCGCTACCCAGCCCCGGCCCGGAGCTCCTCCTCAGCTGGGCCGGGGTCACGTCTGCTCACATCGAGTTCTCGCCTGACCCCCGGAGACTCCGCTGCCTCCTCCTCGGCCCCGCTCCCGGGCCCCACGTCTCACTGCTGTGTCCTGCAGCCCCCACCCCCGCCCTGGGGAGACAGGGCCAGACAGAGTCTCCAGGGAGTGAGGGGTCAGCCAGGGGTGTCCTGGTCAGGGTTAGGGCAGACGCCAGAGGAAGCACAAATAGAATGGTCCGGAAGGCTCCTCTCTGAGGCCGGCGGCCCGGGGCAGGAGGGGCAGGGGAGATCAGAGGCTCTAAGACCAGCAGGCCCTGGCCCCCAGGCCTCTCCCTGCCCAGCCCGGCCCTGCTCAGTCCTGGTGTCATGACCTTGGCCCAGCTGGGAGCCCCCAGGCATCACTTCCCAGAGCTGGCCCACCCCTGTCTGTCCACAGGCAGGTGGACAGGGTTCCGGGAACCCAGGGCCGCTGCCCCGCAGGCGCCGCCCGCCCTGCCCCCACCCAGTGGGTCGGAGAGCCTCCCTCCTCCGCACAGTCCAGGCCTCTGCGGAGAAGAAGGGCCTTTTGTGCCCAGCGCACTGTGGTCATGTTGACCCCAAGGAAAAGGGCAGCTGCCGGGGCCTCTGACCTCACCCCTGACCCCAGCCTAGGGCTCTCTGCTGGGCAGATGGGCCTGGGCTCTGCCCCCGCCCTGTAGGGGTGCCCCCGCCCTGTAGGGGTGCCGCCTTCAGCTGTTTATCGTGGTTGCTGTATCTACCCACACATATGAGGTGGGAACAGAAACAGCAGAGGGGGGCGGCTGCCCTGGGCCTGGATCTGGGGTGTGGGGCAAGCCAAGGCCCCCTGACCTCACCCCTCAGCAGTGAGTGGGACCATGGGACCCCGGGAGCAGCAGCAGAGAGCAGCAGGGCCCAGAGGCCCCTCCCGAGCCCACCCAGCTGCCCCACCCACACATTCTTCTAGACTCAACCGGCCTGGCCGTGGTCAGGGACGTGCCAGGGCCTGAGGGCCTCTCTGGGGTCTGCAGGTCCCAGCCTCTCACGCCCCAGGAGCCCAGGCCTGCACCCTGTGGCCCTAGACTGACCCCTACTCAGTCCCCCTGCCTGGTGGGGTGGGCAGCCTGAGCATGGGGTGGGTACCACCATCTGCATTCACCCATCCTCGATGCTGAGCCGGGCCATGGGCAGGTGGGGATGCGGCCGGCAGATGCAGACAGGAGCCGAGCAGGATGTGGGGCCAGGTACGGAGGCCACCGGGACCTCCCCTGACATCCCCACCCTAAGTCCTAGGACAGAGGACCCCCCTGGCCTTTCCCTGTCTCTCCCCTCCTGCCCTTCCCTGGGGCGCAGCTGGGAGCCCCCATGAGGGGGCGCATTACCGTTTCCCCCTCATGTCTCCCTTACCTGTCAGTTGTTTCCTAAGCCCATTTTTTCTAAAAATGACTTCTTTTACCTCTTTGATTTTCCAAATAAATGTTCGCTCACAGTTTGAGTCTTGGTTCTGAAGTCTTTCCGAGCCAGAACTCAAGTGCCAGGTCCGGTCTGACTCCACGGGCCTAACTCCTGGCGCCGTTCCCACCGCCTACAACAGGGACACGCAAGTCCTGGGCCCAGTCCCTGTCCTCCCAGCACCTCCAGGTCAGAAGCAAAAATTCCCACTAGGGAGGGTGGCCATGTCAGACCCGGAGGCAGGAGCTACGGGAAGTGCTAAGGCCCTGGGGTTGCGGCAGACAGGTGTGTGAGAGCAGTGAGGAGGGCTGGGGGGCAGAAACGGAGGGCAAGGGGTGCAGGGCCTTCATGGGGCAGGCCAGGGCCCGGGGGAGGGTGGGGCTGAAGCGAGGCCTCCAAGGAGGCACCTGGGTAGCCGCTGCCAGACGTAGGGCCTACTGGGCAGGGGTGGGCGGCAGAGAGGAAGGCAGGCATCCAAACGGCTCCTGGGTTTTCAGCGTGTGCAGGGAACTGACAGTGGGGTCCTCCCGAGGTGCCCCCCCTCACCCCCACTTTGGTTCTCTCTGCTGGAACCTTCTGTTACAGGGAGGTGGCCCCCGCCCCCTGTCCCTGCCCCAGGCAGGGTCTGGACAGGCTTGCCTGGGGAAGGAGAGAGCAGGGAGGGACTCCCCAGAGGTGGGAGTGGGGCCCAGAGGGCAGGGGCCTTAGACTGCAGAGCCAGCACCAGACTCTGCCTGTTACTACTGAGCGGTCCGGACCAGTTCACCCCACGATGTGCCTCCGTGGCGTGCAGGTTGTTTGGAGCTGAAGGAACCCGTAGCCTCAGGCTCAAGAGGAACCTGGGCCCTGCCCCTCACTGCCTGGGGGGACTGACTCAGGGGCCTCGCCCAGAGTGAGACACGGTCAGCCTCTGGCCCATCGGGATGTGTGTGTTTTTTAAAAATACGTTTTTATTGATTCCAGAGAGGAAGGGAGAGGGAGAGAGAGATAGAAACATCAATGATGAGAGAGAATCATGGATCTGCTGCTTCCTGCACGCCCCCCACTGGGGACCAAGCCCGAAACCTGAGCATGTGCCCTGACCTCCTGGTTCATAGGTCGACGCTCAACCACTGAGCCACGCCGGCCGGGCTCAGGATGCCTCCTTATATGCCCACGTTCGTTTCTGTCTCTGGGCCTCTCGTGCATGTGGGGTCTGACTCGCATGTATGCAGGCTTCTCATGCACATGTGTGTCTCGAACTTGGGTATTTCCTATTGCTCCCCTGTCTCATGTCTATTTCATTACTCGAGCAACCAGTGGAACCCTGGGGGTAGAAGCCAGTGTGTCCCTCCCCATTCTACCCAGCCCACCCATCCCCAGCTCACTTCCTGCACAGCACCCCTTGCCTGGCCCACATGCCTGGGTGAGGGCAGGGCTCGTACCTGGGTACAGGCTGGAGGGGCGGAACTGGCCCGGTCCCCGGACCCCTCCTGGCCGCACCTCGGCTGTCTGAGGGTGTGCCTGCCAACGCCTCAGCTCCCCGGAAATGCTTGGTGCATGAATACATGACCTCGGGCAGGTCAGGGAATCTTGCACAGTCTCCACGTCTGTGGGGTCGAGACAACGGCTCGCATCCCCAGTCCAGGGTGTGAGGGGAGGCGGATGGGATAGATTTGCACAGGCACAAGCCAGAACATGCACACACACACACACACACAATGCACACACACACAATGCACATATGCATGCACACACGCACACACAGGTGTGTGGAGCTCCACAGCCAGGGCAGGGGCCTGGGCACCTGGGTGGGGAAGAGCTGGCATTGCCAGTGGGGCCTCCCCCTGACCCACCCGCTAGCAGAGCACTTGCTTCCCGTGGAGTTTGGGCCCCTGGGTGGGTTGAGGGGCACTGGGTGGGGATGAATGGGCCATTCCAGGCTGAGATGGGGGCTTTTTTCTTCCTTTTTTTTTTTTAAATGTGTTTTTATTTATTTCAAAGAGGAAGGGAGAGGGAAAGAGAAACATCAACGATGAGAGAGAATCATTGATCGGCAGCTTTCTGCAAGGCCCCCTCCTCCGGACCAAGCCTACAACCCGGACATGTGCCCTGACCAGGAATCAAACTGACCTCCTGGTTCATAGGTCAACACTCAACCACTGAGCCACACCAGCTGGGCTGAAGTAGCTTTCTTGGTGGTGGTGGGGGGGGGAAGCAGAGGCTGGGGGCTCAGCCTGGGGGGCTGAGGCCCTGAAAGAGGGGCTTCTGTCATGGGCATGGTGCTGGGCAAAGGGTTAGAGGCAGAGAGATCTCTGGGATCCAGTGGATTGGTCCTGCCTGGGCAGAGGGATAGGAGGGCAGGGATAGGTTGTCTGAATGATGGGCCTTGAGGAGGAGGAGCCTTGTGCTAGAGGGCAGGACCCTGCCTCCCCTTAGCCCAGCTCCCCGTCCCCCCCAGCCCCTTACCAGGAACCTGTCCAAATGTGGCAGATAAAGAAGAGCATCTGGTCCTCCTCAGCCCTCCCCGGGTCCGGGGCCTGTTTCTGGTTCTCTCTGGCTGGTGGGCCAGCCCTTGGCCCCCAGCACCCAGTGTCCCAATGTCCCTGACAGCTGGCCCTCTAAAAGCAGACCCCTCGCCCGGCCGGCGTGGCTCAGTGGTTGAGCATCAAGCCAGGAACCAAGAGGCCCCGGTTCGATTCCCACTCAGGGCACATGCCCAGGTTGTGGACTCGATCCCCTGTGGGGGGTCATGCAGGAGGCAGCTGATCAATGATGTTTCTCTTTCATTGAGTTTCTATCTCTCTATATCTCTCCCTTCCTCTCTCTCTAAAAAAGCAATGAAATATACACTGAGTGGCCAGATTATTATGATCTCTGAACGCATAATAATCTGGCCACTCAGTGTATATCCTATATAATAAAAGGCTAATATGCAAATTGTCCCCTCGACCAGGAGTTTGACCAGCAGGCAGGCTGGCCAACCGCCCATGTCCCCTCCCCTTGGCCAGGCTGGCCGGACACCACCCATGCATGAATTCATGCACCAGGCCTCTGATATATATATCTCTGCATTCAGAGATCATAATAATCTGGCCACTCAGTGTATATGTATTTTTAAAAGCAGACCCCTGACCCCTCTGTGAACCTCTCACAGCCCCTCACAGGTGTCTTTGGTGAGCGGGCGGGGCAGAGCTGGGGCTGAGGTGGGACTCCTCTGGGGCTCAGGGCTGGCCTGGGACACGGGGACACTCCTTAGGGACCCGAGGGCTCAGGCAGCTGAGCTCCCCACCCCCCAGACCCAGCTGTTGTTTGATGACTCCAGGGCCAGGCCTATCCTCAGGAGAGTCCTCCTCCCAGACGCCCGGCCAGAGCCAGCCCAGCCCCAGGCAGGAGGGGAAGGAAGGCGGCCTTGGACCACGGGAAGTTCTCCTGGCAGCCGGGCGGCCGGCCAGGCTCCTGTCTGACTGGCAACCGCATCAGAGCTGCGCACAGACAATTGGAACCCCCTCCCCTGAGGACTCCTGCTGGCCCTGGGCCAGCCTCAGCGGGCTCCACTCAAGGCCACGGAATGAGCCCTGACTCTGGTCAGGGCCTGAACCGCCAGCCCCGCTCTCTGGAAGCCTCTGAGACCTGACCCTGCCGGTCACAGGCGGAGTCCAGCTGGCAGTGTGGCGAGCTCCATCCTTTTAAAGGCCTTTCGGCTACCACCAGACGCTGGACGGATTACAAGTGCACATTTTTAACGCACTGCTGGGCTTACAAAGAAGTAAATAGCCCCAGGTCCCTCCAGAATTAAACACTGCAAGAGGATAAACAGGAGAGGAGGGAGCAGAGGCCCAGGAAGATGCCGGAAAGCAAATGGGAAGCAGCAGATTCTCTGGACACAGGGTCGGAGAGCCACCCTGCAGTCCGAGAGCCAGTGCGGCACTGCGCAGGGGCCACCCACCGGGACCCTGACTGGCCCAGCTGGCCTGCCTCCCGGAGGGAGTCCTCCCTGGAGGGAAGCGGCAGCAGAAACAACACGTAACAAAGTTAGAGCCCCAAAGGCCAACCAACACAGGGCGTTGTTAGGTGCAGGCTATAAAATGACGGCCAACTCCCCAAGAAACCGAAGCGGGGATCCAGAAGTCAAGCATGCCGCCAAGGGACCATCAAAAATGACCAGATTTGGCCGAAACCGGTTTGGCTCAGTGGATAGAGCGTCGGCCTGTGGACTGAAGGGTCCCAGTTTGATTCCGGTCAAGGGCATGTACTTTGGTTGCGGGCACATCCCAAGTATGGGGTGTGCAGGAGGCAGCTGATCGATGTTTCTCTCTCATGGATGTTTCTAACTCTCTATCTCTCTCCCTTCCTCTCTGTAAAAAAATCAATAAAATATATATTAAAAAAAAAAAAAAGACCAGATTTGCCCTAACCAGTTTGGCTCAGTGGACAGAGCGTCGGCCTGCGGACTCAAGGTCCCAGGTTCAATTCCGGTCAAGGGCATGTACCTTGGTTGCGGGCACATACCCAGTGGGGGGTGTGCAGAAGGCAGCTGATTGATGTTTCTCTCTCATCGATATTTCTGGCTCTCCCTTCCTCTCTGTAAAAAAATCAATAAAATATATATTTTTTAAAATGATCAGATTTGAAAAGGAAGCAAGTATAACTTTTAGGAATAGTCATTTAAATGAAATGGATGAGTGCATCGGCAGATTAGACACAGCCAGTGCATCTGAGCTGGAAGAGGGCGCGGGAGGAATTGCCCAGAAGGCAACAGAGACACACTGAGATGGAAAGTACAAGAGGCGTGGCTCAGTGGTTGAGCGACGACCTATGAACCATGGACCAGGAGGTCACGGTTCGATTCCCGGTCAGGGCACATGCCTGGGTTGCAGGTTCCATCCCCAGTGTGGGGCGTACAGGAGGCAGCCAATCCATGATTCTGTCTCATCATTGATGTTTCTATCTCTCTCCCCCTCTCCCTTCCTCTCTGAAATCAATAAAAACATATTTTTAAAAAAATACAAGGGAGATGAATTGACATAGAGGTCAAAGGAGACGCTTTCCCCAAGAAGAACATGTACAACGAATGAGAGACAGAGCTCACGGGATACTGGCTGAGAATTCCCCAGAACTATGAAACATATGATGCCGCCCTGTCCGGTTTGGCTCAGTGGATAGAGCGTCAGCCTGCAAATTGAAAGGTCCCGGGTTCGATTCCGGTCAGGGCACATGCCCAGGTTTTGGGCTTGATCCCCAGTGGGGAGCATGCAGGAGGCAGCCAATCAGTGATTCTCTCTCATCATTGATGTTTCTCTCTCTCTATCTCTCTCTCTCCCTCTCCCTCTCTGAAATCAATAAAAATATATTTTAAAAAAAAAGAAATATATGATCCCTAGGAACGGGAAACACCGTGTACACCGAGCGGGTCGTCAAGAACATCGCCGTCCCTGGGAACAAGCTCCAAGCAGAGAACGGAATGCAGCAGACCCAGAGGAGGTTACAATGATGCAGAGAGAACAGACTGCCCGCACTCGGTGCCGTCTACACGCTCGCGCTGGAGGTACTGGCAGAGTGCTCCTCGAGGTGTGTCAGAAGGAATTGAACAGAAAAGTTTCAGGAAAGGAAGAAATTAAGGTGGCTCTAGGGATCAAAGGAGAGGAACTCCAAGGACGCATTTATTGCCAGAAAACTCCCACTTCAGTGAGTCTGCTCTAAGGAATCATAATCGCTGTCTCACTTTTCATATTTCAGTTTTTCAAAAAAAGAATGTGTACCCTCGTTTGTATCAAGAGCCATGGCCAAGGGTCAGGGTCATAAATGAAAGAAACCATTCCAAATGAAGGAGAAAGTGTAAAATAATAATAATAATTAATAATAAATGCTAACCCTGGGCACTGGCTGAGCCCTGACCCTGGTCTCAGTTTGAACTCTGACCCGGTCACAGGCTGAGCCTTGCAGCCCGGGCGGTGCTTGGCCATCGCTGAGCTCCTGGTGGAGCGTGCAGGTCTCACCTCTGAAACTCGCGGGCGGCCCCTGGCTGACCACACCTGGGGCCGCAGCGGCCGAAGCCAGAGTGGCCGCCTTTCTGGGAGCCCGGCCTGTGCCCCTCTCTGAGAGCCATCCCGCTTCCTGAGGGCTTCTCAGCCCTGCAGCAGGGGTGCGGAGAGGGTGCTAGCGGCGGAGGGCGGGGAGGGCTGACCCCAGTCCCGGGGAGTCGAGTGCCATCTCGCGGCCGCTCGGAGCAGCGCGCAGGAGCCCGAGGCACGCACGCGATTTCCCCGCCGGACCTGGGCGCAGACCACGAGCTCGCCGGCCTGGGGCCAACTTATGGGGGGGTCACCAAGGATTCGGAGGTTCGGGGGGGGCCTCCCGGGATTTGGAGGTCTCGGGTCCTTTGGGCCTCTGGGGTCACACCCAGGCGCAGAGCTGCTCCTCCCCTTCGGGGTGGCGTTCCTCCCGCTCCCCGTCGCTGGACACTGGATGGCGGCCGGGTCCACGGGTCCAAATGGGGGGCGGCGGCAGCAGCGGGCGGAGGCACCGGGCCAAGCGGGCGCGGGCGGCCGAGGCGAGCACCAGCAGCAGCGGCAGCGAGAGAAAGCCCAGCACGATGAGCGTCGCAGAGGCGCGGTCCGTGAGCAGCGCGCGGCACGTGGGGCTGGGCGCCGGGTGGACCTGGGGGCGGGGCGGGAGGTCAGGAGGGGCGGGGCTTAGATGGGTGGGCGGGGTCAGGCAGCAGGGGAGGGGCGGGGTCTGGGTGGAGGGGCGGGGTCTTCAGGGGTGGGGCGGGACCAGGAGCGGGGAGATCAGGGAGGGATAGTGGTTAGTGGGGGCGGGCCCTGGATGGGGCGGGGCGGGGCCAGATAGGGGAGGAGAGGGGTCTGGATGGAGGGGCTGGACCAGGAGCAGTGGTTAGTAGGGGCGGGGCCTGGATGGGGAGGGGCGGGGCCAGGCAGCAGGGTAGGGCGGGGTCTGGTTGGTGGGCGGGGTCAGGCAGCAGGTGGACGGGGCGGGGCCTGAGGTCTAGTGGGGTCCGTGCTGAGGCTTGCTGGGGGCCTGTCATTTCTCCGACAAGGAAGGGAGCTCAGGAATCCATTTACCGGAGTCCACGCTTGAGGGGAGGCTCAGAGAATTCCCACCCCTCCCCGCTGTTGCCCGACCCCCGCTTCCCCAGCCCACACACACTGCTCCCCCATGACCCTTCTCTATGCAGGCATCTGACCAGGAGCCCGAACCTGTGGGTGTCAGCTGGTGTCACCTTCCCTTTAGCGACCCCACGTTCGGTCGCCCTCCCTTGCCTTATGCCTATAGAAAGGGACACAGGGGCTCATCTGCCTACACCCTCCCTGCCCGGGGACCAAGCCACAGCCCATTGCACATGGGGAAACCCAGCCCAGGGCAGGAGGGTTCTGCCAGGGGCTGTGTGTGTGGGGGTCAGGGGTGGGGAGGGGGCTCTGACATCATCTTCTCTTCCTGGAGCCCTCTCCTCCTCCCACCCTGCTCAGCTGCCCAGGCCCTGGTGGCCCCTGGTACAAGGCTGGGGCCTCAGGGGAGGGGAGAGAGCTGTCCCCCACAGTGGGAACAAAGGCCCTTCTTCTGCTGTGGCCAATGGGGGAGGGGCTGGCAGAAGAAGGGCTCTCGGGGGAGGGGCACACATGTCTCTGGGGACAAGGGGGAAGACTCACCCTCAGGCCCAGTGCCCTGAGCTTCCACAGGACCCCACGCCCCGGGACTCCCAGCCTGTGCCCCCCTACCCACCCCCGGAGGGCCCAGCTCACCCTGGAGTGGCACAGGAATCCCAGGTAGATGATGGCGGCCGCTGGCATCAGCACCAGCAGGAACACGGTGCCGGGCAGCAGCAGGTGCAGCAGGAGCCCGGCCAGCACCCGGCCGGGCAGCAGCAGGGCTGAGGGTCCCGCCCTGTGGTCCCGGCGCCTTCGGGGCAGCATGGGTGCCGTGTCGGACGGGCCCCCTCCCTCATCCTCCTCCGTCTCCCTCTCCTGCTCACTCATGCTCTCACAGGCAGGGCCCGGTGGGCTCCCAGCAGTGACTGAGACCCCTGGGGTCACTCTAGGTCCTCGGGTCCGACCCCTTCTCAGACCTCGGCAACCAGAGACCTGACCCAACTGGAGGGCAGGACCCTGGGCCAGGAAGGTCCAGCCCTGACCATCCGTCCCCAGGGCCACACCACTGCCTCAGTTTCCCCAAGGCCAGGCAGGGCCTCTGTCTGCCAGGTGCCTGCAGCTCCGGCCCTGGCCAGCCTCTGTGGCCAGCTCCTGTGGGCTGTGCTTTGCTCAAGACTTGCACGGCTGACCCTATGGCCTGGCACTGGGGCCCTCCTCCCTTCTGGTCCCGCCCTCCCCCGCAGCTCCCCCCACCCCGACAATGACGTCATTTCATAGGTCTTGGCTATGATAACTGCCCCATCAGGAGCTGGGGTCTCCATGGACCCCACTTCCCGGCCCTGGTTCCTGCTGGTCCCTTCATTCCAAACCTGGCCCCTCTCAGCCTCAGTAAACATGGGAGAGGCTGAGTGCCTACGCCCTAGTCCTCGGAGAGGACGCGTGGGACCCGGCACTCGGTGGCTCGCAGTGACAGCAGCCACCACGCGGGTGTCCTTGTGCCGCAGTCCAATCCCTCCAGGAAACTGGGGTCACGGATTCCGTCATTTCTTTATTTGTTTAATCCTCACCCGAGGATATTTTCCCATTGACTTTTAGAGAGAGGGGAAGAGAGAGGGAAAGACAGAGAGAAACAAGGATGTGAGAGAAACACATTGATTGCTTGCCTCCTGCACACACCCCGACTGCCAGGGCCCCGGGCCGGGGAGGAGCCTGCAACCGAGGCACCTGCCCTTGACCGGAATCGAACCCGGGCCCCGTCGGTCCGCAGGCCGATGCTCTATCCACGGAGCCAAACTGGCTAGGGCTGGATTCCGTTATCTGAAGGGGAGAAAAAGCATTCCTGGCCCTTCCAAAAACCCCAATGAAAGTCCCCAAACATCACTAACATACTCCCACCGCCTCCCGGAACCCCAGGGTTCCCTTGCATATCGAGCAGCCTCCTGAGCCAGCGAGCAGGTTGTCTGTCAGCTGAACCGAGCCACGGCATCGGGCACCGGGCACCGGCATCCCCCTTTCCCGCCTCCGCAGCCACCTCTCCCCGCCAACTTTTCTCCTTCCCTATGCCAGGCCTGCCGGGCCACCATCTCCCTTCAGACGCCTTAGAGTGGGAAGGTGACCGTGACGTGTGTGTGTGTGGGGGGGGGGGCGTTAAGGAACACAGGCCTGCCTCCCACAGGCCCCGTCAGGACAACAGCAGCTCCCCAGAAGCTCATGTCACGCCCTGTCCCCAGGCACAAGCACAGCTCACACACGTCAGGATCTTATAGGAACTATTCATTTCATCAGACAGGGATGTGGGGTTAAAAATGCTGCAAATGGCCCTGGCCGGTTTTGCTCAGTGGATAGACCCTCAGCCTGCAGACCGAAGGGTCCCAGGTTCAATTCCGGTCAAGGGCCTGTACCTGGGTTGCAGGCTCCTCCCCGGCCCGGGCCCTCGTTGGGGCACGTGCAGGAGGCAACCAATGGACGTGTTTCTCTTACATTAACATTTTCCTCTGTCTTTCCCTTTTGCTTCCACTCTCTCTACAAATCGATGGGAAAATATCCTGGGGCAAGGATTTTTTTAAAAAATGCTGCAAATGGTTTGGATAGAGTACAGATAGTGGCGAGGGTACCTGTCTCATCTCCTTCTGGCCCCGCCCGCTCCACAGGTTAGTCATGTACAAACACAGGGTGCCAGGCACTGCTCTAGGCCCTGGACTCAGCCGTGATTGAGGCCGACAGAGGGAACGGCTGTGTGCGTGCCCTGACGGCCTTGCATGAACCCACAGCGGCCGTGGCAGAACGTGGGAAGGCTGCCAGGAGGCATTCCCAGGCTCCCTGGCTCTGACCGGGTACGGAACCGCCCACTGGGCCCCAGGCAGCAAGTAGTGGATCCTCAACAACAGGGTGCACTCTCTCCGCCCCCTCCCCCTGGTGTGGCCCATGATCTGGCCCGTTCTTTTTTTAAAATACATTTTTTTATGGATTTCAGAGAGGAAGGGAGAGGGAGAGAGAGATAGAAACGTCAATGATGAGAGAGAATCATTGATCCGCTGCCTCCTGCACGCCCCACACTGGGGATGGAGCCTGCAACCCGGGCATGTGCCCTGACCGGGAACTGAACCGGGACCTCCTGGTTCATAGGTCAACATTCAACCACTGAGCCACGCCGGGCTGGCCCGTTCTTTTCGGTGTCACCCTGTGGGACAGGGACGCAGAGAGCTGACGTCTTTGCTGCCTTTTCTGGCGACTCGCGCAGCGAAGTGTCTGAACCCACCCTGAGTGCTGGCTGAGTTACGGCCTGAACCTGCTAGCCTGGGTGACATGCCCGCAAGGGGCTTTCGTCCTGGGAGAGGAAGGCAGATATTAAAAATCAAACAGATCCTTAATCAATAAAGAAATTAAAAAAAAATAATAATAATAATAAATGCCTTGCCATACTAGCAGTCAGCAGATGTGCGTCACTGCAGATTGCCCAGGACCAAACCAGAGAGGGTCGGACCTGCATTACCACCATTTGTCCACCATCCAGAACTGAAATATCATTGCTGTTATGAACACATAAACAACTGTTGGACATAGAAACCGGGACTCAAAAGAACTGTTGGCCCAGAAAGAAACTCACTATAGACTGATTCATTTGCCTCTCAGCATAACCATTATTGCTTGTCTCATTTTCGGTTCCTACAAGTGTATTCCTAGTATCACATGAGCTCACTCATCTAGGGGAAATGATGAACAGCATAGACTGAAGAACAAGAACAGCATTGATCAGACTGTCAGACCTCAGAGGGAAGGTAGGGGAGGGTGGGGACAAGGGAGAGAGATCAACCAAAGGACTTGTGTGCTTGTGTATGAGCCTAACCAGTGATCACGGACAACAGGGGGAGGGGGGCATGCGTGTGGGGGGGCTTGGGAAGGGAATGGGGGGTGGTTGATGACAAATATGTGATACCTTAATCAATAAAGTAATTAAAAAAAAGAAAAATAAATAAAAATAAATTTAAAAAAATAAAGAAACAAACAAAAATAATAATAATAATAAATAAAATAAAATAAAAATCAAACAGATTCTTTCATGGAGGGGTAAGTGCTAAGAAGAAAATAAAACAGGGTCAGATCGGTGGTCAGGCTGGAGGGCCCCTCTGGGGTGGTGACATCTGAGCCGAGTGACTGGGGATCATGGGGTGGGGTCCCTGTGGCTTGAGACTGGGCCCCTCAGCCTCTTGCCTGGAGACCCACCCTTGGGGCCCGGTACCTGCAGGGCTGCTCTTGAGGGAGGTGGGGGAGGGGCAAGGCTCTGTTGCTCCTCTTGGGGGTGTGGGTGGGGGCAGGACAGGGCCCACATGACACCTCATCCTTGGGAGCCTGAGGATGGGGGCTGGGGTGGGAGCAACAGCCCCAAAGCTGTGCTGCCTCCTGGTGGACAGTCGCAGAGCAGCTGGCGCACATCCTCCTCCTTCGGGACCCTGGACAGGTGGCCTTCCCGGGGATTAGGCGATGGGAAGGCAGGGCCAGCTCCCACCTGGCCCATCTGCCCTAGAATCAAAGTGACCCGTCCTACAGGCCTCACTCAGGCCCCTTCCTGCAGCACCAGTTCCAGATGCTTCTAGTCTCCTGTCATAGAAATACTCCCTGGCCCGGCTGGCGTGGCTCAGTGGTTGAGTGTCGGTCTCTGAACCAGGAGGTCACGGTTCCATTCCTGGTCAGGGCACATGCCCAGGTTCAGGGCTCAGTCCCCAGTGTGGGGCGTGCAGGAGGCAGACGATCCATGATTCTCTCTCATCGTTGATGTTTCTCTCTCTCCCTCTCCCTCTCTGAAAGCAATAAAAATATATTTTAAAAATGCTCCCGTGGCCTGGCTCCCTCCCTCTCCTGCCCAGCAGTCTGCCGTCACAGCCTCCACTGACCTGACATCTCAAGGCGGTTCCTACCCCAGATGCCCTTACCCAGGTCGCCTGGCATGGGAGGGAAGGGTCCCACTTCATCCCGTCCACCTCCTGGAATCAGGCACGAGGCAAAGCTCCAGCCCCGAGGTGGGTGGTCTCAGTCAGCATCACAGGCGGGGGGTGAGGGGCAGGGCCTGAGGGAGGGCAAGTCCCGGCACATCAGAGGCTGTGCTCCTTGGAGAAGCTCAGTCCATGGGCGTGCTCCTGCTTGCCTGGCCTTTGTCTGGGTTGGGGGGGGGGGGAGGGGGCACCGGCAGTTGGCAGGGGAGGAGGGTGCTGGGGCGGGGGCTGTGGCAGCCAGGCAGGGCCTCTCCTTAAGTTTCTGGGTAAACAGTGTGGAGAGCGGCCCTTCACCTGGCCCAGGAGGCAACCCTCCCCGACACACACCACACACACACACCACACCACACACACACACCACACACCACACACACCACACATACAGGCAACTGCAGCTCTAGCCTCCAGCCCTCCTGAGCCCACACCCCCACCTTCACACCTTCAGGAGGAGTTTCTTGAGGGGCCCACTCACCAGGCTGTGGCTGGGCCAGGACCCACATGGAGAGGACCCCCGAATCCCTGGGCAGGCTCCCTCCAGGGGTAACTGAGAGCCAAGCCTAGCTGGTGGCCTGGTTCCTGGGGGAGAAGATAAGGGGGGCTCATGCTGGCCTGGGGACAGGTGGGCTGGGCCTGGCTCGGGCCTCCAGCGTCCATACAGGATTCCTTTTCTTCCCAGGTGAGTCCTGGGCGCTCAGAGCCCAGGCAGCAGGACCTCCCAGACGCAGGAGCCGAGCAGGAACTCAGATGGATAGAGCTGGGCTCGGAGGAGGCCCTGGGGACAGGGGCAGAGGGGCCCGGTGTCCCACAGGCCCAGGGGCGCCTGCTGCAGGCTGCGTGGAGGGGACACTTAGGCCTCGCAACCCAGCTGCTGCGGCAGGGGGCCAGCGTGGAGGAGAGGTGAGCCCCAGGGCAGCGCAGGGAGGGGTGCGGGCACCTGACAGGATGTAGGGGGTTCCCTCGTGGGTAAAGCAGCAGGTCCCTGCGCTGAACTGGGTGGCAGGGCAGGGGGCCCCCTCACCGGGCTGGGCAGGACGGGGCCTTACTCCCCGGCCGCCCCACCCTCGCCCACGCAGCCCCCACGCCCACAGGGACAGCGCGGGGAGGACCCCGCTGCATCTGGCGGTGCTGCGCGGCCACGCGCCCCTGGTGCGGCTCCTGCTGCAGCGCGGGGCGCAGGTGGGGGCCGCCGACCTTGCGGGGCGCACGCCGCTGCACGAGGCCGCCTGGCGCGGGCGCTCGCGGGTGGCGGAGCTGCTGCTGCAGCGCGGGGCCCCGACGGCGGCGCGCTCCGGGGCCGGCCTCACGCCGCTGCACGGGGCGGCCGCGCTGGGCCGCACGCTGCTGGCCGGGCTCCTGCTGGGCGCGCCGGGCCCGGGCGCCGAGGCGGCGGACGCGCGCGGCTGGACGGCGGCGCACTGGGCGGCTGCGGGCGGGCGGCTGCCGGTGCTGGAGCTGCTGGCCTCGCGCGGCGCGGGCCTGGATGGCGCCCTGCTCGTGGCGGCCGCGGCCGGGCGGGCGGAGGCGCTGCGCCTCCTCCTGGCGGTGGGCGCGCACGTGGACGCCCGGGACGGCGCGGGGGCCACCGCGCTAAGCATCGCTGCGGGTTTGGGCCGCCGGCAGGTACGTCGGGGCCTCACCCCCAATGGACAGGGCAGGGCGGCGTGGGGAAGCGGCCTTTGCCCGAGGCATCCACCCCGGGTGCGGGGAGGGCGCGGACAGAGTGGACGCCTGGGGCAGGAGGAGGAGGAGGGACCGCGCTGGTGGTCCGAGGCCTCAGGGCGGGAGGGGCCAGGAGGGTCTGGGGTCTGAGTGCAGCCTGGAGTTTGCTTCGGGTTTGCGACCAATTCAGGGACGCTTGGGGAGGACCCCTGGCCGGGTGCTCCAACTTTATTCTAAATACTTTTTTATTGCCCTGGCCGGCGTGGCTCAGTGGATAGCGCGTAGGCCTGTGGACCGTAGGGTCCTGGGTTCGATTCCGGTCAAGGGCACGCTCCCCGCCCCCCGTCCCTGGTCCGGGCTCGTGCAGGAGGCAACCAATCAATGCATCGATGTTTCTGTCTTTCCCTCTCTCTTCCACTCTCTCTAAAAATTAATGGCGAAATATCCTCAGGTGCAAAATATTCTCAGGTGAGGATTTTAAAAAATTATATAAATAAATAAATAAATAAATAAATAAATGTATCAATTTATTTCAGAGAGGAAGGGAGGGAGATAGAAACATCAATGATGAGAGAGAATCATTGATTGGCTGCCTCCTGCAGGCCCCACACTGGGGATGGAGCCCACAACCCAGGCATTGAACCGTGACCTCCGGGTTCACAGGTCAAGGTTCAACCACTGACCCATGGCGCTGGGCCAAGTGTTGAATTGTGTCTAAGGACAACGAGGGGGACAAGTGTTAGTCTCTAAGCAGAGCCCTCCAGGTACCGTAGGGGCTGGCACCCTTACCAGCTGGGAAGCAGTGACGAGAAAGAGGCCGTTAGGTGACCCAGGCCAGGTGAGGTGGGGGTCAGGCAAATGGCGGGGCAGCCCCTGTCTTGTCCTCCCCTCCTCTTCCAGGACATGGAGACTCTGCTTGACCACGGGGCAGACCCCAGCCTCAGGGACAGGCACGGACGCTCTGCCCTCCATAGGGCTGCCGCTAGTGGACACCTGTCTGCCGTCCAGCTGCTGGCAGCCCGGGGAGCGGAGGTGGATGCTCGGGACTCACTGGGCCTCACCCCTCTGCACCACGCTGCTCGGAGCGGCCACGTGGACGTCGCCAGCCATCTCCTGGACAAGGGCGCACAGGTCAACGCGACGGGCTGGCTCCACTCCACACCCCTGCACCTCGCGGTGGAGCGTGGCCACAGCCCCACCGCTGAGCTTTTGCTGAGCCGAGGGGCCAGCCCTGCCCTGAGAACGCAGTGGGGTGAGGTGACGCAGGACCAAGTGGCCGAGGAGGGCCTGTCCCGGGCAACACCTCCCCTTTGCAGAGAGCAGAATGACTGCTAGGGTCCGGCTGGTGTGGCTCACTGGGTCAGCATCGACCTATGAACCAAGAGGACACGGTTCGATTCCTGGTCAGGGCACATGCCCGGGTTGGGGACTTGATCCCCAGTGTGGGATCTGCAGGAGGCAGCCGATCAATGATTCTCTCTCATCACTGATATTTCTATCCGTCTCCCTCTCCTTTCCTCTCTGAAATAAATAAAAGTAGATTAAAAACAAACAAACAAACAAGAATGACTGCCAGGGGCACACAGCTCGGGGGCGGGGGGTGGGGGTGCCCTGAGCTGCACAGCGCAGGACAGGAGGCTCCTGGCTCCCACGGCCTTGGGAGTGTGCCAGGATCCCCTCTTCTGAGCGGAGACCTGCCTGGGTGGAGGGGAGCACAGACAAGAGTTCCTGGAATAGAAGCCGACAGTGGCTCGGGCCCAGCAATGGGACTGCCCCACTGACTCCCAGGGACACATCGCCTCTGCAGTCCCAGGCTTCTCCACATTCTCTGGTAGAGACTGACTCGTGGCCATAGATTTGACCACAGCCGGATGGTCAGCCCTTTGTCTGCCCACCGTGGGGGTGTCACCCTCAGCCGCTCTCTCTGTCTCTGGGGGTGCTCTTACTGTGTCGAGTTGGCATTTGTCGATTTGCACCCATTCATGTCAGGGCTGAACCCCTGGCCACCGTTGTTTACAGCTCCCCTGCGATCCAGAGCCCACACACCCAGCTAACATTCCCCACCCCAAATCACCGGGGCCAGGTACCAGACAGCTGGAGTGGCCCCTATGCAGCAAGGCCCACAGGGACGATCCCACAAGCCAGTCCCAAGAGGTTTCCCTGCCCTGCACTGCCTTTCCTGTTGGAACCCAGTAAAGGCTCTCGCCTGAACCCCTCTTCCCCACTCCTGCCTCCTCACTGATACTGGTCTCTCTGAGGCACTGTGGGCCCTGGCATGTCCCCTCCACTCAGGAAATGTAAGTAATAAAAATCTCTCCCTGTTGCCACTCAGCCATCTCCATAAGGGAAACCCCGCCCCCCACCCCAAACAGTTGAAACAGACAGTTGTCTCTGACTGCCCACCCCTGTGCCCTCATAAAGAATCGTTGCCTTTATTCAATTTAAAAGTATAGTTTTTTGTCTGGCCAGTGTCGCTCAGCGGTTGAGCATCAATCCAGGAACCAAGAGGTCGCCAGTTCAATTCCCAATCAGGGCACATGCCCAGGTTGTGGGCTCAGCTAATCAATGATTTTCATCATGGATGTTTCTCTCTCTCTCCATCTCCCTTCCTCTCTGAAATCAATAAAGGAATATTTTTTAAAAAAGAAAGAAATGGAGCAAAATGTAAGCAGTTGGTGCATTTGGGGAGAACGTATTACAGAATTCCTTCAACTAAGTGTTGCAACTTTCCTAGAATTTAAAAATTACATCCAAAGAAAACATTATAAAGAAAATTGCACTTACTTTTTGCCCTCTCACTATTTTTTCATGGTAAAATACGCAGAACGTAAAATTTACCAGTTTAAGCATTTTAAAGGGCCCAATGTGTGGCGTTTAGGACTTTCACAGCTTATGCAACCGCCCCCACTACCCAGTGGCAGAACGTGTCATCACGCGAAAGGAAACCCTGTCCCCGGGCAGCCACTCCCCGCCGCGTCCCCGTGGGCTTGGTGTCCTTGGACCCGCCCGTTCTGGGTGTTCATGGGACGGAACCAAACAACACGTGGCCTTGGTGCCCTGCTGATTCCCGCCTGCGTCCCGGGCTCCCGCAGCGGCGGTCTGCACCGGCGCTTTAACCTCCGCAGGGCACACGGAAGGCCCGCGCGTGGCGGATGGGCGGCATGTGCTGCTCCACCGCCCCCACCGCTGGAGTCCACGCCCACAGGCAGGCGCGGGGGGGTGGGGGGGCGGAGAGACTAGGAGGCTGCGCGCGCACCGGGACCCGCCGCACCCGAGCATGCGCACCAAAGCGAGGCGGCGGTAGGGCCGGGGAGCATGCGCGGTGCCCCGGAAGTTCCCGGCGGGCCGCTGACCCGGAAGCCCTCGGGCGGCGCGGCGCGGCGCGGGCGTCTTTCAGTGGGGACGGCCAGCTGGGCACCATGGTCTTCCTCACGACGCAGCTCTGGCTGCGGAGCCGCGTCACCGACCGCTACTGGCGGGTGCAGGAGGTGCTGAAGCACGCGCGGGTGAGTTGGCCGCGCCTGCCCCGCGCCCCCGCGCGCCCCGGGAGCCCGCGGACCCCGCCGACAACCCTCCTCTCCCGTTTTTTTTGACCCAGCACTTCCGGGGGAGGAAGAGCCGCTGCTACCGGCTGGCTGTCCGGGCTGTGATCAGAGCGTTTGTGAAATGCACGAAAGCCCGGAGACTGAAGAAGAGGATCCTGAGGACGGTGAGCCTGGACCCCGGGGGCCCGGCGTCCACCCCCGGCAGAGGGTCCTGGCCCCCGCCCTCCCCTCCCGCGGGACCGGCGGCGGCTGCAGCCAGACCCCGTCCCCCTGCCGTTGAGGCGGAAGCCTCAGCACCGTTCTCCAGGCCTTTGTTTCTCTCGTTCTCACACCTCTCACCCCAAATCCCGCAGGACCGGTGGCCAGGGTCTCGTGCCCGCACCGCCAACTCCCGCCTGCGGCAGCGGAGGAGCCGCCTGGCCAGTGTCCCTTCTCCGCCCTACCAGCCCCCTGTGTCCGCTTCTCAGCTCCCCTCCATCTGTGGGGCTTCCCGTCCCACCCCACTCGTTAGGAAAGGCAGAGCCCAGCTGACGTGGTCACTGGTCTGGCCCCGACCACCCCCACCCCACCGCCCTCTCGCCTGCTCCCTCCCAAGCAGTTTGCACTTGGGTTTCCGAGAAGTGCCACCTTCTCAGGCCAGCGCAGCTCAGCGCCCTCGTGAACTCAGCATCCAACGCACCATGTGTTTTACTTGGTTAGTTGTTTATTGCTCGCCCCCTGCCCCCACTAGAACGTAGGTTTCACAGGGGATCTTTCTGCTGTTGAACGCTGTGACCCAGGGTCCAGATCAGTAACACTCTGTAAATATGGGCTGAATGAATAGAGGGGTGGGGTGTAATTCTGACCCTTTAAAATACATATATATATATATATATATATATATATATATATTTCTATTGATTTCAGGGAAGGGAGAGGGAGAGATAGAACCATTGATGGGCTGCCTCCTGCAACTCAGACAATCCAACCATGACCTCCTGGTTCCAACCATTGAGCCACGCCTGCCGGGCCTGTCCTTTTAATGTCAGATACGCTTCACCAGCCGTAGGTTTGGTCCCGCACAATGACCTGTCCATGCTTGTGAGTCTGCAGAGTGGTCTCTGCATCCCAGTTCTGTTGTTTTTCCCGCTGGGTCTTGTCAGCATGGGATAGAGGGGGTGCAGCCCCCGCCCCCGGGAGAGACCCAGCTGTGCACCTGTTGGAATGTGCTGTGAAGAGTTGAGAGCAGTGCCTGGTGGCACCCTCGCGTTTGCTGCCACAGAGCCGCAGGGGTTCCCAGGGCGGGTCCCTGTGTAGCAGCGGCGTCTGGTGGGAACTTGGTAGAAGTGTAGAGTCTTGGGCTCCCCGTGCACCTACAGCAGAAGCACTGGAGGTGGGGCCCAGCAATCCGTTTTAACAAGCCTGTGGGTAATTCTGATGCACAGCCAAACTTGAGAACCACTGACGTAGGGGAAGAAAGAGGACTCGAGCCTTAACACTGAGTCAAGAGCGGCCTGAGAGAGCTTCCCTTGTTTAACAGAACAGAGCCATTCAGAAGCGTTTGCATCACTGGCTCGCCCCTCCCCCTAGCCTCCACGCACCTGCCCTGGAACACCCTGCAGCTCCTTGCCAGCCAGGTCCTCCTTCCCTGCAGCCCTGCTCTGCCCTCCCACTGCTCTCCCTGAGGTAGCCCGCACCTCAGTGGCTGCCTGCCGTGACTCCCTGCGTGGATCCTTCCCATACTCTGAGCCGAGTCTGCTCATCTCGTTCAGCTGTGTTCTCGGTGCCTAAAAGGGGTTTGAATTCAACCGCACTGCACCCACTTCCCTGCGAACTGAGAGAAGCTGGCACTGGGGGGCGAGCACCAGCCTTGGCTTGCTTCTGTTGGTGTGGAAGCCTGTTTGCCTGAATAGGGACACGGACTCCTATGCACTGCTACAGCAGCAGCTCCTTCAGAACCTCTGCTGGGAGGTGTGGGCGTAACGTACAATTAGTTATTTTGTTGTTGTTAATCCTCACCCTCGGATATTTTTCCATTGATTTTTAGAGGGGGGGGGAGGGAGACAGAAACATCTGCGACCTAGGTTTGTGCCCTTCACTGGAATCAAACCCGGGACCCTTCAGTCCACAGGCTGACGCTCTATCCACTGAGCCACACCGACTAAGGCTACAATTAGTTCTTAAGTTTCTCAATATTTTCTTAATTTCAGCTCTGGATTAATCGAATTACAGCTGCTTCCCAGGAACACGGCCTGCATTACCCAGCGTTCGTTGGCAGTTTAATTAAGGTATGGTTGAGGATGTGGTCCTGTTGAGATGTTGAATGTCTGCGGAAACCGGTCCAACTAGTGTGACCCTACAGCACCTGAACACTGATTTGTTATCTGGGTGAGTTCTGTCAGTTCAGGGACTCCCCACATTAGCTTGGCGCTTGTCCTGCTGGTGGTAGAATTGGAAATGGACAAGACACAAATACACATTTCCCCATCAAGGGAAAAAGGCAGAAAAACCTGGCTTTAACTTTAAAGTTTAATTTCACAGTTTTTTGTTCTGATGAGGCAGCAGAGAGAGTTGAAACTCATATAATAAAAGCTTAATATGCTAAGTGTCCAGTTGTCCAGTCCATTTAACCAATCAAAGCATAATATGCTAATGATGTGCTAAGGCTGCTCAACCGCTTGCTATGACGTGCACTGACCACCAGGGGGCAGATGCTCCAACTGGTAGGTTAACTTGCTGCTGGGGTCCAGCCGATCTGGACTGAGCCAGACCCTCGCTGGCTAACCTCCCGTGTCCCTCCGTGGCTCCAATCGTATACTGGTGGGGTACCTTGGCCTGGCCTGCATCCTCTCGCAATTCAGGACCCCTCGGGGGATGTCGGAGAGCCGGTTTCGGTCTGATCCCACAGGCCTCTAGTACAATCAGTAAGGAGGAAAAATGTCTTGAAGGGGGTAAAGGTGTGTCACAAAATCTTGGTAATTGTTCTGTTTGGTGTTTATGCTATTTCCTGAGGGGTTGGGTGTTGTGCTTCTATCTTGTACTGGTTTCTGTCCTTGGTATTTTTTTTTTAAAGCTTTTTATTACTTTACTTTGGTTAATCCTCACCTGAGGGTATTTTTTCCATTTTTTAAAAAAATATTTTTATTGATTTCAGAGAGGAAGGGAGAGGGGGAGAGATAGAAACATCAATGATAAGAATCATTGATTGGCAGCCTTCTGCACATCCCCTGCTGAGGATTGAGCCTACCACCCAGGCACATGCCCTGACCAGGGCTGTGATGGGCCGAGGACGCAGACTGGCAGCCTTTCGGTGCACGGCACAGGACAGTGCCCCACCAATTGAGCCACACAGGCCGGGCCTCCGTTTTCCGAAGTCCCCTGCAGATTTACTTTACCGACGACTTGGTTCGGCTGTCTGTGGGAATTGGGAAAGCCCAGTTTGGGTCCCTGCTTCCTCTCCTCGGGTCTCACTTCATCGTTTGCAAATGGGAGTTGTCACTTCCTCTTCTGAACTGACCCCAGGCCCACAGTCGTCTGTCTGGGTGATGATCACTGGCCCTAAGCAGGATCCTTGGTTTTCTGGCATCAGTTGGAGCATCTGCCCCCTGGTGGTCAGGGGATGCCAGCCTCCCCTCCGGCACCTCCTGCCCGGAAGCCCTCCCTTCCTGTCCACATTCACCCTCCAGTGTCCTGCTTGGATGGGATTCACCCTCCCTCTTCCTCTCCTTTTTGAGGGCGAGCCTGCCCTGCAGCCGTGCAGGACATGCTCCTAGGAGGTGATCCAGCTTACGTGCCGGGACTAGGAGCTCGGCGCATTCCCTTCCGCTTCAGAGAAACACATTTCTGCTGCTGAAACAGGCTCTGCTTCTCTTCACAGTGCCAGGTGGAGCTCAACAGGAAAGTGCTGGCTGACCTGGCCATCTATGAACCAAAGACTTTTAAATCCTTGGCTGCTTTGGCCAAAAGGAGGCGAGAGGAAGGATTTGCCGCTGCCTTGGGGGACGGGAAGGAGCCGGAAGGCATATTTTCCAGAGTGGTGCAGTACCACTGAGGGGACGCTGACACACCGGCCCTCTGCAGCTGGTTTCGTAGGAAGAGGCGTTTCCCCCGTGATCGTAATTGAAACGGGCTAAGAATCCTTTGCCAAGAATGGTTAAGTTTGGTTCGTAGCTGTGTTACTCATTTCAGTAACCGAGAGAGAAAAGGCTTGTCTATCCTCCTCGGGACAGACCAGTGACCGCTTGTCGATTGTGTCAATAAAGCTTGTGTGCTGGTCAGCGTTTCCACTTTCCACTTGTGTCCTCTGCATCAAGCAGACACCTCTGTGCTCTGCCTCCATGTGGTGAGGGGTTAATTAAGCTTGTGCCTTCCTCTTGGAACCTTGGATCCTCTCCTGAAAGTGAGGTGTTTGCACCAGGACTCTGACCCTGGCTCCCCTTGGCGCTCTGGGTGCCCATCTAGCACACAAGGCCCCCAGCCCCGCTCTGACTGTACCTATGCTTGACCTCGCCCTCTACCCTTCCTTCCTGCCTTTCCAGCAGGGACCCTGTGCCAGCCTGTTTCCCTGCTGCCTCCCTTGTCCCCCAGGCCAGGAGGGGCAGCAGGCAAGGAGGCTCTTCTGGTCCCATCACCTTAGCCCCCAAGGATGGGTGATCGCCTGGGAAGACCCCTCCCCCAAATACTCCACTTGAGTCCAGAGGCAAGCCCAGGAATAAGTTCTCAGCATGCTCGCCCCACCAATACTTCATAGCAGCTGTGCCAGCCCTGTCCCCACCCCCACGGGAGATGTAGGATGTGCTCCCTCCTGCTCAGGGCCAGGACTTCGCCTTTGCCTTCTGGGGAGCTGGTTCCACGCTCAGCCTCTGTATTGAGACCATTCCACTTCTGGAGTGTGTCCTTCCTCAGCCCCACTCTGGTCTCCACCTCTGGCCTGTTAGCGTCGGCATTCACCCCAATGGCTCTCATCAGCCATCTCCTGGAACCCATCTCCTGGAACCCTGTAACCCTGTAACCCAATGGATACTGTCAGCCCTGGACCCCAAAGGACCATGCTTCCCCCTCACTCCCCTCCAGGTGCTGCCGGCCCATAGCAGCATTCACTGCTTGCTGGTGACTCCTGTATTTTTTCCCTGTCTTACCCCACTTTTTTTTTTTTTTTTAATCCTCACCCAAGAAGTGAAGACATACTTTCCATTGATTTTTAGAGCGTGGAGGGGAGAGAGAAAAAACATCGATTGGTTGATTGGCTCCTCGCTCTAGCCCTGACAGAGGCAGGGATTGAACCTGCAACTGAGAATCAAACCCTTGACCCTTTGGCCCGATGCTCTAACCACTGAGCAAAAACGGCCAGGGCTGTCTTCCCTCCACTTTTTTTTTTTTACATTTATCTTTTTAAAATATAAATATAATTTGAGATTCTTTTTTTATATTTTATTGATTTTTTTTACAGAGAGGAAGGGAGAGGGATAGAGCGTTAGAAACATCGATGAGAGAGAAACGTTGATCAGCTGCCTCCTGTACACCTCCCACTGAGGATGTGCCTGCAACCAAGGTATATGCCCTTGACTGGAATCGAACTTGGCACCCTTCAGTCCTCAGGCCGACGCTCTATCCACTGAGCCAAACCAGCCAGGGCTTCCCTCCACTCTTATTGCTCCCACGCTGGGTCCTGTGGTGACACCATCATCCTTTGCCAGCAGCCTCCTGGAGTTCCTTCTGGGTTCTTTCCTCAGACCCAACACCCACCTCCAACCCCCATCCAGAGTCATCAGGTCATGCCCATCTATTGCCTGGTGAGCTGCCCACTTTTCTCCATCCTCACTGCAGGCCAACATCCCTTCTGGCTCCAGTCACTGCACTGGCCTAAGTAACGCCTCCTGGCCCTTGTCACCGTGTGCGGTGATGGCCACTAGACTGGAAGCATTTTGAGGCCTGGGGATGAGTCTCGTTCCCTCTTGTTGCACCTTGTGCAGGGCTGGACTATGTGCATAAGGTGCTCAATGCACACGCTCTTCAGTAAATGGCTCCTGGGCAACAGGGTGGAGAATACAAGGAGCCCTTTGGTGTGGTGTGAGCACAAAGCGCTGCTGTGGAGGAGCTGCCTTTATCTCCATCAACGAAGCAGGGGCTGGGGGTCGGGGGGTGGGGCGGATTGGCAGCAACACTGGACCCATTTCCCTTCCCAGGGCCTGGCCCTGACGGGATAGAGCCACAAGCTGTTGGCTGGAGGTTCCAGACAAGAAATTACTCCTTTCCCACCATTAGTTCTGGTGAGAGTTTGGGACAACTAGCAACAGATCAGTAATACTGCATCTGTTCCTCTGGTACAGCTACGAGAGCAGCACGCCGTCAGGTGACTTAAATACCACCAGAGGCTGGCAGTCACTAACCCAGAGAGCATCTGATACAACCGACCAGGAAATGGCGGGTCAGTAGAGTCAGTTCATACAGATATCAGCACCTCAAGAGCTTCCACTGTTGGTAGGATGAAGTCGAAGGCCTTGACCACAGCTCCTGGGACATCCCAGCCTGGCCCCCTGCCCACAATGCCTTCAGGAACCCATGCCTTTCCTTGGGGTGCCATGGGCTTTGGAGAAACATGGAATTCAATGTTTCCAGCTATCCCTCTTCCCGGTGAAGTCAATTCTGTTCCGTTTTGTCTTTGGCTTCATTCTGAGGGCAAGAACTCTGGTGATGTGGTAGTATTATTTGTACCCCAAACCCTGGATTCACCGAGAACTGGAGAGTAATGACAATGCCAGCCGCCACGTATTAATTCAGGCAAACAGAAAAAGAGAGCCCTCTAAGAACAAAACCCAGAAAATTTCAGAACACAAAAGCAGAAGCTCAGATCCAGAACTTACCCTTTAGCCGAGCCGAGGAGGAAAACGGAGCTTAGCTGGCTCTGTGGGCATCGCACCTGACCTGGAGCTATGGGGACAAGGGGTCTTCTCTGGATCCGATGAGCCCCAAATATGCCGGACGTAAGTAAAAAGTCGGCCAAGTGTTCATTCAACAAAAAGGATTTATTGGGGCGGGGGGGCGGGGGGAGTGGGAGATTGCAATCCGAAATGTGTAGTCAAGGCCAGCCAAGTGGAGGTTTCCGTCCGGAGGAAAATGAGTGCAGTACAGTCGAGAGCGGAAGAGGAAGTTAAGGGCAGGGGTCCGTCAACACCGTGGGGCCGGGTCCTCACTCCAGAACTGTCCCTGCGGGGTCCTCCCGGCGACGGGGGTGTGAGAGCCCCTCCCACACGCGGTCTGACCTAAACGTTGACACCCTCAAACACCTCCCAGGGGCCTCCGAGGGTCCCGCCAGGCTCGGGGGACGCATCCCACAGCGGAAAAGCAGCCGCGGACCCCTGCGCGTGCCCCGGTGCAGGTGTCCCGTCGAGTCGCACCGCCCGCGGCCCGGGCCCTCACCCAGTGCCTTCCGGGTGCCCGCAAACCCCTTCGGGAACAACCGGACCCCCAAGAAGCCTTCAGGCTGCAGTGCGGGGCTCGCGAACTCCCGAATTGGTGAGGAAGATGCAGCTCCGCCAGGGAAGATGCGGCACCTGCAGCGAGTGCTTCCGGATTAAGGCCCAGACCGCAGCCTCTTCCGGGCGCCGCGGGGCCCCCTGGGTAAGGAGCAGGCCCCCATCCCCCGCCCGCGCCGGGTTCCGGCGTCGGGCGCGACGCTGACGGGCAGGTCTCCTAGCCAGTAGTGGCAAAGGGTCGCCGGGCCGCCCGAAGGCCCAGCCAATGACACGCGGCAGGGCTGGGCGGTCGCGGACGTAAACGTCGCGAGGAGCCGCCCTGCCGGGCAGAAGCCCGAAGAGGAGTCGGCGGCACAAAATGGCGGCGGCGGCAGCGGCTGCGACGGCCGTGGCCGGGGCTCAGGGTCCAGCGGCCCCTGCAGCAGCAGCGGCCGGGACCCCGGGCCCGGGAGGCACAGTCCCCGGGTCGCAGGGCGTGCTGATTGGGGACCGGCTGTACTCCGGGGTGCTCATAACCTTGGAGAATTGTCTCCTGCCCGACGACAAGCTCCGCTTCACGCCATCCATGTCGAGTGGGCTCGACACCGGCACGGAGACCGACCTCCGCGTAGTGGGCTGTGAGCTCATCCAGGCGGCCGGCATCTTGCTCCGCCTGCCGCAGGTGAGCGCAGCCGCGAGCCTGGCCCGAGGTAACCGCCGCGCCGGCGCGGGGAGGCGGCCAGGCCCTTTGTTGGCGGTGGGGCCGGGCCCGTGCTGACCCCCGACCCTGGTCCTGTCCCCGCCCGGGGCCGGGCCCAGCGCTCACCGCCGCCGGTTCGCCGCAGGCGGTGAGGGAGGCGAGGCAGCCGACGCGCAGACTCTGTGGACGTGTTAAACGTGTGTTTTTTTACTGGGCCAGCGGCCCTGCGGATCTTCGATTGTGCGCATTTAAAACGATGGCAACCTTTGTCTCTTCTAGGTGGCTATGGCGACGGGGCAGGTGTTGTTCCAGCGGTTCTTCTACACCAAGTCCTTTGTGAAGCATTCCATGGAGGTAAGGGGTTCCGCCCGTCTCCCACTGGAATGTGTTGGGGGAAACCAGGCTTGGTTCTGCCGGGCTGCTTCTAGGAACGAGTCAGCGCTGCTCTGGGGGGTTGGGAAGCCCCTAGTCCCGATCCAGGGGGCCTCTTCCTCCGGGCGCCCCCGCTCTTGGCTCTCCATCGCCCTAAAGCTGTTGGAGGCCTGGCACTGGGGCAAACATCTGCGTGTTGCAATGCTTACATTGCAGCATGTGTCCATGGCCTGTGTGCACCTGGCCTCCAAAATAGAGGAGGCGCCCAGACGGATACGGGATGTCATGAACGTCTTCCACCGCCTGCGACAGCTGAGGGAGAAAAAGTGAGTCCAGCACCTGCCCGAATGCCGCCTCCTTCTTCCCGTCACTAAGTGACACTGTTTCTGACGCAAAAGCCAGGGTGTGAGGTTTTTGTTACTGATCCTCACCCGAGGATATTTCCCATTGATTTTAAGAGAGTGGGAGAGAAGGAAAGACAGAAATAGCCATGTGAGAGGAACACATTGATTGGTTGCCTCCTGCATGCGCCCTGGGCCAGGGATGCAACTGAGGTACGTGCCCTCGATGGGAATCGAACCTGGGACCCTTCTGTCTGCAGGCCTATGCTCTATCCACTGAGCCACGCTGGCTGGGGCCAGGGTGTGAGGTTTTTAGCCCAGAAGAGGGCCTGTGCCCCAGGGTCCCCAACGTGCTGCTGAATGTGTTCAGGCACCACGGTGAGGAGGACGGCACTGCGCCTCCAGGCTGCTGGGTGGGTTTCCGGGTTTCCTAAAGCTGATGGAAATCCTTAGGGAAACAGCCTTGGCTGTGAAAGGTTGTGCTTAAGCCTGTGGCTCAGTGGTTGAGCCTGGACCTGTGAATCAGGAGGCCACGGTTCGATCCCCATCTGGGCACTTGCCTGGGTTGTGGGCTCCATCCCCAGTAGGGAGCATGCTGGAGGCAGCCAATTCTCATCGTTGATGTTTCTATCTAGCTGTGTCTCTCCCTTCCTCTCTCTGAAATTGATAAAATGTATTTAAAAAGTGAAAGTAATAAAGGTTGTGTTTCCTTTGGTTCATTCATCCTCAACACAGGCCCCTGTACCTGTAGCCAGAGAGCATCAGTCCCCGTGCGGTGAGGTCTGAGCCCCTGGCCGCGCTGGGCCGTGTCTGTAGAGCAGTTTCTCTGGGGACAGACAGGGGAGGCTGCTGAGGAGGTTAGGGCTGGAGTTGTAGGGAGACTTTGTGGTGGAAGGGCATGAACTTGCCATATCTGTTTTGTAGTGTTTATTATAATAGATTAGAGGCCCAGTGCACGAATTTGGGAGAGGGGGGTCCCCTCAGCCCAGCCTGCACCCTCTCAATTACAGGACCCCTTGGGGGATGATCGGCAGTCGGACATCCCTTTCACAATCCTGTACTGCTGGCTCCTAATCGCTCACCTGCCTGCCTACCTGGTCGCCCCTAACTGCCTCTGTGTGCCAGCCTGATTGCCCCTAACTGCCCCGCCCCCTGCCAGCCTGGTCGCCCCCAACTGCCTCCCCTGTGGGCCTGGTTGCCCCATGCAGCCTGCTGTTCAGTCGTTTGGTTGTCCCTCACTAACCCCCCTGCCGGCCTGGTCCTAGGCAGCCATCTTGTGATGGTCAATTTGCATATTCTCTCTTTTTTATATAGGATTCTCACTGTGAGGGTAGCCAAAGGATTTGAAAGAGTTTGTTTTATTTGACCTGCTGTACTGTGTCTTTGTAGGAAACCTGCGCCTCTACTGCTGGATCAAGAGTATGTGAACCTAAAGAACCAGATTATAAAGGCAGAGAGACGAGTTCTCAAAGAGCTGGGCTTCTGCGTCCACGTGAAGCACCCTCACAAGGTGGGTCTGAGGCCTCGCTGCCCCAGGGCCACCGGAGTCCCTGCTCCATTTCTCCCCGAGATTGAAAACTCTGAGGACGGTTAAATGTGTCCCTGGCTTGGTTTTCCATTTTCTCTCCATAATCTGAAAATACTCTTTACCGTTAGCCTTCTTGTGTTACCTGTTAATTTTAGTAGTATGTTTTTAAGAGTTTTGGAAGTAGCATTTTATGTTTGATTTTTCAGAAATAGTGATGAAGTTGTAAATATAGCATCTGTCCGTTTACATTTTTCTTTTCCAAATTTTTTTTTAACCCTCACTTGAGGATACGATTTTGCTTAAAAACAAAATTATTTTAGCGAGAGAGAGAGAGAGAGAGAGAGAGAGAGAGAGAGAGATTGATTGCTTGCCTCCCGTAGGTGCCCCAACTGGGGATCGGGAACCTGCAACCTTTTGGTACACAGGACAACACTCCCCCCAACTGAGCCACCTGGCCACGTCTCAACAGCTAATTTTCTCAAGTTGCTTTAGTAATGGCTTCATCTCCTCCTATAGCTAAGCCGTTTTGCGGGGAGTGGTAGTTGAGGAGCGTGGCTCCTGGAGGGTATTGTGGGTTCGTTCCACTCAGACACAGAGCTGTTGTGTTTATTTTGACATTGGTTTTAGGGGGAGAGAAGGGATGTGGTGCTTTACTTATTTACGCATCCATTGGTTGCTGCTCCTGCCTTTGGGCATTGGGACAATGTTCTAACCAACTGAGCCTCCTGGCCAGGGCCCAAAGCTTGTCTTATTTTATTATCTTTTTAAAGTTAACCTTTTTAAAAAATACATTTTTATTGTTTTCAGAGATTAAGGGAGAGGGAGAGAGAGAGAGATGGAAACATCAATGATGAGAGAATCATTGATGGGCTGCCTCCTGCACGCCCCCTACTGGGGATGGAGCCTGCAACCCTGGCATGTGCCCTTGACCTGAATTGAACCCGGGACCTTCAGTCCACAGGCCGACACTCTATCCACTGAGCCAAACCTGCTAGGGCCCAAAGCTTGTTTTAAAAAATATTGCTATTTGCATCTTTGCTTTCATTCCCTTTTTATTGGTGGGCTTCCTCATACTCTCTTTTTTATTTGACTTTCTGGCGTTAATTCAAAATCTCAGTCAATTACTATAGATTTAAGAGATTTTCTTCTTCATTTGCTGGAAGTATTTTCACCCCGTGTTGTGTGTAAGTTGGTGATGGGTACGGAGCTGTTGAGGGCAGGCTGGTATCACTGGTGAAAACGAGGTCTTCCCTGTGGGTGCAGGTTGGCCTTGTGCTGCCTGGCTGCGAAGGCAGGGAGCAGATGTCAGCAAAGCCCTCCCGCTGAGCTGAGCCCTGGGCGTGGGACCAGCAGCCACCCTGGGATCTAGCATGAGACTTACTTGCTGCATGGGCGCCCTCGAGATCTGAGGTCTGGATTCCCAAGGTTCTTGGTAATAACTGCCTGACCCGTATCTTCCAGATAATCGTTATGTACCTTCAGGTGTTAGAGTGTGAGCGTAACCAACCCCTGGTCCAGACCTCATGGTGAGTTGATTTTCCTTGTTTTATGAGACCAGCCGGGGAGGCAGGAATATGTGGATTTTAGGCACTTGGGCAGTGGGTAGTCGGTCCCATGACTTGGTTGTGGGCTGGAGTTGTCTGAGTGCCCAGTGTTCCTGCCGTGTAATCCCACCAGCCTCCCAATACCAGGCACTGGTGTGACGGTAAGGTGGCCCCCACCTTCCCTCACCCCGAGAGCAGTCAGCAGGCTTCCTGTGGGGGCTGTGGACCGGGCACCCGGGATCCTCCCCACGGGTACGGGCATAGTCTTAGTCCTGTAGCGCCTGTGAATTTCTCCCAGCTGTCTCAACCAAAGAATCCTATGGGAGAGGGGGCTGTAAAGTTTGTGTACAATTCTGGGGACTGGTTTTAATGCATACGTTAGAGATGAAGCCTGAAGCCACAGGGCAGTGCTGGGTGTTTTGTGCATTTTTCCCTCGGAGTTAAGTCTAGAAGGGTCATGTTTTGCTGCCTGAATTGTCTGGTGCTGTGCTATGTCCAAGAGAACCTGTTTTGACTTTTCTTTTCTGTACTCTTTCAATCAAAGGGGAGCCTCTGAGGGTAAGTGACTAAGACTTCTCCTCTGCTGTCCAAGCGCTTCGGTGCAGGGACAGCGGCCGTCCTCAGCCACTCCCGGGCAGGCTCCACCGAAGGCTGGCCTAGATGGTGGTATGCTCACGATAGTCTAGTGCTGGCGACGCTGCTGTGGCTCTGATGGTTGCGCTTCTTGTTAACCCTCTGTCGTGCTTTGGTAATTGTATTGATTAGACTTGATAACTGTTTTGACTTGAATTTTGTCCCTTTAAAACTGCTGTACCTACCTGTGCACTAAAGATGCAATACCTGTCTTTGAGAAAAAATCTATGGAGAGCTGTAAGAATTGGCTGATGGGAACTGGGACTGAATTATGGCATTATTTCTGGAGGTTCTAGGGCTGCCCTTTTCAGCAGCTGAGTAAAGGTAATGCATCTTTAGATGACCCCATGGACACTTTATATTGTAACATTTCAAATGTAGCAATTAGCTTAAGTATATGTTTTGAACAATTTGTCTTGTTTTTAGGACTTAAAAGTTAATAGATTAATATTATTACTATTTGAGTATTGAAAATGTTTTATTAAGACCAGAAACCTTCTCGATGGTTATGTGCATAAAATGTTTAAACTGTTCATTTGCGATGCTCTGGGTCCCGAGCCTTGGTGCCCTCACTGGTTCTCGGTCACCTCCTGGTGCCTGGAGCACGAGCTTCCCAGCAGGTGCCGCCAGCCGGCATGTGCAGAACTTGAACCTTGGAGTGCATTTGTCTGTCACCTCCTCCAGGGCTTGGGAGCAGCGATACCAGGGTGGGGGTGGGGGTATCAGTCAAATCACAGCATGATTTGGCTCACCTGTGGGTGCAGCTTGACTCAGGCTTGCCACATTGGGGTTTGTGGGGAGCAGTGACTGTATGACCTGTTCACCTGTTTTCTCATGGAATTAATCCTTGTGTGTGCAAGATTGATAAAGTTTCATGTTAAATCTTAGAGAAATATATATGAAAGAAAATGTTAAATGTCGCCAATTTTAAAATGTTACCTTTTAAAAATGCAAATTATTTTTGTATTTCTCTATTTTCTAAAGTATGATAAAGTTTTTAAATGTACTGATTATGGTGAAAATTATGGTGTTTTGATGCTTTTGTCTGATTTTATGAATGTTCATTTTAAGACTCCTTGTTGAATGGGACAGTTTGGAAATGGTTCTTTGATAAGCCTGCGAAGAGGACTGCCCTCTGGGCCCTGAGCCCTCCTCGGCATGCTGTTCCCGTGCTCCCAGGGCGATGCTCCCTTTCCGAGCGGACTCACGCGTGGAAGAAGGAGGGCCAGGCTGTGGATCCCTCTTGAAGGAAGAGGAACGAACGCACGAGGACGGCTTGTCTCAGAAAAGCCTGTGGCTCGTGCTCGGCAGTCCATTGAGTTTGCATGTCTCTCTGCACCACGGATTCTGAGCGCTTAGATTTCTTGAATCCAGTACTTTCTCACCCGTTTTCTTCCTGAGGCTTTGTGCTTTGCATGAGAGCAGGCCAAAGAGAGGGAAAAGTAAAGTTAAAGTTGGTTCTCTTTCATAGCAACACCGAGTGACATTCAGCCAGCTATCTCCCCCACTTAACCTGTGTTCAGAAAAGTCAGTTAGAACGTTTTCCCTGAACTCAAGAGTCCCAGGACTGTGTATCTCCGGTCCTCGCAGTAGGCTCCTTAGAGGAGCATGACCTCCCTAGATAAGGCTGATGGGTGTGCTGGGTTGCCGGGGTGTTGCAATTCTTCCTACATTTGGTTTCAGGAATTACATGAATGACAGCCTTCGCACAGACGTGTTTGTGAGGTTCCAGCCCGAGAGCATCGCCTGTGCCTGCATTTATCTTGCAGCCCGGACGCTGGAGGTCAGTGCTGCGCCCCAGGGATTCTGGTCGGGCCCTTTCTCCAGCCCCCAGAACACTGTGAGGTCGGGTTCAGAGTGTGCTCATTGGTGCGATGAGAAGCCTCCTCTTGGTGACCAGCAGGGTGGCTTTTACTGCACTGAGCACCTTGTTGGCCGTGAGGTCAAGCATAACCGGTAGCATTTGTTTTCAGATTCCTCTGCCCAATCGTCCCCATTGGTTTCTTTTGTTTGGAGCAACTGAAGAAGAAATTCAAGAAATTTGCTTAAAAATCCTGCAGCTTTATACGCGGAAAAAGGTGGTTCTGTGTTTTTTTCATGTAACATACATGTTTGTGCCTGGAAGCACCTATTTCTGAACAGTGGATCTTGGCTCTTCTAGGTTGACCTGACACAGCTGGAAAGTGAGGTGGAAAAGAGGAAGCACGCCATGGACGAGGCAAAGGCGCAAGCCAGGGGCCTGCTGCCAGGCAGCACCCCTGCCCTGGACAGCACCTCGGGGTTCTCCCCTGCCCTGAAGCCCGGTGAGTCTGCTTCCTACACGGCGACCTTCCTCTGGACGTGTCTGAGCACCGCAGGCACCCGGGTCTGCCACGAGCACTTGGTGATCTTGGAGATGGGACAGGACTCCTGAAGCTTTCCTCGGTTTTATTTCCATTAGCAAGCAGGGCTGTGGGCAGCTTTCCAAGGTGGTTGTTTACCCAGCCGACCCAGTTGTAGAGCTCTGGAGCCATACACCATGTCAGGCCCTAGAGTTGGCATGGCCCTTCCCCAGTCCCTGCGGGTGGCCCTTCTGCACCTCTCCGGTGCATGTTCAGGTCCTGAGTCCCAGGCTGGGAGCAGGAAGTTAGCATTAGCATGTGTCCCCATGAGTTATTCCGTAGAGGTGGTGGTACATTGCTCTGCTAACCTGTTTTGTAACACCGTAGTTTTCTGAACGTCAGGTTTTAACTTCTTGTACTGGTTCTAGCGGAATCTCCCAAAGAAGGTAAAGGGAACAAGGCTTCCCCTCTCTCTGTGAAGAACACCAAGAGGAAAACAGAGGGCGTGAAGAAAGCCAAGGCCGACAGCCCGGTGAACGGGTGAGTGCCTGACTGCCCCAGTGGCTGTGGGGGTTGGCGGAGCGCAGGTCTGTAACTGCTGCTCCCTATTCTCAGGTTGCCGAAGGGGCGAGGCAGTCAGAGTCGGAGCGGGAGCCGTGAGCAGAGCTACTCGAGGTCCCCATCGCGATCCGCTTCTCCTAAGAGGAGGTGTGTGCCTGAGGGGCCTGCATCTGGCGGGTGGGCGTTGGTTTCCCAGGGTGCAGAGGTGAGGTGTTTGGGTGCTTGGTCATTGCCCGGTGCTGCTGTTCTTCACAGGAAAAGTGACAGCGGCTCGACCACTGGAGGGTCCAAGTCCCAAAGCCGCTCGCGGAGCCGGAGTGACTCGCCCCCGAGACAGGCGCACCGAGGCGCTTCCTACAAAGGCTCCAAGGTGAGGAGCTATCGCAAGTCCAAGGACTGCAAGTATCCCACCCAGAAGCCACACAAGTCTCGGAGCCGGAGCTCTTCCCGTTCGCGAAGCCACTCACGGGAGCGGGCAGATAATTCTGGGAAGTACAAGAAGAAGAGTCATTACTATAGAGATCAGCGACGGGAGCGTTCAAGGTCTTATGAGCGAACAGGCCACCGCTACGAGCGGGACCACCCCGGACACAGCAGGCATCGGAGGTGAGGCCTGGGGTCCCAGAGAGCTGCCCTTCCACCCTCGCCATGGCTGACCTGTGGCTCAACTCTTTGTAAATGGTTGTTGACTCTGGACCTTGTGATGAATTTGGAGATGGAATCGAGAGGATGGCACAGTGCCCTTCAGGTTGGCCTGGGCGGTACACACCGGTCCTGGTGCAGGCCTGTCTCGGCCGCAGCCCTGCGGCACAAGCTGCAGTCGACGATGCACATGCCGGTGGTGTGGATCGGTGCTAACGACAGGCTGTCTTCACTCCCATACCGACAATTACGTTAAACCAACAAAATGACTTTTAGGACCTTTGCCTATATTAGGTTGTACTTATGTACATATTTTGCAGTATTTCACAATGAGAAAATGGCCTTAATAGCCCCTATTCTCTATCCACGTTGTAAATAAACATGTGTTTAATACAAGTTAGAGCTATATATGAGAACTGAGAACTTGAATTTTGTCAGCCTAAAACTTGTGTAGAGAATTCAGATTTTTAAAATGTGAAGGTGTTTAGATCTGTGTTGAAAGGCGTATATTTTTATCTGCGATGCTGAGTGCAGGCCACCAGCTCCTAAATAGAGGTTTCCTATCTATGCATTTCATGTGGTTGAATAAACAATTCTCTCTGCTCAGGATATTTGGACATTAAAGAATTTGTAGTTTGTCCTGCTTGTTACTGCGCACAGCCCGCAGCGCCCGTTCTCGTGGTGTCTGTGCTGCCGCCTCTGGTCTCATTAAAGCTGTGTTTTGTATCAAGCTCCTGTGGCTGCTCTTCTGTCAGAGGCTGGGGGCCGCAGCGGTCTGCATGTTCTACAAAGGCTGCTTCCTGTGGGCAAGGGAAGGGAGAAGTACAGAAACTGCCTGCACCGAGGCACACGGGTCTGTGACCATGTGGAGCATCACCCCTGGCGGTGTCCCCCTCAGAGTGGGTGGCGGGCGAGTGGACAGGTAGTGGTCCAGGTGAGCAGGATGGACCTTGCGCTGTTTCCAGTCCTGGGTGGGCAGAGGCTCGAGGGCTGTCGGGCCTGTCATGCCCGGTTTTGGCTCTCCCCAGACCAGCACCTCTACAGGTGGGAGGGCACTGCATGGCTCCAAGGAGATGTGAAAGCGACAGGGTCAGCGCCTCGGTTCCAGGTGGTGCTCTTTATGACCAAATCATAAAAGCCCGGATGCTGCAGCTGAGGTGGTCTGGCTATGTTCACAGACCTTCCTACTCGGGCAGCCCCTCAGGACCCGAGGGCACGGCGCCATCCTGTGGCCTCAGTGGAGAGCCGGGCCTGGAGCCTGTGGTTTCTGCCGTCCTCCCTTGGGTGGATGCAGCGCTCATTGCTTAATTAGGTTGGGGCCTGAGATGACTGGACTCGCAGGTAGAGCCACCAACGGGCACTCCTGATGGCCCTTCCAACCCGGACAGAGCGAGAAGGGGCCGCGGGGCCCTGGAAGCCCCCACCCTGAGAAGCAACCGGCTCAGCCAAACCCAGTCCTCCCCGGAGGCTCTTTTGCGTTTTGGACAAAAACTGAAGTTTCTGATTTCTCTTTCCACAGGCACAGTTTGGGAGTTCGCTTTAAAAAAGGAAAGGAAATCCACCTCTGCAAGGCGCGGGCCTCCGCACTGGCGGGGAGAGGAGGCCGCCATGCCAAAGGGCTAGGGCGGGGCTCCCCTGGTGCCCGAGCTGCGGGATCCGTCGCCGGCGCCGCGGTCTGACCCCTTCACGCCCCGTCCGGGGGGAGGGGGAGGAAGGAGCTGGGCCTGCGGGGCCTGCGCCTCCAGCCCCAGCGGGTGCAGTACCCCAGTCGCTTTTGGTCGCCCCGCGCACTCCACTTCCGTCGCCGGGATGACAGCTCCGTCGCAGTCCGAAACGTCCCTTCCGCCTGCCTCGGCGAATGGGCCCTGCTGGACGCCAGTTCGGCCGCGCAGGCGCAGAGGGCATCCTTGGGATTGTGGGAGATGTAGTTTTCTTGTCTCCCTAAGGATCCGCTGGGCTGGGGGCGTGGCGTGGCGGCTCCTCTGGCCGGAAACAGTGGCTTTCTGGGCCGGGTGGGGCCTGAGCCGACGCGGAGTCGGGCTCTGTAAGACCGCCAGGGGGCGCTGGACGTAGGAACCGCCGGGCGGCGGCACCCGGGCTGAAGACCGGACCGGAAGTGCCTGCGCACCGCGGCGGAATGGTCAGTGTTGGTCCCCTGGATCGGGCCGGGAAAGGGTGGGCGGGCGGCGGGGTGCTCCAGGGGCTGCCGAGAGAGCCGCCGGTGTGGGCCACCCTTCCGGGGCCAGGGCCCACCCGCGGCCGTGGTGCGCCGCTCCCCGCCTTCGGCTCCGTCCCGCGTGGTCGGCGCCTGGGGTGAAGCTGAGACCCAGGGAGGGTCGGTGACTGGCCCCGTGCCGCGTGGTGGGACGCGGGTCGCTTGGGAGAGGGAGCGAGGTCCTCCCAGGGGTTGAGGGCGAGGAGGTGGCGGGGTGCCGGGGCGAGCAGGACCGCAGTCCCCAGTCCCCAGTCCCCAGTCCCGCCAGCCCCGGGCTGCGCGCGCCGCCAGCCGCCCCCTTGACCGCAGCGCGCACCTGTGTTCCAGCTCCGCTGAGCACCTGGGGCCGCCACCCGCAGACCATGTTCCTGGCGCGTCTGGCATCTCAGCTGCTCAGGGTCGCTCCCCGGGCAGGTAAGCGCTCCCGTGGGGCCAGGTGGGCAGGACACACGAGCGGGTTAGGGGTATGTGCCTCACCATCCGGAGGCCAGGGCCTGGCCACGCCAACTGCCCTGCAAACATCCAAGCATCACAAAGGGGAAGTTTCCCTCCCCCCCCCCCCCCGCCTCTCCCCCAGAACATCAGCAGGGGTTCAGACCAGGACCAAGGTCATCCCAGGCTGTGATGGCGGTTCTGCTCCGAAGTCCCGGCAGGTCCAGCCCGCTGAGCGCAGGCTAGTGCAGCCCGGTGGGTGTGACTGTCATCGTGTTTCCTGCAGGCCTCCGTGGGCCCGGGCCCGCCTCAGGAGTGCTGGGCAGCCATGTCTGCAGGCCCCGCTACAGCACGCAACCAGCAGGCCCGAGTAGGGTTGCCATCCTCCCAGGCAAGGGGGTCCAGCTGGAGCTCGAGGAGATGCTGGTCCCCAGGAAGATGTCCATCAGTCCCCTGGAGAGCTGGCTGACCGCCCACTACCTCCTGCCCAGACTGGATGCTGGGGTCCCAGGGACTGTGGCGCCTGCCCAGGCCTACGAGTGTCCGCCTAGCCAGGTGGGGGGAGGGGCTGAGCACGGGCGGGAGGAGGTCCAGGATGCACCCCAGATTCAGTGCAAAAACGTGCTGAAGATCCGCCGGCGGAAGATGAACCGTCATAAATACCGCAAGCTCGTCAAGAGGACCCGGTTCCTGCGGCGGAAGGTGCGGGAAGGACGCCTGAAACGGAAGCAGGTACTTGTGGGTCCCGGCGGAGTGGGGCAAGGTGGCTGAGAGTGCGTGGCCCACACACCGGTCGGCGTCCCTTCTGCCCTCACAGATGAGGTTCGAGAGAGACCTGAAGCGCATCTGGGTGAAGGCGGGCCTGAAGGAAGCCCCTCCAGGCTGGCAGACCCCCAAGATCTACCTCAGGAGCAAGTGAGTGCCGAGCGCCTCGGCCCCGATGCTGCTGCTGTTCTCGAGTAATAAACGCTCACGGAGCCCCGCTGCTCCTGCTGCCTGCACCCCCTTCTGCCTGGTGTGAGCTGCCTTGGGGTTGAGGCTGGTGCCAGCCTCGGAGGCACCAAGGCCCCAGGTGGCAGATTGGCGGGCCCTTCCCGGTGCTGGCCCCTGTCCTGGTGCCGGGCCTGTGGGAATGACAGCCTCGCTGTTGAGGAATGAATGCCGTGGGGCCCGAGGCCCAGCTCTGCCAAAGGGCACTTTGTTCCCCGGGGCAGGCAGCCTCTTACTGGTCACACAGGCGGCAGAAGTGCCCGGGCTGAGGTGTAAGAGGGGGGCTCAGGGAGGGCCTCCCTGGGGACACGGGGAGGGGCGTCAGGAAAGGCCCCGGGGCCCCCAGAGGTGACGGGCGATGCTCTGCAGGCTCCAAGGACCTGGGTCTGGAGTGGCCCTCTGAGCCACCCCGCCCAGCTGGGGTCGGGGCCTCTGGCCTCCAGTGGGCTCCGTGTCCCCTGCCACTTCCTGGGTCTGAGTGGGGTGCTGGAGGGGGTGCTCCGGCAGGTTCGGGGTGCGGGTGGTGAGGAAGGTGTCGCTTGTGGGGCTAGAGAAGCCCTGGAGCCCTAGTGTGAGCCAGCGGCCCCGTGACTCAGGTTCCTTCTGGGTGGGGAGGGGAGTGCATTATCCCTAAAAGTGGGGGCCTGGGGGGGCCTGGGCTTCTGCATGGGCTTGGGTGCTGAGCAGATTTGGGGAGGCCGGTTCCCACCTTCAGACGCAGGACCAAGTCCAAGGAGAGGAGACCAGTGCCTTCCTGTGCTGCCCCGCCCCCCCGCCGGGCAGGCAGGCCGGGCCCCTCCCGCCGGGCTGGGGCTTCTTAACTGGCCCCTGAAATGGGAGCGGGGCCTGGGTTTGAGCTCCCCGGGAGGAGGCAGGTCTCGGGGAGGCTTGAGCGCGGGTTTCCCAGCAGCTTTCCTGGGTTGGACCAGACCACGCCGTGCTGGTAACCCCGTTGCTTCAGGGAACCAGGCGGGCCCCGCCCCGTGTGTGCTAGGTGGGCACGCGGGCTGCTGAATGCGGGACCCGTTAGGGGACGTGGGTCTGCAGGGCTGTGCTCACCCTTGTGCGGTGGCCATGACCTGGCGGGGACCTGGGGCCGCGGAGGGCACAGGCCTGCTTCTCCTGGTGGCCGCCAGGGGGCAGCAGTCAGCACCCTGCTGCAGGGCTCACGACATCCTCTGGGTCTTGGCTTCCCCAGCAGTGGTGGCGTGAGGTCCCTGGGCCAGGGCCTGGGTGGGGAAGCTGCCTGGGGATGGAATGGACCCTGCCTTCCCGTGCCAAGTGTGGCCTCAGCCACGGCAGCTGCTCCCTGGCTCACCCCGCCTCCTGGGCTGGCAGGGGGAGGAACATGCTCAGTGGTCAGAGCATCGGAGACAAAGCCTCCCTCTGGAGCTGGGCCGTGTGGGGAGCTCTGGGGGTGCGGCTGGCCAGCTGTGCACCTGGAGGCTGGTGGGGCACCACAGGGCCCCCTGAGCCAGCCTCCTCCATCCTGGGCGGGGCCAGCAGAGGCACCTGGGCACATCCATCTGGGGACCCCTCGGTTGTGACAGTGGAGGTGCAGTGGGTGGAGGCCAGGATGTGCTGAATGCCCTACTGTGCACAGGGCAGCCCCCCGCCCCCCAATTGATTAGCCCCAAGCTTCAGTGGCAGCACAGTCCAGACCCTGGTCCAGTGTCACCAATCTGTCCAGGGCCTGCCCAGCCCCTCCCCCCTGCAGGCCTGGGCCTGGCAGCCCCTCTTCCTGCCCCTCCTGGGTGGCGTGCGCTCGGCTCACGCTGCCTGTGGCTTGGATGCCTTTGGGCCCCAACCACAAACTCAGAAGGCAGAAACTGGGGTTTTATTTTTATCTCCACAGCCCTTCTCAGGCCCAAAGAGGCTGCCCTCCCTCTTCCCTGTGGAGCCTCCACCCTGCCCCCCAGCTGTGGGGAGTGCAGCCCCTTCTCCCTGTTGTCTCCCGGGTTCTGACCCAGGCGCCCCCTGAGCGAGGGGGCGGGGGCGGGGGCAGTGGGGCCTGCAGGCTGCCTGCCTGGTCCTGCCCGTGGCACACCCCTTGCTCAGTCTCCCCTGGCAGGTGCCTAGGGCTAAGGTTCCAGCCGGGGAGGTCCCCAAGGCACAGCTGATGGGGTGGTGGGAGGCACTTGTGGGGACCCTGCCTCGGGGGGCTCCTCCATGCCCTGGCCTGGGCATTCCCACCCACATGGTGGGCCAAGGTAGGAGCCGGGCAGGCTCAGGCCCTGTGGGAGGACACGGGCTGGTGAGGGAGCTCTTCCCAGCTCAGCCGCTCAGGGGCAGACACAGCAGCATGCCTGCCGGGCCCCACGCTGTGAGCTGTGAAGGAGGCTGGGAAAAGAAACCGCTCCCTGGCCAGCCGGCTCCCCTCTGAGCTCCCCAGGGAAGGTCCCAGGATGGGGAGGCGGGAGGGAGTGTCCTGCGGGGCTGAGCCGAGAGGTCCAGACCTGGGTGCGGGCCAGAGGGTGACCCCTGCCGCCTGCTGGGCACCCAGAGGCCAGCCCATGCTCCCTGAGAGTTGGACTCGATCCTCAGTTGTGTGGCTGGGAGCTTCTCCCCGTGTCCCGGAAACCACGCGTGATGCGTGTGAGTAGAAAGTCTGTCCATGGACGGAGCTGGTGGGTGTGAGCTGAGGACGTGAGAGTTCAGAGAGGAATGGAAGCTGAACTCTTTTAAAAATATGTTTTTATTGATTTTAGAAAGAGAGAAACATCGATGAGCGAGAAATACCGATTGGCTGCCTCCTGCACGTCCCCTGCTGGGGCTCCAGCCTGCAACCAGTGACCTCTCCATGCCTGGGATGCTCGGCCACTGAGCCACACCGGCCGGGCAGCATTGACCTAATGCTGAGGAGTGTTCACCCTTTAAGAAGTTGTTTTCTTGCAGAATCGAGGGAGGGAGGGAGGTAGACCCCCTCACGCAGGGAGACCCCCTCACGCAGGGAGACCCCCTCACAAGCGAGACTGCAGTGTTTAAGTTGGCCCGGGAAGGTGGATGTTCACATTTATATTAGAAAAAGCTCAGATGAGCCCTATCCGGTTTGGCTCAGTGGATAGAGCATCGGCCTGCGGACTGAAGTGTCCTGGGTTCGATTCCAGTCGGGGGCACATGCCCGGGTTGTGTGCTAGATTCCCAGTGGGGTCGTGCAGGAGGCAGCCAATCAATGACTCATCATTGATGTTTCTATCTCTCTTCTTTCCTCTCTGAAATCAATAAAAGTATATTTGAAAAAAAGAAAAAGCTCGGATGACTTCAGAGAGAGGGAGAGAGAGCTAGGATAATCAATGATGAGAATCATTGATCGGCTGCCTCCTGCACACCCCCTACTGGAGCTCAAACCCACAACCTGGGCCTGTGCCCTGACCGGGAATCGAACCCCGGACCCTTCAGTCCGCAGGCTGACGCTCTCTCCACTGAGCAATGCCAGCCAGGGCCCAGATAATACTTTTAACCAACACGACTCCTTGGACAGTGGAGTCTGGTTTCAGACTTGGTTTCATACAGGCATGTGGCCTGGTGGGGCTCCGCGGGTCAGGCACCTGATGCGCCCAGGTGGCCGGTCGAGCCCTGGGCAGGGCACACTAGACAGTGAATGTAGAAACAAGTGAAACACCAAGTCCAGGTTTTTCTCACATCAGAGGAATGAAAACAACAATGGATCTCTCCCGGACTTGATGACGTATAAAAGACAAGGGGACCTGCCCTGGCTGGTGTTGCTCAGTGGATAGAGCGTCGGGCTGCGCACTGAAGGTCCTGGGTTCGATTCCCAGTCAGGGCACAGGCCCGGGTTGCAGGCTTGATCCCCAGTAGGGGGCATGCAAGTTATTCTCCCCCTCCCTCCCCCAAATATATATATTTTTTAAATATATTTTATTGAATTTTTACAGATAGGAAGAGAGAGGGATAGAGAGTTAGAAACATCAATCAGCTGCCTCCTGCACACCCCCTACTGGGGATGTGCCCGCAACCAAGGTACATGCCCTTGACCGGAATCGAACCCGGGACCTTTCAGTCCGCAGGCCGGCGCTCTATCCACTGAGCCAAACCGGTTTCGGCTCCCCCAAATATTTGAAGGTCTTAAAAGTAAACGTTAATATATATGTTTAACTATTTCGATTTAAATAAAAAATATAGCCCGGCCGGTGTGGCTCAGTAGTTGACCTATGAACCAGGAGGTCGCGGTTCCTTTCCCGGTCAGAGCACATGCCTGGGTTGTGGGCTCGATCCCCAGTGGGGGTGCAGGAGGCAGCCGATCCATGATTCTCTCTCATCATTGATGTTTCTGTCTCCCTCTTCCTTCCTCTCTGAAATCAATTTAAAAATTTTAAATAAAATAGTATATTTTATAAAGGACATAAACCTGAGACAGTGCTCCGAGCTGTTTGCATTTCACTATTCCTCTTCTCTCGCCCCCTGTGGTGTCAGCTGTGAAGAGGGCCCAGCGCCCCTCGCTGTCCGTGCGCCCTGGGCCCCGTGGTCTCGCTGCTCCTCCATCGGCTGGGGTCTGCCCCTCCTAGTGGGAGGCGGGGCGATGCTGCCCGGCTCAGGCCTTGGGGCCGGCGGCCTCCCCCGCTGGGAGGAGCCCAGTGAGGAGGTGGTGTGGGAGGGGAGGGCCACGTGGGCAGAGAGGACCCAGCTGGCAGAGCCAAGCTGCCTGGGTCCAGCAGCCCCCGCTGAGTCATCGCAGCCGTTCCCACGTGGAGTGGACAGCCGTGTGGTCAGCCCTGCAGGGATTCCTGACCTGCAGGGTCAAAGGTGGACGACCCTGTGCCCTGCTGTGCTGAGCAGGGTCCCCGCACAGAGCAAGGCCCTCTGTTCACGCCATCACCTCTGCCAGCCTGGACGCCTGGTGGTGGCTGCTTCACTTGCTCCCGCCTCCGAGCTGTCCGGTGCCTCCTGTGCCCCTTTGACAGCTGTCACTCATGTCAGCACTTCCCTGTTGACTCAGCAGGTTCTGCAGGCCCCTCCCCCATGTCCTAAATAAGCCTTTTCCCTGGAACCAAGACCTGGGAGAGCTCCGGCCCCTGCACCTCCTCAGGTGACAGCGAGGATTGCCTGTTGCGCGGACCCCCGTGCACACGTGTATAACCGCTTCTCTGAGGCGCTGAACGTGAGCTCACTGAGGGCCGAGGCGGACCTGAGCCAGCTGTCCCTCTCCTGTCGGGGCCGCACTCACACGAAGCAGACCCGTCACCGAGGCCACGCTGGCCGGCACAGTTAAAGGCAAACCTCCCAGGTCCGGCGTCCGGAGCCACGGCTTAGACACCAGGACAGCCGGGCAGGTGGCTCAGTCGGTTAGAGCGCCAAGGTGTCAGGTTCCATCCCTGGTGAGGGCACCTTCAAGCATCAACCAGCGATGCAGCTCTCAGTGGAACAAGGAATCGATGTTTCTCTCCCTCTCTCTAAAATCAATAAAAAAAAATTTATAAAAAAAGAAACAGGATGTACATCACGTGTGGGCGCAGGAAGTTGGTCTGGAGGCTGCTCTACTCCTGGGTCCCAGGCTCCCAGGAATGTGGGCGGCATCATCCCCACAGTCAGAGGCGCAGCAGGTGAAATCTGATACAGCAGGTTTCCAAGCTGATAGGTCGGGAGGGACCACAAAGGACGACCTCTGGCCTGAGTGCAGACGCCAAGGCCCCGGCCGGCCTGCAGGCCTGACCATGAGCAGGCTCAGCTCTGCCCGCCAGCCTCCGCCGCCCCCACAGAACACGCCAAACCAGGCAGCCCCCGACTCCGGCCTGGGCTCCTGGACGGTTCCCAGGAGGCGATGATGTCCGTGTGTGTCCAGGTCACAATGTGCATCGATGGTCCCCCAGCGGCTGGGACAGCCGGTCTGCCCGGAGCAGGTGAGACCCTGCCTCTGTGGGATGCATCAGAGCTCGGGCCTGGGGTCTGCACAGCCCCTGCCTCTTGGCAAACCATCAGGACAAACCTGTATGAGTGACCGAGCGACCGCCGCCGGGAAGACCCGTCAGAGCCGGCAGGAAGGAGTGAGCGTGACCCCCACTGCCCTCCACCTCACCCTGGTGTGGACGGAACAACGCGCTCCCAGGGAAACACCAGCCCTGCGTGGCTCCTCCGTCCGCCCCAGCACACCCGGCGCAGCCGTCCCCACCGGGCTCCCATCGCTTGTCCCTGCAGCCGGGCGCTTGCCCTCCGGTCCTGCCCGCTGGTCCTCGCAGGGTCACAGGGTCGTGGTGAGGTCGCCTCGGCCGCTGCATCCTCCCCGCGCAGGCTGCTTCCTTTGGTCCAGGTGGTGGTTCTGTGCAGTCGTCAGACTGAGGTCCAGGCTCTGGTTGGCCGGTGGCTGGGCTGCCTCGGCCTTGCCTCGTGGTCCCCCCTCCCCCCCAGAGAGAAGTCCTAGCACTTTGCTATGTGGGTGCGAAGCGCTATCCACCGTAATCACCACTCGGGCCCACGCTCACGGTGTGGACGCCCATGGGGGGGCAGGTGCCTGGGGGGGGGGCGGGCTCCGTGGGGGCGGGCGCCGTGGGGAGGGGCAGACGCGTGGGGGGGTGCCATGGGGGGAGCTGCCCGCCGCCTGGCCCGTGGGCGGATGTCTCCCTTCTGCCCTGGTGAGTCCCGAGCTCCTACAGAAGCTGCACCAACCGCCCCCGCATTTCCTGCATCACAGCCCACATCCCTGCGCTCAGTCCCGGGCCGGCTCCCCTGATGGCCCTGAGGAAGCCAGACCAAGCACGGCTCCCTCTCCCTCACCTGGGAGAGGCTGCCCTGGGCCTCCACTGTGGGTGTCGCCCGCTCAGAGGCCACCCAGGCAGGGAGGTGGCCCTGGGGCACCCCGACAGCCTCCTCTCTGTGCGCGGAACGATCCCATTGACCAGCGGGCAGGTCTGCCCTCACTAACGGCCTCCAAGCTGCCCGCTGGCGCACAGTAGGTGCTCAGCACACGGCAGGCGTGACCACGTGGGAGCGTGCTGGTGCCGCTCGGAGCGCCTGTGGTTTTCCTCCGGATGAGCCAGGCTGCCTGGAATGTCCCAGTCCCAGGAGCCGGAGCCAGAGCCCGGTTCTCACCCCGCTGCCGCTGACACCCCTGCTCAGCCCCGCCCCCAGGGAAGGGAGGAGGCTGCAGGGCTCTGGTGCGGGGTGCGGGGCATTGGTGGGGGGCTCGGCCTGAGCTCCAGGCGGGACCGTGGGGACGCTGCCAGCGTCCTCGTCCTGGTCCGCTCTCCCGTGGAGCTGTCCGCTGAGGCCTGGGCCAGCAGTCCCGGCGCGGGAGAAGGAGCCGGGCGGGCGGTGGGAGGGGCAGTGGCCTGGTCCCGCTGCGCTCTGCTCACATCTGTGCCATTTCCTACCGAGGACGGGGCGGGGGTGGGGGTGGGGTGGGGCGTGCAGCCCTCTGCCGCTCCTCTCGGCCCAGCTGGCCTCAGCGGAGAGAACAGGATGGGGCAGGAGGAGGGGGTGCAGCCCTGGCTGCTGCTGTCCATCTTGCCCGCTGGGGCGAGGGGGTCAGGGTGCACTCAGGGGCGCCCCCCGCAGACATCTTCCTGCATTGGGGTCTGCAGCAGGAGGACCCCAGGGAGCCTCAGTACAGAGGGCCCGGGGCCAGGGACCTGCTGGGAGGGGAGGCTCTGCAGTTTAGGGTGTAACCAACCGGGTCCCCTCAGACCGTGGCCGGCCCTGGCCATCCAGCTGCTTGGGCGTCTTCCCTCCACGCAGGAGAGAGGGCGGCCAAGAGGCGGGACGGAGGATGGAGATGGAGAAACAGACACGGGGCGCAGGCGGGGGGGGGGGGGGGGCCACCAGCGCTAATATAAACCAGTTACAAAAACAAGGGAGGCCGGGCCTCAAGGCCCAGGGCGGAGGCCGACTTGTTTTTCCAGAATGAAAGGCCCTGGAGGAGCTGAGGGTGAGGGGAGCCGGTTCTGATTCAAGTTTGGAAAATGGGCCCCGCCCCCCAGGGCCTGGATCCTGCTGAGGAGCCGCCCTTAGGTCTGTGGGTGTGGGTGTGGGGGGCTCCCTCCTGTCACCCCGTCGTCCCCTCTGCAGCGGCGCTGGCCTGCACCGCCCGGAGCTGGGCTGGGCGCCTGGCTTGTCCGAGGACGTGGGGACCGGGGCAGGGTTCACGCGGAGACCCCAGCCCACCAGGGACGGGCTGGCGACCACATCCCGGCCGCAGGGCCGCGAAGAATGCACTGTGGGTCCCTGTGGCTCGGCTCGTTTTCTCTGAGGTTTGCTCAACGAGAAGGAGCGGCTCGGTACACAGCGCTGCTCTGTTATTTCCCATTTGTTTATGTGACTCCGTAGGTTTTCCCAGTTTCAAATTAGTGCCTTCTGTGGTGGGGGCTCCCATACCCCTCCCGCCCCTCTCCTCGGGGTGGGGTGCTCCCTGGAGTGCTGTCCCCGGGTCTGGGTGGGTGGGGGTGCTCCTAGGAGCCGGGTAACCCAGGTTTGAGTTCAGGGACACCTGATTCTGCCCTGGATGGTGGGCAGATGTGGGGGGGGGGCGTTAGGCCAGCGAGGTGGGCGTTGCTTCCCCACTGGCCCCCTCCGTGCTCAGGGTCCCCCCACTTACCCCCTGGCTCCTGTGGAGGGTGAAGATGCCTGGGAACCATCAGGGCCTCATGCTGTGCCCAGGCCCCGCCCCAGGCTTCCCCCCAGGGCTGGGCTGTTCAGATCCCCCTTTCCTAGATGAAGAAATGTGGGGTCATCACAGGCTAACGGAAGAGCCGGCGGTTTGGCAGCCTGGATCCCTGGGGGTCTCTGCCCGGATGCCCACGAGGGGGAATGCCCTGGGCAGTGTCCCCCGGCAGAGGTGGGGTGAGGGGGTGCTCACGGCGGAACTCCAGCCGCAGCAACCCCAGAAGGGCCCCATATGTCACAGCCGCCCTCAGGCATCGTCGGGACCTCACCCTCAGCCCTCCCGTCCTCCAAGGGCTGGGCCGCTGCCCCTCCCCAGGACCCGGGCCAGAGAGGGCCCCTCCCCGCCGGACTCCCTCAGCACAGTGGCCACAGGGCCCCCTCCCCACGGGCCGGCCAGGGTGGGGGAGGCCAGGGGGCTGGGCAGAGCGAGGGGGCGGTCTGCAGCCCGTGACCGGCCCAGAGCTCCGTGATGTCATGGCGGGTGCTGGAGGGGGAGGGGGCCGGGCTGTTTTTCTGGAGAGTTGGAGCTGGAGGGAGGGAGACAAAGCCAGGCCGGCGGCGGCACCATGGAGCTGCGGGCCCGCGTCGTGCTCTGGAAACTTCTGCTTCTGCAGAGTGAGTGCGGGGTGTGGGGCTCAGGAGGCGCCGGCCACCAGCGTGTCCCAGCGAGTTTGTGGTTTTAGGCAAAGCCGCCTGTCTGAGCTCCAGCCCAGCGAGGGGGCTGCCCGGTGGGAAGGGACAGTCAGGGGGACCTCAGAGGTGACGAGGCCCCGGACCCAGGAGGGTGTGAGCCTCCCAACGTCCTCCTCACGCGGAACCTGGAGCCAGAGGCCAAGGAGGGCGGGCGGGGCGGGGGGGGGGGCGCGGAGGCAGCGTCCTGGGTCCCTCAGGCAGGGGGCCCAGGCCGGTGCTCTCTGTGGGCAGGAGGGGAGGCCGCTGGGGACTGTGGGGCCTGGGAACTGTGGGGCTTGCAGGGTCTGTTCCTTGGCTCCCTGCACCCCCCCCCCCCCCCCCCGCAGCCCGCCAAGCTGGCCTGCTGACCCGGCACATTCCTCCGTCCTGGCGCCCAGCCGCCGCTCTGGAGCCGGAGCTGGGCTGTGAGGCGGCAGATGTGGGGTCACTCCTCACGTCCAGCGTTTTGGTGCTTCAGACCCTGCCCTTCAGGACGAGGCGCGGGGGGGGGGGGGGCTCCAGCCCTGAGCCCTGGGGGTGGGGGGGGAGTGGCTCCCAGGTGAGGACCCTGAGGGCTCCTGGCGTGGCCCCTGCAGGTGCAATGTCTGCCCCCCCAGACACCAGCCTCCCTGGTGCCCAGGCTCCAGGGGCCTTGCTGGCAGCCTCCATCCCCCGCGGGGACGGGGGGGGGGGGGGGCTTGCTGCCCAGCGTGCATTCCAGAGCCAGCCAGTGGGATCTAACCCGGACCCACCACTCACCACGCACCCCCGAAGGGCAGGTGGGGTCCCTGCAGTGGCTGTGGGGATTAAGGGGGGCTGTGGGGATTAAGGGGGGCTGTGGGAGAGGTGCCTGCACCATGCGGGCTAGAGAGACCCCACCTGTGTCCTCCTGGCTTCTTCGGCTTTATCCCCACCCATAAACCGGGTGTTAGCACCCACCTCAGTGGGGACTACAGAAGGGGCAGGGGCCGGGCCACGCTCAGTGGTTGAGCATCGACCAGTGAACCAGGAAGTCAGGGTTCGATTCCCCGACTGGGCACATGCCCCGGTTGTGGGCTCAGTTCCCAGTGTGGGGCGAGGAGGAGGCAGTTGATCAATGATTCTCATCATTCATGTTTCTCTCTCTCCCCTTCCCCCTTCCTCTCTGAAATCGATAAAAATATATATTTAAAAAGAGGGGGGGACAAGGGCCAGTGCCCCTCCCCGGGGCTGTGACGGGGTGTAAAGGCCAAGGCCACCCCTCCCCCACGTGACCGGCTCTTCTTGTCCCTCCAGGCTCCGCTGTCCTGTGCTCAGGTGAGTGACCGCGCCCGCCCCGACAGTCCCCTCCCGTCCTCCCGCCAGGCCAACCCCCCTCCCCCTGCGCCCCCCCCCCCGCCTCAGTGACCCCCCTTCTCCCAGGGCCGGCGGGGTCCGCAGCGGGCAGCTCGGTGGTGTCGGAGGTGGCGGTGAGCTGGGCGGCGGGCGCCCGGGCGGTGCTGCGCTGCCAGAGCCCGCGCATGGTTTGGACGCAGGACCGGCTGCACGACCGGCAGCGCGTGGTCCACTGGGACCTGAGCGGCCCGTTGGGCCCGGCGCGCCGCCTCGTGGACATGTACTCGGCGGGCGAGCAGCGTGTGTACGAGCCGCGGGATCGCGGCCGCCTCCTGCTGTCGCCTTCAGCCTTCCAGGACGGAAACTTCTCGCTGCTCATCCGGGGTACCGGCCTCCCCCCGGGGGGCAGTTCCCGGCGGGGGTCACGGCGGGGAGTTCCCGGCGGGGGGGCGGGGCAGTTCCCGGCGGGGAGCTCACGGCGGCGGAGGGGGGCGCGGGCGGGCGCGGGCGGGAGCTCACGGCGGAGGGGGGCGCGGGCGGGCGCGGGCGGGAGCTCACGGCGGGTCTCCGCCCGGTGCACAGCGGTGGAGGAGACAGACGAGGGGCTGTACACCTGCAGCCTGCACCATCATTACTGCCACCTCTACGAGAACCTGGCCATCCGCCTCGAGGTCACCGACAACCGTGAGTGCGCCGGCCCCGCCGAACGCCCCCCTCCCCCGGCCGCTGCGGGCCCCGCCCCGCCCGCAGCACTAGCGCCTCCCCCCTTCCGTCTCTCCCCGCACCCCCAACTGAGCGACCTGCGCCCACAGCCCGGGCCGCCGGCGCGCACTGGGACGGCGAGAAGGAGGTGCTGGTGGTGGCGCGCGGCGCGCCCGCGCTCCTGACCTGCGTGAACCGCGCGCACGTGTGGACCGACCGGCACCTGGAGGAGGCGCAGCAGGTGGCGCACTGGGACCTGCAGCTGCCGGGGGTCCCGCACGACCGCGCCGACCGCCTGCTCGACCTCTACGCGTCCGGCGAGCGCCGCGCCTACGGGCCGGCGGTCTTGCGCGACCGCGTGTCGGTGGAGGCGGACGCCTTCGCGCGCGGGGACTTCTCCCTGCGCATCGACCCGCTGGAGCCGGCGGACGAGGGCACCTACTCCTGCCACCTGCACCACCACTACTGCGGCCTCCACGAGCGCCGCATCTTCCACCTGACGGTCACCGCGCCCGCCTCCCCGCCGCCCCCGCGTGGCTCACCGGGCAACGGCTCCAGCCACAGCAGCGCCCCAGCCCCAGGTGCCGAGGCCGCCCCGGGCTCCCGGGGAACGTCTAGGGGCCGGGAACGGCCAGGCCCGGCTGGTGGGAGCCCGCCCGGCCCCTCCCCATCCACGGAAGGGACCCGGGGGTCAGCGAGGGGAGGCCCCACGGGCTGCGGCCGCCTGTCCCTTCCCAGGGCCCCGGGGTGCAGCGCGGGCGGCTGGGGTCGGGGTGCACCGACTGTCAGCCCCGCCCCTGACCGCCGCCACGCGGCTCCTGCAGACCCCACGCTGGCGCGCGACCGCAGCGTCATCAACGTGATCGTGCCGGAGGGCCGCGCGCACTTCTTCCAGCAGCTGGGCTACGTGCTGGCCACGCTGCTGCTCTTCCTGCTGCTGCTCATCACGGCGGTGCTGGCCACGCGGCAGCGCCGTCTTGGGGGTGAGCGCGGGAGGGAGCGGGACTGGGGGCCTCTGGGGCGGAGAGGGACCCGCGGGGCGCCCCGTGAGCCTGTGTACTGGGTGGGGGGTTCGGGGCTGGGGGAGCTGGGGAGCGGGCAGACTGTCCCCGACACGAGTCTCCCTCCCCAGGTTACCACTACTCGGACCAGAGGTCGGGGAAGGCCAAGGGGTGAGTGCCCCCCCCGCCCCCCGCTGTCCAGGTTGGCCGGGCCGGGCCCTCCCGCTGTCCTAACCTCCCCCCTCCCCCCTCGCCCCCCCAGGAAGGACGTGAACTTGGCGGAGTTTCCTTTGGCCACTGGGGACCAGGCTTTCTACAGGAGCCAGGACATCCAGCTGGGTGAGGCGCCCGCCACACGCAGACGCACACACGCAGACGCACACACACACGCACACACGCACACACACACGCAAATGCACACACACGCACACACACACGCATGCACACACACGCACACACGCACACGCAGACGCACGGGGAGTGCGGCGGTGGGGAGGCACCTCCAGGGGCTCACCCGCTCTCTCCCCGCCCCCCCCCCCCCCCCCGCCCCCCAGATTACAAAAACAACATCCTGAAGGAGAGGGCCGCGCTGGCGCACTGCCCCCTGCCCGCCAAGCACATCGACTTGGACAAAGGTGCGTGGCCGGGAGGGAGGCCGCTGCCCCTCGGGGCCCCGGAACCCCGGGCCGTCCTGCGGGTGGAGGGCGGGGCAGCCGCCCACCCGGCCCCTTGTCTTCCAGAGTTCCGGAAGGAGTACTGCAAGTGAGGCGGTGCGGCTCCTGCCCGCCGGCACCTCCGCCCACTCTCCTCCCGCTCCAGCGGCTGGTCCCGCTGTCCCGAACTTGGACTGAGCTGTTGCAGAGGCGCCCCCAGAGCCCTCCCCTGGAGCTGCCTCTCCCTCCCGAGCAGCAGTGGGAGCCTGGGTCCCTGCCGGCTCTGTGGCTGCGCCCCGCCCCCCAGCAGCCCCCTGCAGCGCTCACGGCCGGCCCTGCCCCCTCGGGCCAGCCGAGCTCACCGACGGTCACCCCCGGGCTCTCCAGGCCCCTGCCCTCTGGGGGAGCCCGGCCGCTGCAGGGGGCGCGGCGGGGAGCTGGGTCGGCCTGAGGCCGGCACTGCCCTTCCTCAGGCCTTCCTGGAGGAGCTGCCCTCGGGCCGGACAGCTCTGTGTTTTGTTAGCCAGGCTGCCCTGCGCTGCGTGCCTGAGGACAGCACTCCCCTGCGGGGCGGATGCCCGCTGCCGCCGCCTGCCGCCTGGGGCTGCCCGGGCCCTGTCCGCTTCCCGCCTGCTGCAGCCTCCTTGGCAATAAGCGGCCCTGACGGCCCCTCCCTGGGCTCCAGGTGACTTGGGGCCCCTCCCTGGGCTGGAGTCGGGCTGGGGCCTCATTTGGCTTCTGTTTTGTCCGAGGACGGAGGCGGGTGAAGATGGTGCCAGAGCGGCCCCGCAGCCACTCGGAGGCACCGCACTGGCTCCTCCTGGAATGGCCACGTCACAATAAAGACCTTTCTGATTGGTAGACGCCTCTGCGGCCCCTCCTTCTCACAGGGGCAGGCTGGGCCTGGGAACCCCGAATCCCTTCCTTCATCCGAACCCCCCCCCCCATCATCACCCATGAGGGGCAGGTCTGGTGGGGTGTCCTGGGAAGAGCGAGTCCGGGATTTTTCAGCACTTACACCTGCGTGGGACGAAGTGTGGGGCCGGCTCCTGAGGGTTTGTTTGTCTTGTGGGTGTGGCTTTAAATATATGTCTTCATTGATGTCAGAGAGGGAGAGGGAGGGAGAGAAACATCAATGATGAGAATCATGGATCCGATGCCTCCTGCACGCCCCACACTGGGGACCGAGCCCGCAGCCCGGCATGTGCCCTGACGGGGATTGAACCCTGACCTCCTGGTTCATGGGTTGATGCTCAATGACTGAGCCCCGCCGGCGGGCTCCTGAGGGTTTGTTTGAAGGTGGGGGACGGGAGGACGGAAGGGGTGGTGTTAGCTCCGTCCTCTGAGAAGCAGGCGGGACTGGAGGTGTGAGGAGACAGGTGGAGGTAACAGGGCACCGGGAGAAGGTGCAGGTCCGACACCCCTGGGGGAGGGGCCGGGGTAGGAAGGAGCCGTGTTTCCCCAACCCTGACCCCGTCCTCCGAAGCCCTGTCAGGACAGCAGGCAGTGGAAAGCCTGCTTGTCACCCTGTGTGGGAAGCCTCAGGCTGGGGTGTGAAGAACATGACCAGATGCTGGACGAGGAGCCAAAAGCCACCCACACGGGTGGGCGTCCGAGCTCCCAGGCGGGGACCGGAAAGCTCTGGGCTGTTTTCATGAAGACGCCGTGTCGATAAACTCACACAAAGGAAATAAAGTCGGGAGATTTATTACTTTGCAGACCCCAGGATCGGGGCAGCGGGTCGGGGCGCCCTCCGCCCCAGGTCACAGCCTGCAGGAGGCAGAGCGGGCAGAAGCACCTGTTACTTCCAAGGTGGGTGGCCTGGAGGTCACTGATTTCTCAGAGGCTTGGCTTCGAGGGGTTCTTTTATTTTTAAATACATTTTTATTGATTTCAGAGAGGAAGAGAAACATCAACGATGAGAGAGAATCATGGATCGGCTGCCTCCTGCACGCCCCACACTGGATACGGAGCCCGCAACCCAGGCATGTGCCCTGACCAGGAATCGAACCCTGACCTCCTGGTTCTTAGGTGGATGCTCATCCGCTGAGCCACATTGGCCGGGCTGAGTGGTCATTTTAAAAGGTGCTCAGGGCCCTGACTGGTTTGGCTCAGTGGATAGAGCGTCGGCCTGCGGACTGAAAGGTTCCAGTTTCGATTCCGGTCAAGGGCATGTACCGTGGTTGTGGGCACATCCCCAGTAGGGGGTGTGCGGGAGGCAGGTGATCGATGTTTCTCTCTCATCGATGTTTCCAACTCTCTATCCCTCTCTCTTCCTCTCTGTAAGAAATCAATAAAATATATTTTAAAAAATATAAAAGGTGCTCAGGAAAAGCAAGGGGGGAACTTGGGTGGGAATCCTAAGCTCCGGTCCTTACCTGAGTCCAGATTCTGGTGTGAGCAGGGTTGTCAGGTGATAGAATGCCCCCCTCCCCCCTTCCCCCTCCCCCACGAGGACACACAGTGGCCAGGCAGGGAGGGAGGCTGGCCAGGACCTGTGGTTTGGTGTCAGAGAGGGAGAGGGAGAGAAACATCAATGATGAGAATCATGGATCCGATGCCTCCTGCACGCCCCACACTGGGGACCGAGCCCGCAACCCGGCATGTGCCCTGACGGGAATTGAACCCTGACCTCCTGGTTCATGGGTTGATGCTCAATGACTGAGCCACGTGGTTTGATAATGAACTCCCTCCCAGGCCCCACAGTGGCCCCCACTTCCACTGAACAAGGCCCTGCCTGTCAGGGCTTAGGCCCTGGCCACAAACTCACCCCTGCAGGGCCTGAGCTTGACCACTGAGGCATTGGCTGGGCTTGGCTAAAGCGTCTCCTAGGCCTTGGACAGATAACCTTGGGGGCTGGAGTGCGGCTGGGGGATCAGACCACCCCATTTGTGGGCCTGGTGTAGAGGGTGCTGGACCCCATGAGCTCTCAGGCCAGGCAGTCTCCCTCCTTCCCTGGACACCAGCTGAGAGAGCTGTGATGGGCCCTCCCTCCAAGGCCATCCTGCCTGGCTCCTCAGGTCACCACCGAGGAAACCGAGACCCGAGGGGAGAAGGCCCCGGCTTTGCCAAGTGGGTACCACCCTCATGGAGCCAAGGGGACTGGAGGTCAGGGCCAGCTGACCTGGGGTGGTCCCCCGCCCGGGCGCCTCTGGTCCCTAGTGGCCTGGTGGGGTCTCCCGCACTGGCCCACTGCCTGAGGGTCAGGACCAGGCAGATGGATGATTTCCAGGCTCCAGCCAGCTTCGGGGGGGGGGGGGGGGGGGCATCACCCCCCCATCCCCATCACTCGTTATTCTCGCCAGTGGGGCTCCCTCGAGTGAGTGCATCCTCCTGAGGGCAGCGCTGCTCAGGGTCTCCCTTGAGGGAGGGCCTCACGCTCGTTTGATTGACAGTGGCTGGGGGTGGGGGGAACCCTTCACCTGCTGCCTGGGCACCTCTGCACACGTGCGCGCCTAGAGCTGCTGGGTGACCCCTCCCCCCGCCCCCCGCTGTCACCTTGGCATCACATACGTGTGCTCACACCTGCACGCCCGAGTCCTCCCCACACTCACTTGGACCGTGTTTCTCAGTCCCCGTGGGCACCGGCAACGGGGGAGCTATGTCGGAGCTGGGAGGGGGGCGGCAGGGGGCGCAAGGCTACCGGTGTCCTCCGCTCCCTCCCAGGGCGACTCAGTCCTCAGCCTCCTTCGAACCCCGCAGCCTCGGGTCTCAGCCCCCACCGACCGGGGAGCTCTCCCGAGGGGCTGGAGGGCCGGAACCCCGTCCAGCGACGCTCCGGAGGGATCCCGGCGGGTCGGGGCGGGGGTCTCCCTTCCGACAGCTCGGGGCGCGACATGCAGGGCGGCCCCACCCACCTCCTGCCCCGGGCGCGCCCCGTCTGTCCACGCGCGACAGGTCGGGCCCAGAGCGTGTCGTGGGCGCCCCGTGCGCCCGGCTGGAGGCAGGGGCCGGGCCGGGGAGAGCGCGGCGGAGGCCTCGCGGGCGCGCACACGCGGCGCCCCCGTCGCCGCGCGCCCCGCCTCCCGCGCGTGCGCAGCCCCGCCTCCCCCGCGCGCCCGTGACGTCAGCCCCGCCGCGCTCTCGGGCGCCCCCCGCGGGCCGCGCGCAGCCCCGCCGGGCGGTCCCTGGAACTGCGCGGCCCGAGGGGGCGGCGGGGCGCACGGACGCGGCCGGGCCTGGTGCGCTCCCCGCTGCGTCCCGGGCCCGGGCGGTGGGGCGGCCGCCGGCCGCTGGGCAGCCGGCGAGGCGCGCGCGGAGCCGGGGTCGGCGGGGCGGGCGGGGCCGGGGCGGCCGGGCCGGGAGCGGCGGGCGGGCGGGGCGCAGGCCGGCGGCGGGGAGGCGCCCGCGTCGGATCCCCGGGCCGGGCCTGACCGCCGAGCGGGCCCGCCGCCGCCGCCGCCGCGCCATGGCGGAGACCAAGATCATCTACCACATGGACGAGGAGGAGACGCCGTACCTGGTCAAGCTGCCCGTGGCGCCCGAGCGCGTCACGCTGGCCGACTTCAAGAACGTGCTCAGCAACCGGCCGGTGCACGCCTACAAATTCTTCTTCAAGTCCATGGACCAGGACTTCGGGTCGGTGGCGCGCGGGGCCAGTGCGGGCGGGTCGGCACCTGCCTGCGCGCGGGCAGGGCTGGGGGGTCCGGGGACCGTGACCCGGGCAGGGCAGGGGGAGGTCCGGGGACCGTGACCCGGGCCGATCCCCCGCCCCATACGGTGTGTCCACCTGTCTGTGCCCTGCGCGGGAGGCACGTGGGGCCCTGACGGCCAGCCCAGGAGCTGGAGAACTCAGGGCGGTGGGCAGGCGCGCGTCCTGGCTTCCCCACCCGCCCTGGGCCTGGTCCGTGCGCCTGAGTGTGTGACCTGCGGGTCCAAGTCTGTGGCCCAGGGCGACCCTGCAGCCCCCCCATGGTGGGACCTTTCAGACTCAGGGCCCGGCTGCGCCCTCTGTGGGGGGGGCAGGTGCCTGGAGAGCTTATGGCTTGTGGAGCCTGGGGTCCGAGGAACATTTACGGAGCGTCGTTGGGGAAGGGGTGGACGTGGGGGCAGAGTCCCCGCCACCCACTGGGTCCCCTGGTTAGCGTGGGGGGGAACGAGGTGACCTGGCACAGGGGTACGGATCTGTCTGGAGGCTCACGACAGCCTACCCCTGGCCCCCTCTTCCGGGATCCTGAGGTCAGCGCAGAGGTCAAGGGTCACTCCACCCCGCCCCGCCCTGGGGTTGCTTGCCATTGGGCCTCTGTCCCCGCTGAGCACTCGGTGTCCTGGGAGCTGCCTCTGGTCAGCATCCAGTGCCCGGTCCCGGTGGCCGTCTGTGGAGAGGAATTCCCACTGGCGCTGGCCGGGCCTCTGGGGCCGGGAGCAGGAGGCGGGCTGTGGGCTCCAGGCCTGACCTGGCTCAGCCACCAGTAACCCGAGTCCCCCGCTTGGCAGGGCTGGGGAGGGGGGCCGAGCCGTGGGCTGAGCAGGTGTGCCCACGTCCTTGTGTGGGGCCGTGTCCGGGGACTTTGACATTGAGGCCACTTCCTGGATTCTGTGGTTTGCCTGGGCCCTGGGCAGCCCAAGCCGGGTCAGGCTGGGGCTACTCGGCAGCTCTTGAGGACCTGAGGGATGTTTGGGCAACCGGACTCTCTTGGGCCCCCCCCCCCCCCCGCCCCGGCCCCCAACCTAGGGGAGGGGAGAGGGGTGGGTGTGTCCCTGGCAGCCTCGGGAGGCAGGAGCCCCGGGCCTGTGTGGCTGGCCTTCCTGCTGGCTCAGCTCAGGAGCCACAAGGGGCCGGCCCTGCGGGTGGGGCATCCCGTGCCCCTCACTGCCCTCGCTGGGCCGTCTCTCACAGCCGCTGCCCCTCGGGGTCTGGGCTGCTGTGGCTGTGACCGTCCGCCATGTGAGAGGGCACTTTCGCTTTTAGCTTAGTCTATTACTACGTATTTACTTTAAAAATATATTTTCATTGATTTCAGAGAGGAAGGGAGAGGCAGAGAGCGATAGAAACATTAATGATGAGAGAGTCTGAGCCCACAACCCCAGCACGTGCCCTGACCCGGAATTGAACCTTGACTTCCTGGTTCATAGGTTGACGCTCAGCCGGCCAGGCGTAACTCAGTTTGAACAAAGATTGCCAAGGTCACACATGCTCTCTGTCACAGACCGAAGCCAGCACCGAGCCTGTGGCGTGGCAAGGCGTGTGCCCAGGTCCCAGTTTGCCGCGGGTGGACCAGGCTCTGGACCATGTCCTGGGGGCCAGAGCCATGGGGGCCACCCACGAGCTGCAGAGACCCCCACCCCACATGCACGCCCCGCAGAGGCCGGCCCCCAGGACATGGTCCAGAGCCTGGTCCACCCGCGTGGACACGTGGGTCCCTGGTTGGGGCGGAGGGTGGGCAGACTGTTGGAGCAGCCCTGGAGTTCTTCAGGCCTGGAACTGGCTGGGTGTGGGGGAGCGAGCAGGGCCCCTGGGAGGCAGGGGCAGCTCTGAGTTCGAGGGGGGTCAGCAGGGGAATGGATTTGGGTGGCGCTGGAAGGCACAGTGGGCAGACAGCACGGGCTCGCTTATTTCCTCCCCGGGTCGCTGGCTGGTGGCCAGGTCCCCGAAGACCCCCATCAGCTGCCTCCTTTCTCCCCCTGCCCCTGAGATCTGCCTGCAGAGCCCCAAGGTCTGCCTGTTCTAGAACCATTTATTCGGTGGGCTAAGCTCCCTTTGGGAGGGGTAATCTGTTACACTTTAGTGTGAATGAGACCTGGACGCCTGGCGGACGTAACTGGAGGTGTGGGGAGGGCGGGCAGGTCCATGACAGGGCGGCCTCACTTGGGGGGCTGTGAGGAGCACCCTGGTGAGCCTGGGCCTCCTGCTCCGCCCCCCACCCCCCCACCCCCCACTGTGGGCTGGGCCTGAGTTCCCTGAGTCTCTGTCCTGGCCACGGCTGGCCACGTAGTGAGGGAAGGGAGAGTCTGAGGGGGCCAGGACCATGTGCTCTGGGCTGGGCCCCACTTCCCATGGGTGTCCTTGGCCAAGTGGGTAGAGGGGTCCTGCACCCTCCCCCCCACTTTCCCATGCATGTCACAGCTGCTCTGACCTAGCGAAACGGGGGTCTCTGGCCTGTGGTGGGTGTGGTGTAGGGAAGAGTCTGGGCCCAGCCCTCAGTTCCGTGACGTGGAGGGTCCTGGGCTCGCAGCCCCTCCAGGACCGCTGGGCGGATGCCCGGTCTGGCTGGACTTGGCATGTAGCTCGATGGCTGTGGCCCAGGCCCCTCTACCTCTGGTCTCTGGGCCACCTGTTTTCGGGCCCTGGGTGGGGCTGGGTGGGGCGGGCACTCAGCCTGGCCGAGTCCCACTCTGCTCTCCGTAGCTGTGCCATTTGGGGTCAGTAGCCCAGGGGGTGTCCTGTGCCAGCTCTTTGCCAACTCCCTGCTCTGTGGCGGGAAGAGAGGATGGGGACCCTGTGCCCCTGTGGACGCCCCGAGAGCCGCCCACGGGGAGGGGCTGGCCCCTCGGGTCCTCCTGGGCCCTTGGCCACACTCGGCTCCCAGGGTGGGTCTGCAGGGGTGGCGGGTGGGCCGGGCAGCCACCCGCTGGAGGTTCACGGGGATCTCACCAGCAATGCTGAGGTCACGGGCAGGGTGCCACCAGGGGTGCCGGGTGGCCTCAGAGGAGATGCTGCGGAGTCCGCTCTCCGCCCGGCGAGGCCGGCCCGGGGGGCCTCAGGGTTGTCGGGAGGCGTTTTCCCAGCCGCCACCCCTGGGCTCCCCGCCGGCGTGGGGCTCCCCGAGGACAGGAGCCTGTGCCCTTGGCCCTGGGGGCTCCGGCGTCTCCTCCTCCATCGATGTCCTCCCTCCCTCCCGGTCCTGGCCAAGCTGGGCTGGGCCTGAGGGGCCCCGTTGCCCCGCCCCCAGGTGGATGGCAGGATGCTCTGTCACGCGTGTAGACGGAGGTGCAGGACGGGTCCTCAGGCTGGCGAGGGCCGGGGAGCAGGGCCTCTGGGAGCTGGGAGGGCCTCTGTGCTGAGGGGGGGCCCTGAGGCCTCAGGCAGCCCTTGGTGGTGGGTCGTGGAGAGGTCCTGGCCAGGTGGGCAGGAGGGGCCTGGGTGCTCCTGGGCCTCTGAGGGAGCCCGGGGTGCCTCCCTGTGGGTGAATCAGAAAGGGGCGGAGCTTGGTGTGGCAGGGAGGCCGCCCGAGGGGCCACCTGGCCGTGTGGGGACCAGGCCCCCTCCCCCCTCCCCTCCCCCCACCCTGGTCAGTCAGCTGCAGCAGGCGGGGTCCCCGTGTCCCCGGCCCACCCCAGGTCCTCCTGTGGTGCCAGCCTCGGGTCTGGGCTGGGTCCCGCCTCCCTGGCGCTCAGGTCTGCAGGGCTGTGGGGCCTGAGAAGGGACCTTTCTGCAGGTTGAGGTGCCCAGCGTATGGGTGCCTGTGGCGGTGCCCCCTCCCCCCAGGTGGGCCCTGTCTCCTCCGTCTACTCTGCCCCAGGGTCTAGGGCCCCCTCCCTGTGTGTGAAGCCTTGCTCCCTGGTCAGGACTGTGGGGTGCCAGCTCTGGGGGCTCCTGCCACCTGCTGCTGCCCAGGACCCGCCGAGTGAGGCTGCTTCCTGCCCGGTGCCCTGGCCCCCGTCTCTCCGCTGGGCATGGCCTTTGGCATGGAAATCCTGCTGTGCTGGGGAGGGCTGGGCTCCAGGCGGGAGGGCGTCTAGGCCCCTCCTGCTGCAGGCCCCCACCCTGCCTGGCCTGCTCCCCGGGCCTCCAGGGGCCACAGTGTGGGGTGTGTCTGGGCCACAGCCCATGCCTGTCCTGCCCCAGGGCCCCCTGCCAGCTGTGCTGGCTGCTGTTCCCCTCACCTCTGGAACCTGAAACCTTGACCCCCACACACACCTGTTTCTGAACCCCGGGGTCATGGGCCTCCTTCCCAGTTAGCGTTGCCCTGGCCTCTGCATCCTGCCCTCCCCAACCCTCAAGCCACCTGACCAGGGGCCCCATTAAGAAATAGGCCTGGTGGCCAGCTGGCGTGGCTCAGTGGTTGAGTGTCGACCTATGAACCAGGAGGTCACGGTTCAATTCCCAGTCAGGGCACGTGCCCAGGTTGCAGGCTGGATCCCCAGTGTGGGGCGTGCAGGAGGCAGCCGATCCATGATTCTCTCGCATCCTTGATGTTTCTGTCTCTCTCTCCCTCTCCCTTCCTCTCTGAGAGCAATACAAATATTTAAAAATAATAAAGAAATAGGCCTGGCTGCTCTCTGTGCAGTGGGTGGGGCACTGTGCAGAGGTCAGGCAGGGCTCGCTGACCTCCGAGGCTGACCTCTTGGTGGGCCCAGCTGGCCTCTCAGGTCCGGAGTTGAGCAGGTGCAGCAAGTGGGGTCTGCTTGTCTCCCTGGGTGGGCTGGTGGCCTGCCCTCGGAGAGTGCGTGTGTGTGCGTGTGCGTGTGCATGTGGGGGTGCGTGTACTGTGCCATCTCGACCCACCTGTGTCCATGGGGTCCTGTGCTGAGGCTGCCGTGTCCCAGGCCCTGTGCTGGGCTGGGGGGGGGGAGGGGTGCAGAGGAGAAACCAGACAGAGCCCCTCCCTGGCAGCTCTTCCCCTGGGGCGCACACAGAGCAAGGCGGGCTCGAGGTGTAGGGTGCTGCAGGTGGTGACCCGGTGCTGAGGGCCGGGCTCTGGCCCCTGGGCTGGGCCCTGGAAGGGGCGCTCAGGGGGATGACTGGAGCCCCAGGAAGAGAATGTGGTGGGCGGGACAGCCACACAGACTGACAGCTGGGCGTGTGCTGGGCGCCCTGGTCGGGCGGGGGCTTCTCTCCGGAGCACACGGGGAGAGCGGCCCTGTGCGGGGCTCACGGCGGCGTTTGCCCGCAGGGTGGTGAAGGAGGAGATCTCTGCGGACAATGCCAGGCTGCCCTGCTTCAATGGCCGCGTGGTCTCCTGGGTGAGTCTGGGGGGCGTTGGCAGCGGGCTTTGGCTGGGGTGGGGGTGGTCCCAGAATCGTAGGGGGCGGGGCTCAGGCTAGCTGAGTGTGCGAGGCTGGTCGCCTGTGCCCTGGGCACCCTGTGGGGGGCGGTGGCCAGAGGCACCTCTGAGCCTCACTGTCCTCCGCAGCTGGTCCTGGCGGAGGGCGCGCACTCGGACACGGGCTCTCAGGCCACCGACGGCCACACCGACCTGCCCCCACCACTTGAGCGGATGGGTGGCATCGGGGACTCCCGGCCCCCATCTTTCCAGTAAGAACTCGGGGGGACTGAGCCCGGTGGTCCTGTGGGCCCTGACTGTCTGGGGTGGGCAGCTGGGCAGGTGGGTGGAGTCAGGGTCTCACCAGGCAGGGGGGAGGCAAGGGCCTGAAAGGGTCCCAGGCACTGGGGGCCCAGTTTGCACAACACTCTTGTCGGCACAGCCCGAACGTGGCCAGCAGCCGTGATGGGATGGACAACGAGACCGGCACTGAATCCATGGTCAGCCACCGGCGTGAGCGAGCCCGACGCCGGAACCGGGAAGAGGGTAACAGGCCACACCCTCCACCCCAGACCCCAGAGCACACCCCAGGTCCCTGCTGCCCACGCGTTCCTGCCCCGGCCAGTGGGGTCTCTGGGGAGAGGTCCCAGGCCCGACTTCTCGAGCATCTGACCCCTCGTCCAGCAGCCCCTTAGTCACGCTGCCCCGCTCTGAGGTCAACAGGGGCCACCGTGACCTCCAGGGATCCCCGTAGTTGGCTCACTTCCCTTCTGTCTCCACAGCCACCCGGGCCAACGGGCACCCGAGGGGGGACCGGCGGCGGGACCTGGGCTTGCCCCCCGACAGTGCCTCCACCCTGCTGAGCAGCGAACTCGAGTCCAGCAGCTTCATCGACTCTGATGAGGATGACAACACGAGCCGGTGCGCGGGCATGTGCGTGTGTGCACGTGTGTGCAGGCGTGTGTGCACGTGTGTGTGCGTGCATGCAGATATGGGCATGTCTGAAGGTGTGTGCTATGTGTTTTGACGTGTGTAGGTGTGTGCGTGCAGGTGCAGGTGTGTGTGGGCATGTATGTGCTCATGGGTGTTGTGGCTGTGTGAGTGCACAGTGTGTGGTGGCTGTGGGTGTGTGTGCAAATGGGCATGTGTGTGGGAGTGTATGTCATACGTGCACACAGGCATGGGTGTTTCACAGGTGTGTGTATATGTTGTGTACATGTGTGTATGTGTACATGGGTGTGTGTCGTGTGTGTACATGAATGCATGTGCATGTTGTATACATGTGTGGATGTGCACAGGTGTGTTCGTGTGCACTTGGTGCACGCATGAGTGTGTGCCATTGCAGAGGCCATGATGGCTTACCTGGTGTTTGTGTTGTGTCTCCATGTTCACCTGAAAGTAGTGATCCCGTGGGTGTGGGGTCTGCATGTTGCACACGTGTAGAGCGGGATGTGTGCAGCCAGGAGCTGAGATTCTGACAGACACCACCTGCCTCACCTGCCACCTCCGGTCCCCTCCCCTCAGCGACGTGGAGGGGGCGGGATGCCTGTGTGTAGGCACCTTCTCCCTGCAGCCCCCCTCCAGCCCCTGACCTCTGCACCTCTGACTTTCGTGCCCCCTGACCCCCATGCCCCGCCATCTGCAACCCCAGGCTGAGCAGCTCCACTGAGCAGAGCACCTCCTCCCGGCTCATCCGGAAGCACAAGCGGCGTCGGCGGAAGCAGCGCCTCCGGCAGGCAGACCGCGTAGGTAGCAGGCGGGAGGGCGGGGCGGGGTCTGTGCTGCCACCACAGCCTCACCTGCGCCCGGCCCTCCCAGGCCTCGTCCTTCAGCAGCATCACCGACTCCACCATGTCCCTGAACATCATCACCGTCACGCTCAACATGGGTGAGGCTCTGGTTCCCTGGGCCGGCGTGGGGCCCGGGGCGGGGAACGGGGCCGGGCCGGGGGCGGGGCCTGCTGACCGCTCCCACCCCCAGAGAGGCACCACTTCCTGGGCATCAGCATCGTGGGGCAGAGCAACGACCGGGGCGACGGCGGCATCTACATCGGCTCCATCATGAAGGGCGGGGCCGTGGCCGCCGATGGCCGCATCGAGCCCGGGGACATGCTGCTGCAGGTGGGGCACCGGGACCGGCGGGGGGGGGGGGGGCGCGCCGAGAGGGCCGCACCCCACCCACCGCACGGACCCCTGTTCCCCCAGGTGAACGACATCAACTTTGAGAACATGAGCAACGACGACGCCGTGCGTGTGCTGCGGGAGATTGTGTCCCAGACGGGGTGAGGCGGGGGCCACGCGGGGGGCTCCACCCGGGGACACGGGGCCTGATTGTGTCCCAGACGGGGTGAGGCGGGGGCCACGCGGGGGCACCCGGGGACACGGGGCCTGATTGTGTCCCAGACGGGGTGAGGCGGGGGCCATGCAGGGGGGCACCCGGGGACACGGGGCCTGATTGTGTCCCAGACGGGGTGAGGCGGGGGCCACGCGGGCGGCACCCGGGGACACGGGGCCTGATTGTGTCCCAGACGGGGTGAGGCGGGGGCCACGCGGGGACACCCGGGGACACGGGGCCTGATTGTGTCCCAGACGGGGTGAGGCGGGGGCCACGCGGGGGGCTCCACCCGGGGACACGGGGCCTGATTGTGTCCCAGACGGGGTGAGGGGGGGCCACGCGGGGGGGCACCCGGGGACACGGGGCCTGATTGTGTCCCAGACGGGGTGAGGCGGGGGCCACGCGGGGGGGCACCCGGGACACGGGGCCTGACGGTCACATGGGGCCTCGCCCACACGACCTGCCGTTCCTGCCCCGCAGGCCCATCAGCCTCACAGTGGCCAAGTGCTGGGACCCGACCCCCCGGAGCTACTTCACCGTCCCGAGGGGTGAGTGACCATGGGGCTGGCGGGTGGGGGTGACGGGTGGGGGTGGGGCTGGTGCGCCCAGCCAGCCTGCGGCCTCTCTCCGCTTTGCCCTGTGCTCCACTTTCTCCCATGTCTGTCCATCTTTCTGTCTGTTGCCGTGCGGCGGCCTCCCAGCTGACCCTGTTCGGCCCATCGACCCGGCCGCCTGGCTGTCCCACACGGCGGCGCTGACCGGAGCCCTGCCCCGCTACGGTACGAGCCCTTGCTCCAGCGCCGTCACGCGCACCAGCTCCTCCTCACTAACCAGCTCTGTGCCTGGCGCCCCACGTAAGTGGCAGCTCTTAGCTCAGCGAACTGAGGACCAGGGCCCAGGACCAGGCCGAGGCGCCACCTGGCGCGGTCCCCCCGAGGGCCCTGCCAGCCTCCGCGTCCTGCTGCTGCAGGGCCCCTGCAGTCGGACCAGGGCCCACACGTGGCCTCAGGCTCACGCTCCTCCCATGCACATCCTGTGCGGTGGGGGTTGAGGTGCCCCAGGGGCCGAGCCAGCCTGGGTCCCTGCCCAGGGTCTTCTGTGGCAGGGCAGACAACTGCGTGCGTGTGTGTGTGCATGTGCTTGCGTGTGTGCACGTGCACACGCACATGTAGGTGTGTATGCGTGCCCGTGTGTATGCGTGCCTGTGTGTGTGCGTGCCTGTGTGGAGCCCCATCTGCTTTCTGCCTCTAACATGACTAACAGCCCGGAGGGGCGCGGGTTGCTGATGTCCCCGTGAGGCTGTGGCCACGGTGGGCGCGGCCTCACCCTGGTTCGTGCCCAGATCCTATGGAAGCACCTACAGGAGGAGGAGACGGCCCCCACACCCCTTCCTCGGCCTGGGGGCTCCACTACACCGGGCTCTGAGGGGGTGCAGTGGGCACGGTGGGCGGCGGCCTGTCCGCTGAGGAGGGCGTGCCTTGTAGAGCTGGAGGAGGCGCCGCTGACGGTGAAGAGCGACATGGGCGCCGTGGTCCGGGCCATGCAGCTGCCCGACTCGGGGCTGGAGATCCGCGACCGCATGTGGCTCAAGATCACCATCGCCAACGCCGTCATCGGTGAGCGGGCCCTAGATGCCGGGGGCGGGTGGGCGGTACGCACACAGCGCACACACACACACACACACGTGCACACACAAACATGCATGCACGCGCACACATGCACGGCCGGCCCCCTGCCTGACACGAGCCTCCGCAGGCGCGGACGTGGTGGACTGGCTGTACACGCACGTGGAGGGCTTCAAGGAGCGGCGTGAGGCGCGCAAGTACGCCAGCAGCATGCTGAAGCGCGGCTTCCTGCGGCACACCGTGAACAAGGTCACCTTCTCCGAGCAGTGCTACTACGTCTTCGGGGACCTGTGCAGCAGTGAGTGGGGGCCGCGGGCTGGGGGTCCCCAGGGGGCCTGCCCACCCACCGCGCCCTCACCGGCCTCCCCTCTCGCCAGCTCTCGAGGCCATGAACCTCAACAGCGGCTCCAGCGGGGCCTCGGATCAGGACACGCTGGCCCCGCTGCCCCACCCGGCTCCCTGGCCCCTGGCACAGGGCTACCCCTACCAGTACCCAGGGCCTCCGCCCTGCTTCCCGCCCGCGTACCAGGACCCTGGCTTCAGCTACGGCAGCGGCAGCGCCGGGAGTCAGCAGAGTGAAGGTGAGAGCCTGCCCACTGGTGCCCGCTCCCTACCATCTGCCACCTGCGTGCCTGCCCCTCTGCCCTGCGTGCCCGCCCCTCTGCCCTGCGTGCCCGCCCCTCTGCCCTGCGTGCCCGCCCCTCTGCCCTGTGCACTTCGCCTGTTCTGTGCTTGGAGTTTGGGGTGGACTCCCTTTGCGAGGCATGAGTGGTTGAGGGAGGTGGGGAGGAGGAACCTGGAGGCTCTGGGGTGGTGGGGCCGAGGCAGGAAGCCAGGAGACGGTGAGGGAAGGGCGGGGGTGGCTTGGGCTGGGGCGTGCAGAGGGGCTCCAGGACCTAGTGGAGGACAGACAACGGGGAGCCAGCACCGTCCGTCCCCGATAACCACGCCCCACGGGCATGTGGGAGCTGAGGAGATGGGTCGGGGATGAACCATGAGGAAAACTGGCCCGAGGCTGCGTGGGGACCAGTGAGGCCTGTGGGCATGGACCAGGGTCTGGGGAGATGCCAGGCAGCTGACCCAGGCAGGAGAGGCCGGTGCGGAGGGGAGGGCACGGCGGGCGTGCCGGGTAGGAGAGCAGGCGGGCGTGGGGGCCGGGCCGCGCCTGGCGTGTAACTCGTGCTATCCCTTGCTTTGTGCTGAGCAAGCCTTAGACTGAAGGACTAGCGGATGGACCCTCGGGGCCGGTAAGCCAGGGCCCTGCCCGGCGTCCCTCTTGGCGTGTCCCTCGCCGGCCGGCACCCTCGGGTTCCCGGCGTTTCTGAGAACCCGGGACAAGGCTGAGCCGAGCCGTTAGCCAGGGCCCCGGGGTCCGATGGAAGGTGGGTCTCGGGTGGGGGGCCCAGGTTGGCCAACGGGAGCCTCAGTTTCTCGGGCGTGACCAGGCCCTCGGTGCAGGCATCGGAGTGAGGTGTGGGGGCACCAAGCTGGCCCCAGTGTCCCCGCCTGCCCGCCCCCCCCCCGCCCCCGCCTGCTGCAGCTGCGCCTGCGTCTCTGGGCGGGTTCGCTCCTGCCCTGGTGTCTGCATGGCTGCCCCTCTCCCTCCCCGCTCGGGACCGCCAGGCCCTGCCCTGGGTGCCGGGCAGTGGTCAGTTCTGGAAGGGGCAGGCCTGGCACCGACGATCCATTCCTTCCCTTTCTCCATCCCAGGAAGCAAAAGCAGCGGGTCCACGCGGAGCGCGGGCGGGAGCAGCCGGCGGGCCCCGGGCCGCGAGCAGGAGCACCGGAGGCCCGGAGCCGGGGGCAGCGGCAGCGAGTCCGACCACACGGCCCCGAGCAGGGCAGGGGGCGGCGGTTGGTGGGAGCGTCCCGCCAGCCAGCTCAGCCGTGGCAGCAGCCCGCACAGCCAGGCCTCCACCACTGCCCCGGGGCTCCCCCCATTGCACCCTCTGACAAAGGCCTACTCGGTGGTGGGCGGGCCGCCTGGGGGGCCCCCTGTCCGGGAGCTGGCCGCTGTCCCCCCAGAGCTGACAGGCAGCCGCCAGTCCTTCCAGAAGGCCATGGGGAACCCCTGCGAGTTCTTCGTCGACATCATGTGACCGAGGACAGGATGCCTTCCCCCGGGCGGCCTTGCGGTGGGGGACGGGGGTCCTGCTGCCCCCGCAGGAGGCGCTGCACCTGGAGCTCGTGTGGCCTCGTCTTAGCTGTGGCCGTCAGGGGTCAGGCAGCTTTCCACGCGCACCAGGGGCCGTGCTGTGGGGTCTGGGCTAGACAGAGTGGGGGCAGGCTGGGGGGCGGGCGGCCCGAGCCCCCTTATCTGGCCTCAGCAGCCCGTCTGTCCTGGTCAGAGCAGCCGTGTCCATGCGGACCTAGGGGGGCCTGTGCGCAGGCGGGTCTGACCTGCCCCGTGGCGTGGGCCTCGGACCCCCGTGTGCCCACAGCACTGCAGACAGGTCCCCGGCCAAACAGGTGGTTGCCGGGCCTGGTCCCTGCCGTCACCCAGTGTGCAGGCCCTACGCTTCTTGCTCAGACTTGGGGGGGCCATGTTGGGGTGGAAGGGAGCCCCCAGACCTCTCTGGCTGCCCGGGTCGGGTGTAACTTATTTATTTATTTCTTGGCCCGTGTCCTGTGGGAGGTGGTGGCCAGGCATGTCCCCCCGCCGCCGGGTCTCAGAGTGAATGCGGAGGCACAGGGAGTGTCTGCACGTGGGGGGCCAGTGAGGGGGGACGGGAGGGGCACATCTCAGCGGCGGGAGGAGTGGACTGTGGCCCACGGATGCTCAGCTGCTGCAGGGACGGGTCTGGGGAGAGGGGGCCAGCCTGCCCTCCCTGCTGTCCTCAGGTGACCGCCCCCCTCACACACACACACACACACACACACACACACGCTTCCTCCCAGTGAGCTGGCCTGCACGTGTCTGCAATGTGGATACTGTATCGTGTCTGCGGTGTAGATACTGTATCAAGTCAGAGGGCGTCTGGATAGTGAATGGAGCTGCTTCTGTGTAAATGCTATTTTAAACACTAAAAAAGCATTTAATTTTATGGGACTGACTGTGCCTGTGTCTCTTCTCTCCTGCCAGCTCCCTCAGATTCGAGTGTGGGGGCTGGGCCAGCCTCCCCCAGGGTCTGGCCAGTTGCTGGCAGCCAGCAAGGTCCTGGCGCGACGTCTTCTGTCCGCGGTGCTGGCTCCTGGCTCCAGGGGTCCCGGCGGCGGGCGCTGGCCTTGGTCCTGAACCCCCACCCAGCCAGGCTCTGTCCGCGGTGCTGGCGGCGGGCTAACCCCACTCTACCCGCTCCGGCCAGGACGGGGAGAGAGAAGGAAGCTGGTGCCCCCCCCCCAAGGGGGCCTCTGTCCTGCATTGGGCCCATGTCAGGGCGGCGGTAGCCCACTCACCCACCTCCCACCCCAGTGGTGATCAGAGGGGTGCTGGGTGGGGGACCTAGGCTAGGCCCAGCCAGGTGAGTGATGCCCAGCTTGACCTGCAGGTGACTCTGCTGTGGCTTCCCTGAGCCCTCAGCGTGGGTGTGGCCTGAGGAGCCCCTATTGGCTGCTTCCCCGCGGGGTCCCTGGGCAGGCCTTGCTGGACAGGACGGCCTGACTGCGCCCAAGTGGTGAGATCTCACAGGGCCAAGCGCAGGCCCAGGGGGAGCTGGGTCACGGGCAGCAGTCAGCCTGGGGGTGGGCCTGCAGGCTGCTCTGCAGGAAGGAACTAGGTCTGGGCGCACTGGGGCGAGGTTGCTGGGTCATGGGCTCCGCCCCTGCCGCCGCCCGGCCCGCTGGCACTGCCAGGACCCCCTCCCTGGAAGAACTCGGGGGGGTTGCCCGCCGGCTGCTGCAGCAGCAGGTAGCACCTGGGCAGGTGGAAGGTGGCCAGGATGCCCAGGACGCAGAGGAGGCTGGCCCCCATCTGCACGGCGGGCTGGTAGGCCACGTGCACGCTGGCGAAGAGGGGCACGAAGGAGACCCAGGTGATGAAGTAGGCCAGCATGGCGAAGGTGAGGCTGCGGGCGCCATCGAGGCGGCCGGGCTGGTGGTGCGCCAGGAAGGTGCCTAGGAAGCAGAGCGAGGCCAGCACGGCGTTGACGGCGTGCACCAGGCCGAAGCCCACCCAGGAGCGCACGCGGCAGTGCACCAGCGCCTCCGTGGGTAGCACCTGCCAGTCCATCACCACCTCCGGCGGGAAGGCCACCAGGTACCAGGTGCACAGTGCCGCCTCCGCCAGCACGGCCAGCAGCACCAGCAGCCAGGCCCGCGGCCCCCGCAGGTGCCCGCGCAGCTGGTCTGCCCAGCTGGGCGGCAGCTCCGCCTCCACAAAGACCTCGGCCGCCCGCAGGAAGAGGGTGCTCAGGCAGCCCGTGAGTGGGAGGTGCAGCAGCGGCTGCTGGGCCAGGCAGCTGGCGGGACTGGGCCGGCCGGGCAGCAGGAGGACGCTGAGGCAGACCAGGCCCAGGCAGGCCAGGCCAAAGCAGGCCCGCGGCCCGCCCGAGGCCTGCACCAGGGGGCTGTCCCGGTGCCGGACGAACAGCCCCAGGGCCGCCAGCACCAGGCCCAGCGTCAGGGCCAGCAGCGCGAGCAGCAGCAGCACGGCCGGCTGCCCCCAGGCCAGGCACCTGGGCCTGCGGGGGAAGCAGCGCAGGCTCCTGTCGGGGGACCACTGGTCCTGGCCGCACGGGGTGCAGAAGAGGTCGTCTGTGGGCCGGGAGGAGAGAGAGGGCGCTGGGGCACGGCTCCCCTGGGCTCCCCTGGGCTTGCCTCTGCCTCGGGCTCCGGCCTGGGCGTCAGCCTCTGAGCCAGGACACGCCAGGACCCTCTGGGCCATGTGTTCCTCACCCTGCGGGACCCTCCCCACGCCTGCCTCAGCTACATAGACCAGCAGGGAAGGGCTGCCCGGGGAGGGGCTGACCTGGGCTGCGCCTGTAGCTGCCTGCCTTGCAGTCCACGCAGTCGTAGCAGCAGGAGTGGAACCCCTTCACCCGGCGCACCTGGCCCTCCTGGCACTTCCTGGAGCACTGGGACACAGGCCTCTGGAGCAGGGTCCTCAGACTCAGGCTTCGCTGGGCTGGGTGCACCCCCAGGGCCTGGGGACGGCTCCCCCCTCGCCCCCTGCCCCTCCCAGGTGGGGCAGGCCTTGCTGCAGAGCAGCTGTGCGGTGGGGACAGGCTGGGCACTCACCACGTTCCCCGGCGTGTGCCAGCGCATCTGGGGCAGCTGCAGCTGCAGGCGGCCGTCGAAGCTGCCCACTGTGTGCAGCTCGGGCGCCGGGTCCCGCCACACCCAGAGCTTCAGGTCGTAGCCCATGTCCACGTTCCCGCTGGCGTCAAACCGCAGCGGCAGGCCACGCGCCCGGAAGCTCATGTTGTGCATGTTCTCCAGGAGCTGGCGGGGGGTGGGGGGTGGGGCAGTGGGTGGGGAACGGGGGGCCAGCTGCCAGCCCCCAGGCCTCCCCCTCCGCCGCCCCCTCTCCTTGGGCACAAGCGGGGCCGGCCCAGCTCCCACGTCCTCACCTGCCAGGGCCTCACGGGTGCCCGTGGGGGGCAGCCCGAGGCATTGCAGAGCAGCGTGTTGTGCAGGGCCTGGGCCACGCTGTACACGGCCGCGTAGACCGAGAAGGCCTGGTGGTGCAGGAGGCCGGCAGACACATCCTCCAGCGAGACGCGGTCGCACTGCGGGCAGCGCGGCCCCGTCACGTGGCCCTCCGGGTCTGGCTGCTCTGCGTCCAGCGAGGCGCAGAAGGCGGGGTCGGCGGCCAGGGCCAGGTGGGCACGCACGTAGGACGGGAAGTCGGGCATCGGGGCGCCCCGGTGCAGGAAGCCCAGCACTGTGCCCACCTGGGCCAGGCCGGGCAGGGACAGGACCTGGGCCGAGGTCAGCCAGGCCTCGCTGGCCACCCACACCTTGGGTTCGAGCCCGCAGCGGATGCTGAAGCTGAGGAGGGCGCGGGCGGCCCGGGCAGAGGAGAACAGCACCACCACCTGCACGCGGCTCTGGTTCACTTGGCGCAGCAGCCCCTGCACGGCGCCCAGCTGCGGGCCGTGGGCGCCGGCCGCCGGCACCAGGCCCTCGTGGGCGATGCAGATGCCCCGGGCGTTGGCCAGGCTGGAGAAGAGGCTCAGTCCCTGCCGGCCGTACTCGTCGTCGCTGCCCATGGCGGCCACCCAGTTCCACTGGAGCGCGTGCAGCAGCTCCACCACGGCCGTCACCTGGGCGCGGTCGCTGGGCACCGTGCGGAAGAAGGAGGGGAAGGCCTCCCGGTCACTCAGCCGGTCCGTGCTGGCCCCGTAGCTGACCTGCAGCGGCCAGGAGGGGAGGTGTGTCCCGATGGAGGCTCCCTGGGGCCGGCCGGTGGGGGTGGGTGGCATGGGGGAGACAGACGGGGCGCACCTGGGGCATGAGGAAGAAGCCGAAGAGCTTGCCGGTGATGAGGGCGAGCTCGGTGGAGTGGGGCCCGATGACGGCCAGCACGCGGGGCTGGTACCGCGCGTAGTCGCAGTAGGCGGCGATGTCCCAGCTGCCCGCCGCGGCCATGAACCCCAGGCTGGGCTTCATGGCCACCACGGGCTCCGAGCAGGTGTCGAAGATGTCATGGCCCAGGCGCAGGCCCGGCAGCAGGGCGGACCCCCGGTTGATCTCCTCCACGGCCATCTTCATGGCCAGCGCCCAGAGCAGGCCGAGCGACGAGAGCCTGCGGCCGCACAGGTTGGAGGGGACACCTCATCCCTCCTGGGGAGCACCCCGCCGGCCCTGCCCCCCTCCCCCGCTCCCTACCTGGTGCACACGGTGGTGTTGGGCTGGGTCCTGGGGCCGAGACCCACGTCCTCGGCTGCGCCCAGGGGGAAGAGCCCACCCAGCACGTAGTCCCCCCGCATCCTGAGCTGCCGGGACAGACACAGCGGGTCCCCTGCTCCGAGGCCCAGCAGAGCCGAGAGGCCCAGGAGAGCCAGGCCGGCCATGGCGGTGGCGGCTGCTCCTGATGGGGATGGCCAGCGGGTGGGGCCCAGGTAGGGTGAGCCAGGCTGGGAGGGGTGAAGAATTTGTTTAGCAAAACCCTCCTCACCTGCCAAGCCCCGGGGCCCCTGGAGACATCAACCCTTCCTGAGCCCGAGGTTGCACATGGCAGGGTCTGCTGGTTGTCCTGATGCGACCAGGCCCTCTGGCCGACAGTGACCTGGGCAGGCAGGCTCTGAGCAGCACTGCCCGGGACCTTGTTACCTGCTGGTGCCCAAGCCCCTCTCACCCACCCACTCGAGGAGGGGAGGAGGGACACCTAGGATTCCTCTGAAAAGGGTCCTGGGCTCTGCAGCTGCCCTGACCCGGGAGTAGGCACAGAACACGCGTCTCTCCCACCCTGGGGGGGCCATCCGCAGTGAGGAGGCGCTCCATCTGCATCCCACAGGCAGCCTGAGGGGGCCGGGGTGGGGCCGTACCTCTCGGCCTGCCTGGGAACGGGGCACCGTGTGCCTCAAAGTGTTGGGAGTCCTGTGGCTGGCGGTGCCCCCGCCGGGTCTGGGCACCTGACAGAGCGGGTGCCTCCCTCTGGGGACAGGGCTCTCAGCTGGGCCCCCAGGGGTTGCATGCAAAGGAGGGAGAAAAGCTGTAACCAAATGGGCCACAGCAGCTGGGGCTGCGGCAATGCAGTCTCACCCCCCCCCCCCCCCGCCCCCGCCCCCAGGCCTTGCTGACCCTGTGCTGGGGGCGGAGGTGCAAGAGGAGCTGGGGGAGGGGCTCTGGGCGGTTCAGCCCTGGCAGACGTTTACAGGAAGTGTCTCCACTGGCCTGTGGGGAGGGCCCACACGGCTCGGCACACTCAGGACACGCACATGACACCCACAGGTGCTCAAACACACACACGCACAGCACACTGGACCTGCACACCCATGCTACACACCTGCAATGGATTCCCACACCTCCATGATACAGACCACTGCACCTGCATGCTACACACTGCAATACATGCATGCAGTGCACCTGCACACACACACACACACACACACACACACACACACGTGCAGCCTGCACTCTCTGGCTCATGTGGCCCCCAGGCTGTTCTCCCAGCAAGTCCTGCATTGTCACTGGCCTGTGCTGGCACCACCTGGGGCTCGGCTCTGCTTGGTGTGGGCGCGGCAGCGGAGCCGGCACTGCATTGGGGCCCTGATATTGGGGCGCAGTGATCAAGGGGACCCTCCCGACACTGTGTGGCAGAGCAGCCCCACCCCCCTGGGCCGGCCCAGGCCCGCCCACCCAGCTCAGCCCCTCAGGTGCTCCGTCTGTCTTCTCACCAATGAAATGATAGTCCGTGACCTTGGTAGAGGTTGGACCATGGTGGGGGGCTGACTCCCTGTGGCTGCCTTGCCCTGCAGTCCTGGCTGTGGGCTCAGCCGCACCCCCCCCCCCTGGCAAGCAGACGCGGGGCTCACGCCGCACCCCCACCCTGGAGTGCAGGATATGCTTCTGTAACTGTCATTTATTTATGTTGGGAAAGTCATCACCCGTATTGCAGTGTTCAAGGGTCCCCGCAAGCTCACACTCGTGTGCGAGCGCTGCACGGCACAGCTGTGGCACCAGGGTCCTGAGGTTACAGTGAAGAGCCAGTGGGCAGGCCAGGCTGGTGTGCCCGTCGGCCAGCCGTCAGGCAGAGGTCCAGGCCCCGCTCTGCCGTGCACCCTGGGTCTCTGGGCTCCAGGGGGATGGGCAGCATGGGGCAGGGAGAGGGAACGCAGCATCGCTGGGTGCCAGGGAGGCCAGCTGGCCCAGCAGGCAGGGGCTCCCGGGGGCTCCGGGGCTGAGCTGTGCAGACTCACAAGCAGCTGCCGGGGGGAGCAGTGTGGCGCAGGAGGCGGCTGCCGTGCAGGGCTGGAGGCAGGGCAGGCCTGTGCTCCCGCTGCTGTGCGGAGGACACATGCGCCCCTGGCTAAGGAGATGGGGGCAGGGAACGAGACGCAGTGCTAACGCTGCCCAGGCTCCCTCCCTGCCCCAGGGACAGCCAGCCTGGTACAGAGGGGCCACAGGCAGCCCGCCTGCCACGGACGCCAGGACCCAAAGGGCCTGAGAAGCACACGCTTGCTGGATCGTCGGCGGGTGAGGAGCCTGCTCTCCGAGGACCTGGGACTCTTCCGCTGCGCAGACTGGACTCTCAGGTGAGGGCAGCCTTTTTCGTGAACTCTGATCCTGTCCCACCTTCCCTGCCTTCTGCCCTTCACCCACCCACCTGGCCGGCCGGCGCCTGCCTTCTCCATCTGCAGCCCAAGTGGGCCGCGCCAGGCCCACGGCTCCCCACAAGCTCAGCGGGCAGGGGAACAGTGGCGTTTCTGCTCCAGGCACCCCCAGAAAGCTCTGCAGTGGGACTGAGGGGCCCTGGCTGCCCCAGCCCGACTCCGGGGAAGGGGAGCCGGGCCACTGGCCCCTAGGGCAGGTCCAGCAGGGCGTGCTCGGCGTAGAGCTTCTGGGAGATGTCGTACACGTGCTCGATGAAGGGCAGGGCCTCGCCCAGCATCGCCACGGCCTGCTCGGTGGACCCCACATTCATGGCCTCCAGGAAGACCTTGCGCGTGGGCAGCGTGCAGAAGGCCACGGTGACGGCCCGGCGGACGATCCAGGGGTGGTAGGCGGCCAGCGAGGCGTTGTAGGAGTCGGTGCAGAGCACGGCGGTGCGCGCGTCCTCGGGGCTGGTGCGCAGACCCTCCAGGAAGAGCTGCAGCCAGCGCAGCGCCCGGTGCAGCCGCAGCACGGTCCGGCAGCCCGAGTCCGGGTGGCGGGAGCGGCGCTCCAGGTCCACCCTCTGGGTGCCCACCTCGTAGGCCACCATGGACTGCAGGCTGCGGTAGTGGTCCCCCTGGGGGCCGCGGCACAGGCGCTCCATCACCTGCAGCTTCGTCACCACGTCCTTGGAGATGAAGGAGAAGATGGCGCCCAGGCTGTTCAGGAACCTGCGGGGGAGGGGAGGCAGAGGCTGGGCCCGGGGGGCGGCAGCGCCCCGCCCCGGGGGGTGGCCGGGGAAGCCCCACCTGGCCCCGGCCCCACGCACCTGACCAGCCCCCTCCAGCCGGCGAGGTAGTGCTCCAGCAGCACCTCCTCCTCCTCGTTGAGACACTGCTTGAAGCTGACCAGGACGACCTTCAGGTTGAAGTCCGACTCCACGTCGTCCATTGTCGCTGGGGCTGGGGTCGTCTCCCTGGGACGTGGCTCACTCCTTCGGGGGAGGGGCAGGAGCAGGAGGACAGAAACAGCTGGGGTCCCACTGCTCCCCAAGAGCCCACCTCACTCTCTGACACCCACCTGACCCTGCCATGCCCCTTCCCGGAACAGGGGCCCACAGACCTCGGCACGGCCTCTCCCTGTCCCTCAGACACGCATCTCCCGCCGGGTTTTCCTGCTTATGCGGGTGTTGTGTGTCTCTCTCTCAGGAGACGTCCGTGGTCGCTACTTGGAGAAATGCGTGCTGAGTCCCCACCCAGAGCCAGGCAGGCTGGGGTGTCAGTGACAGACAAACCGCCCAGCCTCGTCAGGGCGACATTCTAGTGGGGGCGGGTGAGGCGATAACAAAGACGGGAAATTGCGACAGGGTAACGAGGGGAGGAGTAAAAAGACAGTGAGGTGAGGTGTGATGGCCGGGAGGGGGCTGGGCAGCCTGGTCCACGCTCACAGCTGCCTCCATCCGGGAAGCCAGCACCGAGGCTGCAGGTCAGCGTGTGCTGGACAGATGGACAGACACCGATCCTTTCCTGCTCTGGATTCTGCCTGCGTTCATACAGTCGCTCCACAACTGGCATTGAAGTGTGGCTCTTACGGGCCCTGGGGACTCAGCGGCATCTCACCTCATCCAGGACAAGCTCTCATCCCTTTGGGCCTGGGGGTTCCCCTGCCTTTGGTGCTGGGTGCCCTGTGGGGACCCGGTGAGGGAGGGAGGCCACCCAAGCTGTGCAGCCAGGAACCGGACATCTGGGCGAAGGGCAGGCTCTGCCTCCCACTCTGTGGGCAGGTCACTCACCATCCTAGGCTGGGCCTTCACCTCGGGGGAAAAAGGGTCAGCACGCCCTGCCCTGTCCACCTTCCAGGCTGATTGGGCTCAGTGGGTGCTGAATGCCTGGCATGGGGTGGAGCCCTCAGAGGTGAGCTCACCCCGTCTCAGGTGTGGAGACAGCCAGGCCTCAGGAAGATGTCCCTCTGGAGACTTCCAGCACCCCATCCCCAGGGCCTCAGTTCTCTGCCCACTGAGCAGATGGTCTCTAGGCACTCAGGGCCACCTTCCTGGCCACCAGACATCCTGTCAGCCTGGCCTTCCTGCCCAGAGCCCAAGCCAGCAGCCCACAAGGGCGGCCAGGAGCCTTCCAGAGCCTGGAAACAGGAAGGGCAGTGCAGCTGAGCGTGGCAGCCGGCCAGCTAGGGAAGGTGGTGCAGGACACGGCCAGGGCTCCCCCAGGGGCAGCTCTGGGCCCGAGGTCAGGGCTCAGCGGGAGGGCGACCCGAGCCCCCCGAATCCTATGGCTGACAGCAGGCTTCGTCTCCCAGGAGAAGGGAACACCCGCCCCTGCATCAGGGCCCAGAGGGTGGGAGCAAAGTCCGGTCCAGGAAGTGCTGCAAGTCTCGCCTGGGAAAGGGGCACCGGGTGGCGCCGGGCTCAGGAGGATGGGGGGTGGGGTGGGGTGGGGGCAGTTCCTGGGCAGGTCCTGCTCCCGCTGAGGCCCAGGGATGGGACAGGGTCCCGGGGTGCGGGGTCCCGGGTCCAGGCTGGCGGGGAGCCGGGTCCTCGGCCGCCCCGTCCCGCGCCCGGGATCCCGCGCTCGCCTCGCAGAGATGCCCAGCCCGACTGGTCCGGTTCCCAGCGCCCACCTGCGCCCACCCGCGCCCGCCGCCCGTGCTCACCTGCGATGCCCAGGCCGCCGCCGCCGCCGCCGCCGCCGCCGCCGCCGCCACTGGACCCGCCCCCCCGCCCCGGGCCGCTCGGGATGGGTCGCCCGCCGCCCAATCAGGATGCGCGGCCCGCACTTCCGGCAAGCGCACCGGAAGTGGGCGCCACGGAGGCGGGGGTGCGCCTGCGCAGTGCGTCACCGCAAGCCGCGCTCTTGTGTTGCGCTCTGGGTCCCGGCGACGGGGTCCGGTCCGGCGACGGCGGACGCGGCGGCCGGTGAGCGCGGAGGCGACAGGCCTGGGAGCGCGGGGCAGGATGCCCGAGATCAGGGTCACGCCCCTGGGTGAGTGAGGGCGCCGGGCCGGGCGGGCGGTGGTCTGCCGGGGCCGGGCGCGGGGGCCGCCCTCCCGGGCCCGCAGCTGTGGCCGCGGGGCCTCGCGCCCCTGCCCTGCCGGCTCGGGTCCTGCGCGCAGAGCCGCTCGGGGGACGGCCTTGGCGTTGCGTCCTGCTCCGCTACTTTGCTGCGTCCCCAGTTTTCCTAACAGCGAAACGAGGACGAGGGCGCCGCACATCCCTCCCTTTGCGCGTGGACTGATGCTCGCGGCGCCTTTGCACACAACCCGCCCCCCCACCCCACACCCACACCTGCGCCTCTCTCGCCTGCTCCACCTCCCTCGCGCCCGGTCGCCTGCAGGCTCCCATCTACCCAGCCTGGTGGTCCACCCTTAGATCAGCCCGTGGTTTACGTGACCTCGTGACTTTAAAAAAAAAAATGGCCTTGCTTCTTGAAAAAGATATGCGTTTGCACGTTTATGTTATTCCTCTTCACCTGAGGATGTTTTTTCCCATTGCTTTTTAGAGTGGAAAGGAGGGGAGGGAGGGAGGGGGAGAGAGACACACACATTGGCTGGTTGCTACTGGCTGCCTCCTGCAGGAACCCCTATGGGGCCTGGGGTGAACCTAAAACCCAGGTACGTGCTCTTGATCAGGAATCTGACCCTGACCCTTCCGTGCTTGGGCCGATGCTCTAACCCATGAGCCACACCAGCCAGGGCTGCATGTGCACTTTTAAAAGCCTGAACTGTCCAGAACAGTGCGAGGCAGAAAGGTCACGCAGAGCCCAGGGTTCCAGGAACAAGTGGGCTGTCTTCTTGCAGGCCACCCTCCAGGACTCCGGCGTTTCCCCTGCTCACACCAGGTGCCCTGTTCCAGCCCTGCCTCCTTCACTGGCTGCGTGTTGGGGGCAGCTTTCCGTTCAGGTGTCCCCCGTACCTCCACACCCTTTTTGTGGTGTGAGCTCTTCTTTGGAGGAGCCCACCCGCCCCCAGTTGGGATGCTGAGCTGTGACAGCCACATCGCACAGGCAACGCCCCTGCCCAAGCCCTTGCCCTCGGCCGTGGGGGGGAGCACACATCTCAGTCCACCATGGGCATGTCACTCCCACGGTCTCTTGTTTAAAAAAATATATTTTATTGATTTTTTACAGAGCGGAAGGGAGAGGGATAAAGAGTTAGAAACATCGATCAGCTGCCTCCTGTACACCTCCTACTGGGGATGTGCCTGCAACCCAGGTACATGCCCTTGACCGGAATGGAATCTGGGACCCTTCAGTCCGCAGGCCAATGCTCTATCCACTGAGCCAAACCGGTCAGGGCTCCCACGGCCTCTTGTAGCTGCTGGCACAGGGTCCCCTCTGGTCATTGGCTCTACACCTGCCCCTGCCCCGGCTCATCTCCAGGGGACTCTGCGGAACCCTCTAGCCCCTTTTCCATTTGCCGTTTTGTCAGCAAGCACTCTCCTCGAACAGTCCTCCCTTTTTTTTGCTTCCCTGACCCCGGTCTGCACCTGGTGTGCCCCTGAGGTCATGCAGCCTCATCGCCACCCAAACTAGAACTGCTTCTCCCTTCGCCAGTTTCTGCCTTGTTTGACAGTCTCCAAATCACTGGGGCCACGGGGCCTTGGCACACCTGCCTCCCGCTGCTGTCCCACCCCGTTGGGAAGCCCTAAGCCTGTCATGGTTCTGGAAGTTTCTGTGGCCCCTTCCCTGCCCACCTTACCCCCCTGGCACTCACCTCCTCCTGGTGGGCTCGGCGTGTCTTGTCTGTGTGCTCACCGTCTGTCTCCTGGCCCTGGACCCTGCGCTCCCTGCAGGCAGGCGGTCTCCTTTCTTTTCTCTTGAGTCCTGCCCCCGTGTGTGCCCCGGACTCTGTTCCCACATCTCCCGCCCAGTTCAAGCTCCCGAGGTGGTCGTTGGGGCCGGTGGCCACGGCTAGGAGCTGGGCTCTGGAGTCCAAAGGCCGTCCCCGGCCCATGCTTAGGAGCCATGCGTCAGGGGCAGAGGTGGATCCCACCAGACGGGTGGCCCTTCCCCGCCCACAGATGTCTGGAGGGCCTCTGAGCTGGCCCGCAGGGAGCAGACAGCTACCACTGCGCGCGGGCGGCCGTCCTGGTGGAGACAGGAGCAGGCCTGTAAGGGACCTCCGGGCGGCCGCCGTGGCTGGGCTGCCTGGACACACAGCAGAGCTCTTGGCTGGCATCCCTGCGGTTGTCATGGGGATAAGCTTCCCCAGGACCGCCGCCGTCCTGCGCTGGCCGTGGTCCTGTCACCTCTGTGTGTGGTGCCAACAGGGTCAGGTGGCCGGCAGAAAGCTGGCATTTGCTGTTACCAGGCCGTACAAGGTTGTGTCCATCTCCTTCCGGGCCGTGAGGCCACAGGTGGCCCTAGGAGGTGCCTGGACGTGCCCTGTGGCGGCTGGAGCAGCCGGGCAAGGCTTGGCAGTCAGGAAGTGGACGGGACTCGGGTTCAGGTCTGGTCCCTGTAGTTGGTTGTTGCCGGACAGCTGGGCCGTGCTTCCCTGTGGCCAGGCTGCAGCCACCTGGGAGCCTCGGCGGTGGCACCAAGGACTGACAGCTCAGGACTTGCAAGTGACGTCTCAGCCCAGGTTTCAGGAGGGGCGGTGAGGCCCCCAGCGCGCCGGCATGCCAGCCCAGCACCCGTTACTCAGCCCTCGGCCTGCAAGGGAACGGGTGGGTCACAGCGGGTGGCTGCAGCCTCCTTCCATCCGAGCCTGGCAGCAGAGGCTGGGCCTGAGGCTGGAGGCGAGGGGGGCACTCAGGCCAGAACGCCCTTGGAGGACTTGGCGCTCTGTCCCCTCCCTGCACGTTCCCCTTCCTGTCTGCTGTGGATGTGGCGTGTTCTCGCCTCACATGTTGTCCGCGCAGCCGTCATGAGGTCGTTTCCCAGCCCGAGGGCTCTGCCAGCCAGGGGTCCAGAGTCCCCAGGGGGGCCTGGGGCAGGCAGCTGGGCCTTGGCCTTTGCGGGAGGGGCAGCGGGCGGTGGGGGATGGGAAGGGTGTGGCAGCACCTCCCTGACCCTGTCCCTGTCCCTGCAGGGGCTGGCCAGGACGTGGGCCGGAGCTGCATCCTGGTCTCCATTGGGGGCAAGAACGTCATGCTGGACTGCGGGATGCACATGGGCTTCAACGATGACGTGAGTCCCGTGGGGGGCGGGGCACAGTGGGGCTGGGCGGTCCTGCCCCCAGCCTGGCCCTGGGCGCGGACCTGGGGGACCTAGGGTTTCAGGCTGTGACCCACGGAATGGGCACAGTCTTGGCAAGTGGGCCTGGGGTCACTCCATTCCTGGGCAGCCCCCACCATCACATGACAGATGGGTGTCCTGCCTGGGGTCAGTCTGTCCAGAGAAGGGCTTGTGGGCTTCTGCAGGGCTGTGTGTGGCGGGCTGTGACCCCTGTGCTCAGAGGCTGTGAGCAGGCAGTGGTCCGGGTGTTGGTGCCTGCTCCCTGGAGCACTGGCTGCCCCGCCCGTCACCTGAGAGCCGGGCAGCCGCTGCGTTCTGATGCTTTCTCTGGATTCCTCAGAGGCGCTTCCCAGACTTCTCCTACATCACCCGCAACGGCCGGCTGACCGACTTCCTGGACTGTGTGATAATCAGGTGGGCGCCTGCCACAGGCTGGGGGGCGGGGCTGGTGACAGAGCTGTGGTGACGCCTGGCCTGGGTGACGGGGGCTGTGGGACTGGGCTGGGGGATGGGGCTGGGGGGACCGGCCTGGGGGGGCGGGGCTGGGGGACAGGGCAGGGCTGGGCGGGCTCAAGCCTTCCCTGCTTGGCCTGTAGAGGCTGCAGGCTGTGGGGTGTCACTGGGTGGGCTCTGTCCCGGTTACCTTGTGGCTCGCCCCAGGCCTGGCCCTCCCTCTGGGTGCTGGCCCTGGAGGTGGTGTCTGTGTGTGTGGTCATAGGTGTTCATGGCTGCTGCTTGGTGGGCTGCGTCAGCTTTTTGGGGGGAGAGGGACACAGTGCTTTGCCCCCAAATGCTGTGGAGGAGAGCCCGGGTGCCCCAGGACGACGAGGCCACGTCAGGCCTCTAGATGGTGGGCTGCGGCCGGCCCATCTACAGTGCGGAGGCCCCGGGTGCACTGTCCTTTTGGCTGCTTTCTGTTTCTTCAAGAACGTGTCGCTGTCTGACACACATTCTAACTGTTCGTGTGCTCATTGCTGAGCGGGGTGTTTAGACGGTGAGGTCCAGGGAGACGGCAGTTTCTGTCTGCTCGTTCCCCATCCCAGCACTTAGGACACGCCTGGCGCACAGTGAGCCCTCAGTGAGGGAGGGAACGGAAGGACGGATGGCGGGCGGGTGATCCGAGTGGAGCTGGTGAGGAGGGGCCGTGAGGGGGGTGCAGTGGCCGCTGACCCTGCTGCGCCCCCAGCCACTTCCACCTGGACCACTGCGGGGCGCTGCCCTACTTCAGCGAGATGGTGGGCTACGACGGGCCCATCTACATGACCCACCCCACCCAGGCCATCTGCCCCATCCTGCTGGAGGACTACCGCAAGATCGCCGTGGACAAGAAGGGCGAGGCCAACTTCTTCACCTCCCAGATGATCAAGGACTGCATGAAGAAGGTGGTGGCCGTGCGCCTCCACCAGACGGTCCAGGTCAGTGTCAGGCCTGGGGCCGCCAGGGGGCAGCAGGCGAGAGGGCGGCTGGTGGGGCACTCAGGCATCTGAGCAGGACAGAGCTCCTGTGTGCTGGCCGGGGAGGCAGGGACTGGACGGAGCTGGGCTGCGGGGTTTGGGCTCCATCTCAGTCACTGCTGTGTGCGCGCATCGGGGGCAGACAGGGCTGGCAGCAGGCGAGGGCGTTAAGTGGCGCATTTCTCAGAGAGGTTGGGTTTGTCTGTTTCCTTAGAGTCTGGGTTTTGCTTGGTGTTAGGTACCTACACATTTTGAGTCATTTTATCCTGTTTGAACCTCTGTCAACATGAAGTATGTATGTTTACCCTATATAATAAAAGCCTTATATGCTAAGTGTCCGGTTGTCCATTCAACCAATCAAAGCGTAATATGCTAATGATATGCTAAGGCCACTCAACCGCTTACTATTACGTGCACTGACCACCAGGGAGACACTCTGACAGGTAGGGTAGCTTGCCGTTGGGGTCCAGCCTGTCGGGACTTGAGTGAGACAGGCGGACATGCCCCTGAGCCCTCCCATGGTCCCTCCCCAGCTGGCCAACCTCCCGCGTCCCTCCCCGGCCCCGATCGTGCACTGGTGGGGTCCCTCGGCTTGGCCTGCACCCTCTTGCAATCCAGGACCCTTCGGGGGATGTTAGAGAGCCGGTTTCGGCCCGATCCCATAGGCCAGGCCGAGGGACCCCACTGGTGCACAAATTTGTGCACTGGGCCTCTACTCTCCCATAATGCTTTTCATCTTAGAGTCTGTTTTCTGGGAAATGTGCTGACACCATTCCACCTCCACACCTTTGGTTGATGTTTGTTGCATAGAATGTCTTTTTCCGTCTTTTCGCTTTCAATCTTCCTTCATCGTGTTCTCAATGTGGCTCTTTTAAGTAAGTGTGTGGTCAGGGATTTTAAGACCCAGTCTGATACCCTGTCCTTTAGTCGAGCGCTTAGACCCCTACCTTTCAGAAGGCAACTGGGGGGTGGCTGTGCTGTCACCATTCGCTTCCCATAACTTTCCTGCTCTATTCTTCCCTTTCTTTCATTGCTTTTTTTTTTTCTTTTTCTTTTTTAATCCTCACCCAAGGATATGTTTTTATTGTTTTTTTTGTTTTGTTTTGTTTTGTTTTTAGAGAGGAAGGGAGAGAGAGAAACATTGATATGAGAGACATCATTGGTTGCCTCCCATGTGCACCCTAACTGGGGATCAAACCTGATGTCCGGGATGATGCTTCAACCAACTGAGCCACACTGGCCAGGGCTGGATTGATTAAAAAAATATATATATATATTTTATTGGTTTCAGAGAGGAAGGGAGGGGGAGAGATAGAAACATCAATGATGAGATAATCATTGACCAGCTGCCTCCTGCACGCCCCTTACTGACTTATTGGGGATCAAGCACACAACCCGGGCATGTGCCCTGACCGAGAATCAAACCGTTACCTCCTGGTTCCTAGGTCGATGCTCAGCCACTGAGCCCCGCCGCTGGGCTTTGCCAACACTCTTCCTCTGTCTTCTCTCTGGGGATGTGCTCATCACAGTCCTTGCAAAGCCTGCGTCTGGGAACTGCAGGCCCCAGAGTCTCTGGGCTTCTGCGGCTCGTTCCAGACCCGTTGTCTCTTCTCTTGGGTTGAGTTGCTTTTGGTTGAGGACTGGGCGTCGTCTGTGAGAAACAGGAGCTGATGACAGGCGCAGAATGCCGCCATCTGCTTGTGCCGCCGCCTCCCAGCCCCTCTGTGGTCCTCCCTCCCCTCCCCCCCAGCTACAGCCCTGACCCTCCCCTCCCCTCCCAGGTGGACGAGGAGCTGCAGATCAAGGCCTACTACGCCGGCCATGTGCTGGGGGCAGCCATGTTCCAGATCAAAGTGGGCTCCGAGTCCGTGGTCTACACGGTCAGTGGGCGCCCTCGGGGCACAGGCGGGCTGCTGGGCGGGAGAGGAGGCCCCTCCTGAGAGCTGCTCCCCTGCAGGGCGACTACAACATGACCCCGGACCGGCACCTGGGGTGAGTAGGCGGTGGTTTCATCCAGTGCGGCCCCCCCCCCCCCTTTGTGTCCCCGAGGGAGGCAGAGTCTCTCCTGTCTCCCCGTGAGGGCTGCCCTGCCTGCTGCTGGGCCTTGCAGAGGAGGCTGCCCCTCGGGTCCTGGAGGCCTTGGCGCGAGCGGGCTGGGTCCGGCGTGATGCTCCCCACCTGGAGGCCGTGTGGACTGTCCACCTCAGGCCGTGCCCACTCTTCCAGAGCCGCCTGGATTGACAAATGCCGCCCCAACCTGCTCATCACAGAATCCACGTACGCCACGACCATCCGTGACTCCAAGCGCTGCCGGGAGCGGGACTTCCTGAAGAAGGTCCACGAGACCGTGGAGCGCGGCGGGAAGGTAGCAGCCGCAGCAGGGGAGCAGGCAGGGCAGGGCATGAGGTCGGGACGGTGCTGTGGTTCTGGGCCGGGGGTCGGGGGTGGGGGAGGCCCTACTCCTGTTGGGAAGAGAAGCGCCCTTTGACCCTCTGGGGTACTGGTTCCCCCTCATCTCAGGTCCCACCACGGGCTGGCCAGAGTGTCCACCAGGGTCCCTTTGGGATAGAGTGTGGCTGGAGGCAGGAGTGGGAGGGCAGGATGTAGGGGGGCCTCCAGCTCTCAGGGATGCCTGGCCATGACCTCTCATTGGACGTGGCCTCCGGCCATAGGAACTGCCAGCAGGGCTAGTCTTCACAGCTGCTGCCCAGCAGGTGGCCACAGGGAGCAACTGCCCAGCCACCGTGTTCTCACGAGCTCTACCTGGGTGAGCAGGGTGGCCAGGGCCCCTACCCACGCCGGCCTTGCCCACTGCAGGTGCTGATCCCCGTGTTTGCGCTGGGCCGCGCTCAGGAGCTCTGCATCTTGCTGGAGACCTTCTGGTGGGTGCAGCGGGCAGCTTCTGGGAGCCCTGGTCTGAGTGGGCGGTAGAGTGGGGCTGTGGGGCCCACCTGAACAGCACGTGGGCACCATCGTCCTGCACCGAGGCCTCCACACACGTCAGCCCTGACGCTCTAGAGGAGGAGGCAGGCCGAGGGCGTGAGGGGGACATGCTGGTCCGGCCTGGCGGCTCCTCCACGACAGCCCACACTGCCCACAGGGAGCGCATGAACCTGAAGGCCCCCATCTACTTCTCCACCGGCCTGACGGAGAAGGCCAACCACTACTACAAGCTCTTCATCACCTGGACCAACCAGAAGATCCGCAAGACCTTCGTCCAGCGGAACATGTTCGAGTTCAAGCACATCAAGGCCTTCGACCGAGCTTTTGCCGACAACCCGGGCCCAATGGTGAGGCCCTGGCCTCTGTGCCTGCTGCAGCCAAGGCGTGCCCCCAGGCTGGGGCTGGGCATGGGCCAGCACCATGTCCACAATCGCGTTCCTCCTTGTCTGGGGCCTGCCGGGGATCCCTGCCCCCCCCCCCCCGCCCCCGTGGAGTGGGGCACAGAGTGCTGGAGGAAAGACGGTGTTGGGGCGGGAGGGAGATGTGGGTGGAGCAGGAGGCCCTGATGGTAGGGGAGGACCAGATGTGTGCAGAGCCTGGTTCTTGGTCAGGTGTGGCGTGGGCTGCCCTGACTGCCCCCATGGTCACCCCCTAGGTCGTGTTCGCCACACCAGGGATGCTGCACGCTGGGCAGTCCCTGCAGATCTTCCGGAAGTGGGCCGGGAATGAGAAGAACATGGTGAGGGGTCTGGGATGGCTCCTTGGAGGGCCTGAGGTCGGGCAGAGGTGGGGAGCAGGGGCTCCCCCGGCTTGGGAACACTGCTGCTGTCAGGAGGGGTGCAGTACCTGGGGCCCAGTGTCCCGCCAGGCAGCTCAGACGTCAGTCTGCCTGTCTAGCGTCAGGATCCCCTCCTGAGCAGGGGTCGTGGTGCTCAGCCCTGGGCAGGAGACCGAGGCCATGCACGCGGCGAGCAGCTCTGCCCTTTTCTCCTGCAGGTCATCATGCCGGGCTACTGCGTGCAGGGCACCGTGGGCCACAAGATCCTCAGCGGGCAGCGCAAGCTGGAGATGGAGGGGCGGCAGGTGGTGAGTGCCACCCTCCCCCAGCTCCCCGGGCCCCTCTTGGGTGGGTGCTGACAGCCTGTGCCCTGTGCCGCTGCAGCTGGAGATCCGGATGCAGGTGGAGTACATGTCCTTCAGCGCCCACGCGGACGCCAAGGGCATCATGCAGCTGGTGGGCCAAGCGGAGCCCGAGAGCGTGCTGCTGGTGCACGGCGAGGCCAAGAAGATGGAATTCCTGAAGCAGAAGATCGAACAGGAGTTCCGTAGGCAGCCGATGGCGGGAGGGCTCGGCGGGTGCAGGGGTGCAGGCAGGGTTGCCCATGGGGTCAGCATGGCGGGGCTGGCCAGCCTGACCTGACATGCTCTCTGCCCCTGGCCCAGGAGTCAGCTGCTACATGCCGGCCAATGGCGAGACCGTGACCCTGCCCACGAGCCCCAGCATCCCCGTGGGCATCTCACTGGGGCTGCTAAAGCGGGAAATGGCGCAGGGTAAGTGGGGCAGGCATGCCCGCTGGGTGGAGTCAGGCGGGGCGGAGCCAGGCAGGCGGTGGGCCCTGGCAGCTCTGATCCTGCTCTTCTCTAAAGGGCTTCTCCCTGATGCCAAGAAGCCGCGGCTCCTGCACGGCACCCTGATCATGAAGGACAGCGTGAGTGCGGCAGGGCAGGCGCGGTGGGGCGGGTAGGGGCTCCTGCACGGCACCCTGATCATGGACAGTGTGAGTGCGCCATGGGGGCAGGTAGGGGCTCCGGCGTGCTCTGACGTGGCCCTGCCCCACAGAACTTCCGGCTGGTGTCCTCTGAGCAGGCCCTCAAGGAGCTGGGCCTGGCCGAGCACCAGCTACGCTTCACCTGCCGTGTGCACCTGCATGACTCACGCAAGGAGCAGGAGATGGCCATGCGTGTCTACAGCCACCTGAAGAGGTGGGCGCAGCCTGGCCCCTCTGGCGGGGGGTGGGGTGGGGGAGAGGCTCTCAGGTGGGGCCTGACCGTGTCTCCGTGCAGCCTCCTCAAGGACCACTGTGTGCAGCACCTCCCCGACGGCTCGGTGACCGTGGAGTCCATCCTCATCCAGGCTGCTGCCCACTCCGAGGACCCAGGCACCAAGGTGCTGCTGGTCTCCTGGACCTACCAGGTGCGTGCAGGACCCAGGAAGCTTGCACCGGGCAGTGGGTCAGGACAGGCGGGGTCACCCCTTCAGCCTGGGCCGCCTAGGTGGGGAGGCCGGGACTACAGCTCCTGTGTCCCCTTGCAGGACGAAGAGCTGGGGAGCTACCTCACATCTCTGCTCAAGAAGGGCCTGCCCCCAGCCCCCAGCGGAGGCAGCTGACCGTCGCAGGCTGCCTGCCCTTCCCTCGCCAGCCAGGGGCTGGGCTTCCACTGCAGGACAGTGTCTGCGCAGCCCGCAGCAGGCCACAGCCTCACGTGGGGCAGCACCCATGTCTCATATCTGCCCGAGTGGCCGTTTTGGGTGGAAGAAATAAATAACCCTAAAGACCGCTTCACATTTTATTTCTACTTCTGCGTCCAGGATGTTAACTCCTAGTGACAGAACCGAAGGCTGCTCGTCTTCCCGTCTTGGTGCTCACACCTGTCTCCTGCACCTACACCCAGGGCTGCCCACCTGGGGCAGATGGGCATGCAGGGTGCTGGGGGCTTGGGGAGCAGGAGGCCTGCTGTGGCCCCCAGGCAGCCGAGTGCTTGACAACACAGGGCATGTGGTGTGCAGAACCAGGCAGGGTCCAGGGGCCAGGCCGAGTGAGCTGTGGGTGCTCTGACCTTGGCTCGGCACCTGCTATGGACCCTGCAAACCATGAGGCCAGAAGCTTTGGGACTGCTGGACAGATCCTAGGTCAGCTTGGGAGCCCCCCCCCTCCCACTGGGGACCTGGGGGGGGGGTGTGGGCTGAGGGGGCTCAGCTCTAAGGGGCATGGGCACCTCACTCCAGGCCGCCTGCCTTCGGGCCACTGGTCTCCAGCCTGAAGTCTTCTGGCCAACCCGGAGCCTCCCTGCCCCCTGGTCCCTGGCTCTCCTGCTGGGCACAGCCCGGACTCCCAGCTGCTAGAACGACAGGGGAGGGTGTGACAGCATGGGCTCCTCCTGCAAGGACCCAGCCTGGAGTGGGGTCCATAGGGTACACGTAGGGGCCTTCCCAGGCACCTCTTACCGAGGTCTCTGAGGCCCCCGAATAGCACCGACTTCAGAAACAAGCCGTGGGCTGGGGCCACGCGTGTCTGGTGCCTGCCCAGCGGGTCCCGGCTCTGGAGAATCATCTTCACCTGAGTAGGTGTCACAGCCCCCAGCCCCACGGCCACCAAGATCGCCGTCATCCTCCGCACCTGCAACCCAAGGCTCAGCCTGACACCTGGGCCCGAGTTCCCACCTCCCCCGGGAGGGCCCCCGCGCAGAGCCCACCTGTCTGTACAGGAAGGACTGGCTCTCAAACTCCAAGCTCCAGAACTGCAGCCTCCTGGGGACACAGGCACCTGTGCTGTCGGGGCCGCAGGGCAGCCCCAGCCGTTTGGCTCCCGACAAGGGAAGTGGGCTGGGCAGGGCAGAGGGCCCAGAAAGACTACCCACCCTCTCTTCCACCCCAGGGGCCTCCTGAGGGAGGTGTAAACCCAGACAACTATCCCTTGTGAGAGGGAGGGGAACAGAGCCTTCTGGGGGCCGTGTGGTGGGAACAGGGCCTCGGGGAGATGCTAAGGTCCTGGCATCAGCTCGGGGCTCTGACAGGTCTAAGGCTGACCGTGCAGAAGTCCCTCCTCCCTTCAGAGCTGGCCCAAACTAGGAAGGTTCTAGAAGTCAGCAGCTGCCATGTGACCCGAGGCCCCTGGGACAGGGCTGGGGGCAGTGGAACCAACCTTGTCAGGCTGGGCCGAACCAATGCCTGGTGCTCCCCCAGCAGGACCTTGTCAGCGGCTGCCAAGACCCATCCTGAGCGGTGAGCTCGGGGCCGGGCTGGGAGCCCTCAGGGAAAGCAGCCCTCGTCCTGTTCTCGGGGCGGGGGCGGGGGGGGGGGGCAGCTGCGGGTCCACGGCACCAACTGCCCAGCACGGCCCCAGCGGGTGCCCAGGACGTCCTGCCTCTGCACGGCCCACTGTGCCCAGGAAGGCCCCACTCCAGGCTGGGTCCTTGCAGGAGGAGGAGCCCATGCTCAGCCCTCACCTGTCATTCTAGCAGCTGGGAGTCCAGACTGTGCCCAGCAGGAGAGCCAGGGACCCGGGGGCAGGGAGGCTCCGGGTTGGCCAGGGAAGGTGCTGGGCCTAATACAGCCTCCATGGCCTCCAGTCTCCAGGCTGCTCTCCTCACCTGCTCTCCTGGGGGACGACAAAGGGACTGGCTGGGTCCAGGGACACTGAGGCTCGACGCAGTGTGCGCACTGAGCTGGTAGAGGGGCTGCCGGCCGACTGGAAGGCGCTGAAGTCGTGTGTTCCCAGGAGGTGCTGGGCAGCCTCCCGCATGGCAGCCACGTCCAAGCGGCTGCAGGGAGCCAGGTGAGTGGTCAGGAGGAAGTGGCCAGCCAGGTGGGCCTGGCACATCCCCCACCCCCCTTCACTGCCACACACACCCACACTCACTCTGCTCGCAAGGCCCAGCATCGGTTTCGCTCAAACACAGACAGCTGGTCATACCCGGGGCAGCCGGTGACCAGGCGGTACAGGTAGGTCCTGGATGTCGCAGCGTAGCGGGCATGGAAGTCACTGGGCACACGGAAGGCCTGCAGGACCCTGTGGGAGTAACACCAGGGACATGACACCCCCCACACGTGTCCCCTTGGTATCTCCCCCAATACCCCGAGAAAGTCTGTCCAAAGTCCTCCCTGACTCCGCCTATAGCCGCGGTGGATGCGTAGGTCAGAGCAGCGGGTGCTCACCGGATGGCGGGGTGCCTCAGGTGGGTGTTGAGGGCCTCGGTCAGGACCTCGGGTGAGAAGGGCGGCTGGCCCGAGCGGCGCTGCACGTCCAGGTGCGCGGCATTGCTCAGGGCGTGGACCCCAGCATCCGTGCGGCTGGAGATGATGAACTTGACCGGCACGACCGACTTCAGCTTCTCGGCGGCCTCCTGCGGGGACAGCCGCCGGGGCTGGGCGGTCGGCGTGGGGCGAAGACCCCGAGTTCCCACCGGCACCGGTCGCCCTCCTCCCTCCCAGGCCACAGGCCGGCGCTCACCTCCAGGTAGTTCTGGACCCCGACCGCACGCTGGGCGCCCCTGACAGCCGCGCTCCCGCTGTGGGCAGAGGCGGGGCAGGTTAGCGGGTAGAGACCGCCCGCCCGGCCCCACTTTAAGCGGCCACCACGGCCACTCCCGGCCGGTGCCGGCGAGGCCGGAAGTGCAGATCCTAAAGTTCCCGCCCCCTCCTCGCGCCCGCTGCCCTTGGGGACCAGCTCCCGCGCTTCCCCGTGGGCCGCGGGCACGGGATGTCGGGACATACTTGAAGTCGGTGCCCAAGTACTGGAAGAACACGAGGTAGCGCGCCCGCACCGAGCCCGCGGCCGGGCCCGAGCCCATGGCCCGGCGGGACCGGACCAAGAAGAACCCTGAGGAGCGGAGGCCGCACGTGGGCCTGTGCGCGTGCGCACAGAGTCTGGCCACGCCCCGGTGGCTCCGCGCCTGCGCTTTGCGTTTGCCCCGCCTTGCAGCCCGACACGCCCGACCCAAGGCCGCCGAGGGCGGGGCAGCGGGGGCGGGGCCACGGTTAGGGAGCGGGTGCAAAGTACGGCTCGCTGTGGGCGCGTGGGCCCGACTCGGGCAGCCGCATCCGGATGCCGCTCTCAAACCCCGCGCCGACCTGCACGCCCCCGCGTGCGCGCACTCAGACGCCCACCTGCCCACCCACTTCCCGCTGCCCACCCTCGCGGAGCGTGTGCTTCCGCTGAGGTCCCGCCCAGCGGGTTTTGCAAACGTCCCTAATTGCGCAACGGCCGGATGGCCGGAGAGGGCGTGCCCACGCCTGGCGGTCCGGCGACGGCTCCGACGCCCCGCTGCTGCTGAGCCCGCTTTCCTCCCCGACCTGGAGCGGCCCGGGACTGGGGGGCGGATCGTCGGGGCAGGCGGAGCCGCGCGCGCCAGCGGCCGTAGGGAGGGCAGGGCGTTTGGCGACGCTCCCCGGCGGTGACAGCGGGCGGCTGACTTTGGCGACGCTCCCCGGCGGTGACAGCGGGCGGCTCCCGCGCGCTGCGGACTTTGGCGACGCTCCCCGGCGGTGACAGGCGGGGCGGGGCGGCGGCGCGGCGGCCTCATTCCGGAGCGGGCGGGCGCGGAGCTCGGCGCGGGCGGGCGGGCGGACGAGCGGGCCGGGCCGCCGAGGATGCCGCTCGGGGCGCCGCGGTCCTGGAGCCAGTGAGCGCCGCGCCGCAGCCATGACGGTGGAGTTCGAGGAGTGCATCAAGGACTCGCCGCGCTTCAGGTGAGCCCGCGGGCGCGCCCTTTGTGGCCGCCCCCTCGGGACAGCGGGGCGGCCGGGGGAGGGGCGCGGGCTGGAGGCGTCGGCGCCCCCTTTGTGTCCGGCGCGGGAGCCGGTGACGGGAGCGGGAGGACCCGCCTCGGACAAAGCCCGCAGCGCGCGGGACGAGCCGACGGAACAAAAGATGCCCCTTTGCTGGTCACCTCGCACGGAGGGGCGCGCGTGGGGCGGGGCTGCGCCAACGGCCACCTCCCCATGGAGTGTCCACCCCCGCTTTGTGCGGGCACCGTCGTGCCGGCCACCTGCCCGGTGCCAGGACCGCCCTGGCCCTGCGGTCCCGCTCTGGCCGGGCTCTGGCCGGGGATGTCGGGGTGAGCGGGGCGTCTGTCCTGCCTTCTGTCTGGGTCCCTGTGCCCAGAGCTGCGATGGGGGACAGTCAGCTGGAGCCACGTGTGGGGCTGGGGCTGCTTGACAGAGGTGACCTCAGGGTCGGGGAAGGGGGCTGGGCCGAGCAGCCTGGGTCGGAGGGTCTGGGCTGTGGCCCGTCCTGGGTTCGTGTCTTTGGTGCTTCCTGGGAGAGAAGGCGTGCTCACCCGTGTGCAGCACACGTTCCCCGTATGTATGTGTGTGCCTTAACCACGCACTTCATGTGCTTTGGGGTGCCAGACCCTGGATGTGAATGTGTAGGTGAGCTGTACCCCTGCGCTGGCCTGCTTGGTACATGTGTGCACATTAGCAATGGGTGCGTGCACGCATGTCACCTGTGACTTCTTGGTGTGGACATGTACATGTACTGTGTGTTTTACATGCTGGTGTGAGTGTTGCCACTAAACACACATGTTAATTTGTTCATGTGTATCCCAGCACTGGGACATGCGTCTCTGCACGTGTGTCTGCGTGTGCACTGTGCCACCACACACATGCACCTGGGATGGCCCAGGAGCATCTCTACTGTGCCCCTGTGCACATGAGCGCTTGGTCCCGTGTAGTGTGCGTGCCCGGTCCCTGGGGTGTGCCAACAAGAGGGCCCGTGTGTGTGTGCAGGCCCCTGCAGCCAGCCTCTTGCACAACCGCCTCACCAGGGAGGCTGGGATGAGGGTCCGGTCGGGCCAGAGTGGCCCCAAGCCCTGGGCAGAGGGAGGGGTGTGAGCAACGCACGCACTCATGATTCTGGCCCCCCCTCTGCCCACTGTCCTCAGGACCAGCGGTGGACGGAGGTGCAGGGCCTCAGCTGGGGCTTGGTCCGGGCCCCGCCCGCAGAGCCTCCTGCTCTTCCTCCCTTTGCGTGGACGAGTCCTGGCCCACCTTCCCGTCAGGCCCGGGGCCCCAGCACCCAGTCACCTCTGGGCCTTCCCTCCCCACCAGCCTGTTCTGCCTGTGGCTCCCGCTGTGGGTGCGGTGGCTTCGCTGTGCTTCCCTGGGCGGGGAGGGGCTGCCCGTGAAAGTGCCCGCCCCAGCCTGGGGGGGCTCAGTGGATTCCCGGGACCCTGGTTTCGGGCTGGGCTGAGATTTAATGGGGGTGCGAGGCCGTCCTGAGGCCCCTCATCTGCTCAGCTGCAGCTGCAGCTGAGGATGTAACCTGGGCTTCCTGGAGGTTGGCCTGGAGGAGGCAGTCAGGGTCCGGCCGGCCAGGAGGATGTGGTCAGTGATGTGGGGCCATGTGACCCCAGCCCTGGGAGGGGGAGCTGGCCTGTGTGCTCTTGGCCTGGGGGGAGCCCCACAGCCCCCATGCACGTGGTTAGGGGGACCAGACGCTCTCAGACAGGCCCGGGCCTCCGCCCACCCCTTGTACTTGGTGCCCCCTCCCTTGGGTGGGGCGTCAGGCACTGAGTCATGGCTTTGGTGGGGGAACCACCAGCCTCTCCCTCCTCCCCGTCCTCCAAGCTGCTGAGGAAATCCTGGAGGGAGGGCAGGAGAGGCAGCCCTGGTCCTAGGGGCTGGGGAGGGGATCTGGGGAGGGGGGCTGGCCCAGGCCCCGGGTGGCAGCTCTCTGTGCAGCTGCCAGGGCACTTGGGGTGCTGGGGCTCCCGCTGCAGCATCCTCTTCTAGGTGGGTGGGCCTTCCCTGCCTCGGGAGGGACTCTGTGAGGGGACCCGAGAGGCCACAGCAGAGGTCAGGGTCCCTGGGCCACACACCTCGGGCCACACTCGGGCTGTTGGGACAGGCAGTCCTGGGTGGGCTGTGGGCACCCGCGGGGGCTGGGGCTGGGACAAGGAGTCACCCCCTCTGACCCCTCTGCTCCGGGATGTATTCCCCTGAGCCCCTCAGACAGGAGCCGTGTCCTGCCAGGAGGCAGGTGGGGACCTCACGAGGTCCCTGCCCCCTGCCCCCAGCTCCCCCTGGAGTTCATTCTGAGCTGCACCCCACCTGAGGGGCCAGGTCCTACCCCCAGCAAACCTGGGAAATCCTGGCGCACGCCCCCTCCCTGCCCGCCTCCCCTCTGCCTGACCCCACCCAAGGCCTGTCTCGGGAGGCCTGAGCCCCATTCCCTCGTCCCTCAACCCAGGAGGCCAGATGGGCCCAGCTCACCAGCTGAGGGGGCGAGGGGCACCGGGATACTGGCCTGATTTTCCTATTTCCTGTTCCCGGAGCATTTGGGGGGGGAGGGATGTCACGTGCCTGATCCATCTGCCTCTGCCTTCCGGGGATTCTCCTGTCCTTGGCTCCTCTGGTGATGTCATGTGTTAACTCTCCCCTCCCCTCGCCCCTCCCGAGAGAGCTCATTGTCAGGCTGCGGGGGGAGGGGGCGGGGGGGGGGCGAACCTGACCCACCCCTCTCCTGGCAGATGGTGCCATTCTTTCTTGTTTGGAGGTTGGGGGTGTCTGAGCGAGCCAGAGAGAGGTTCTGGCTGAGACAAGCGAGCTGCGGGGGCCACCAGGCTGGGAGCCCAGTTGGAGTCTGGGGCTGGGCAGGGGGGCCTGGTGGCCCTGGCCCCACCCTGCGTGTGCACCTGCACTGGGGTTCCGGCCCCTCTTCTGTCCTCAGGCTGTCTGACCTCTGTACCCAGGGCCACAGCAGCCCAGCCCCAGATTGGGGCGGGGGGGGGGGGTCACATGTGACAGGGCCTCTTTCTGCCTGGGGTGGTGGTGGCTCTGGGCAGCTCGAGTCCACTGGACCTGGGTCGCTGTCCCGCCTCCTCTCCCAGCTTCGCTTCCTGGCCTGTCTGAGGGCCGTGGGGCCGCGCATCAGCCGACAGGAGCAAGCAGCTCTGCGCCAGCAGCCCCCGTGGGGAGGGGCATGGGGAGGTGAAGACCCAGCCTGACCCGAGGTCAGGGCAGCTGGCTGCGGGCTGACCCCTGGCCGACCTCTTCTCATCGCAGGGCGACTATCGACGAGGTGGAGACAGATGTGGTCGAGATTGAGGCCAAACTGGACAAGGTGAGGGGCTGGGGTGTGTGGGCTCCAGTGCCGCTCCCTGCCCCCAGGCCCGGCCACTGGTGTGTGTGCACGCACGTGTGCGAGCGCAAGTGTGTTGCATGTGGGGCATGCGGCCCGTGTGCGTGCACGAGACGTGGCTGTGTCCCCTCACCACAGCTGTACCTACCATGCCCGTCCCGGTGCACACGCTACACACACATGTGTGCGCCTCCGGGTCTCCCTTCAGGTGGGAGGCCGCTGGTGCGTTCCCTCCAGAGAGTCTTCAGGGCCAGAGACAGCCGCTGGGAGGCTGTGCCTCTGAGCGACCAGGTTGGGGGCCAAGGGGGACTCGGGGGAGCAAGGAGGGGCGCACTCCTGAGCCCCCTCGGTGGCGGGTCCTGCTGACCCTTGGCCAGGCCCACATGCCCACCCGCCCTGGGTTCTCTGCTCGGCCTCCCTGTCCTGCTCCGACCTCCCGCTCCGGAGCCAAGGCCAGTGGCTCAGGATGGAGTGCGGGCAGTGGTGGTCCCCCCAGCCTTGGGCAGCTGTGTTCTGGGCACTGCCGGGCCCTGAGCTGCATTCCGCTGCCCCAGCGCTCGGCAGTGGTGAGGGCCGGCGCAGGCCGGTGGCCCGGGTGTCACGCCCCCGTCCTGTCTGCAGCTGGTCAAGCTGTGCAGCGGCATGATCGAGGCCGGCAAGGCCTACGTCACCACCAACAGGCTCTTCGTGAGTGGTGTGCGCGACCTGTCTCAGCAATGCCAGGGAGACACCGTCATCTCGGTGAGGGCCCTGACCTCCGGCCTCTCTGAGGGCAGGCACGGGCAGGCAGCCCCTGAGGGCGCCCGGGCCCCGGGAGCATGTGGGCATCTGTGCGGGCGGCAGGGGCGGCGCTGTGGCCTGTCGCCGGGAAGGTGCTGGCGCTCGGGGGCATGGCTGACCCGTCTGAGTGAGGGTCTCCCCCTGCCCCCCAGGAGTGTCTGCAGAGGTTTGGAGACAGCCTGCAGGAGATGGTCAACTACCACATGGTGAGCCTGCAGGTGGGGTGACGCGCACGAGGGCCTGTCCCAGGGCCTGTCCGAGGGGCTAAGCGGCCGGCAGGGCCAGCTCTGGGAGAGCCCACGCCTCGGCTCCTGTCTGTGGGGTGGGAGACGCTTTGGAGGGCCACCCAGGGCCCCCTCACCAGCAGGGTCTCCAGCCGTGCAGTGCAGCAAAAGCACCTCCCAGGCTGACTCCCCGGCCCCTGGTGACTCGGCCTCGCTGCTCCCGGTCAGGCCTGGATGACCTCCAGCCCGCGGGGCCACCAGCACAGCCACCCAGCACAGGCCTGAGGCACACGTGGGTGGCTGGACAGCGGCCTGGCAACCGGAGCCCCAGACTAAACAAGGGGCCCCACCCCCCCAGGGGAAGTTCAGAAATAAACCAGCCCAGAACATCATGTCCTGCCCTGTCTGTCTGTCTGTCTGCTTCCAGATAGGCCCCCACGTGGGCAGGTCTGATTCTGGGCCCCCACGTGGGCAGGTCTGATTCTGGGCCCCCACGTGGGCAGGTCTGATTCCGGGCCCCCCACGTGGCAGGTCTGATTCTGGACCCCCACGTGGTCTGGGCCCCCACGTGGGCAGGTCTGATTCTGGACCCCCTAAGTGCTCGAGAGCCCTCCAGCTCCCCACAACCACCCGCCCTGCTCCTAGGCCAGTCCTGGGAGCTCCGCTCCGACCCCATCCTTCCTACCACAGGGGTCCCAGGGTCGGAGGTGGGGGTGTCACAGGGGCTCTGAGGGTGGGGCAGAGGAGGGGCCCATCTGGGACAGCTCTGACCTCTGGTCTGGCCGAGAGCCAGGAGGGGACGTGGGCAGGTGGTCACAGCTGTCGCCTCTGGGCACCGACCCAGGCCTGGGGCCACCCCCTCTTCCCTAGACCCTGTGAGGCCGGCTCCTTGGGGACGACGGGCTGGGGCCCAGGCTGGGCTGGGCGGGACTTTCCCTGGTTCTCACCTGAGAGGGATGGGGGCCTGGCCCCTGGGGTCTTGTGGGGACAGACCACTAACACCCCCCTGTCCCGTGACCCCCCCAGATCCTGTTTGACCAGGCCCAGAGGTCCGTGCGGCAACAGCTCCATAACTTCATCAAAGAGTGAGTGGCTCGAGGCCCCCGGACCCCAAGGGGGTGCCTGGCCTCTCCCAGCCTGGGAGGGGCCCATGGTGATTTCTGTGCTGGATCTGGGGGGTCCTGGGGCCTGTCTGGGAGGGGCCTTGGCCCCAGGCCTCAGGCTCTGGGTGGGGGCTCAGCGTAGGCAAAGGCTTGGAGGGGGACAGGGCTGGAGGGTAAGGTGAGGGCCTCAGGCAAGGGGTGAGGGCATGACCGTGGGAGGAGTCAGGGTGGTGGTGGGAGGAGGTGAGGGTTGGGCGGGGGTCTGGGCTCAGCACCTGTGTGTGCAGTTGGGGTGCCTATGGGACCCCCAGGTGATGTCACATTGAAGTTGGGGGCCTGAGCCTGGAGTCTGGTTGAAGCTGGGGGTCACCCCAGGCTGGACTGACCTTAGGATTGAGGTGGTGAAGGGCAGGGTGGGCCCCCGACCTGACCCCGCCGCCCCCAGGGACGTGCGGAAGTTCAAGGAGACCAAGAAGCAGTTTGACAAAGTCCGGGAAGACTTGGAGCTGTCCCTGGTGAGGAACGCCCAGGCCCCGCGGCACCGGCCCCACGAGGTGGAGGAGGCCACCGGCGCCCTGACCCTCACCCGCAAGTGCTTCCGCCACCTGGCACTCGACTACGTGCTCCAGGTCAGTGCTGAGCACGGAGGGGTCGGGCCCTGGCGTGGGCTGGGGGGGGGGGGGTCCTGCAGACGGACGAACGGACGGAGCTGACCTCGGGAGAGGTGCTTCTGGCTCCAGAAAACTAATGTCAGGTCTTGGGAAGGGACCAGGTGGGGGGCAGCCACAGGCCCAGCGGTGGGCACGGGCTGGCTCAGGGCTGGGACGAGCCCGCGGCGGTGGCGGCTGCGGGTGGAGGCCGGGGAGACCTTGCTGAGGGTGGAGCAGGGGTGGGAGTTCCGGACTTTGCCCGTGGGAGGGTCCCACCATCCTGACATGGGAAGGGTTCCGGACCACAGGAGGATGGGGTTGGCCCAAGGGCAGGGATATGAAGATGAGCTGGGGGTCTCAGGGAACCACAAGCAGCCTGAGCGGACTTGGTGGCAAGGTGCAGGCCGTGGGCTACCTCGACCCCGACACCCTTTCCCGGTTCACCCCTCCCCCGGCAGATCAATGTCCTCCAGGCCAAGAAGAAGTTTGAGATCCTGGATTCTGTGAGTGCCTGGCGCGGGGTGGGCAGGGGCACTGCCCTGGAGCACGGGCCTGGGCAGTGGGGGTGCCCGGCAGGTGGCCTCACCTGCGCCTCCCGCCTGCAGATGCTGTCCTTCATGCACGCCCAGTACAGCTTCTTCCAGCAGGGCTACAGCCTGCTGCACCAGCTGGACCCCTACATGAAGAAGCTGGCGGCCGAGGTGAGCCTGGGGGAGGGGAGGGGAGGGGACGGGCCCAGCCAGGGTCTCAGGGAGAGGGGTCCCTTCCCTCCCTGACACCCCTTCCCACAGCTGGACCAGCTGGTGATCGACTCGGCCGTGGAGAAGCGGGAGATGGAGCACAGGCACGCGGCCATCCAGCAGCGGGTGAGGCCCCCACCGCCCTGCACTGGGGATTGGGGGTGCGAGGGGCACCCCATCCCGCTGACCTGGGAGGCCCCTGGCACATACACACGCTTCATCCCTCCCCCCCAGGCCTGCTCACTCTGCTGGGATCCCCATCCGTAGGGCCTCACCGTGATGGAGCAGGAGGGAGGGTGGCCCTGTGTCACTTAGAGGCCAGAGCAGGGTGGGCAGGGGCCAGTGAATGCCCCTCTTCCTTCAAGGCCAGGGTCGCCTCTGGGGCCTCAGGCGCTGGCTGCTACTGGCTCCTCTTTGGTCACCTGCCAGACCGCTGCCCCCACACTGCCCAGGGCGGAGTGGGCTGCAGGCAGAGCTGCCATTTCAGTCACTGAGAGCTGGGCAGGTGGGGGGCTGGCACTCACTGGCATTCTCTCTCTCCACCCACCCCCTTCTGCTTCATCCCAGACACTGCTGCAGGTGAGTGGGCTTTGCCCTGGGCGGGGGGCGGGGGGGGGGAGTAAGGGGAAGGCCAGATGGGTGGGGCCTCCGTCCTCCCTTGGGGGGGGCACTTCAGCACCAAGGACACCTCCCAGGCACCTGTGGGCGCTGCACTGTACCCGGTGGCTGGCACCAGCGAGGACTCGGGCTGAGCCGGGAGCGTCCCCCGTGGGAGTGGCAGCAGCTGTCCCTCCCTGCCCCCACTCAGCCAGGGCAGCAGGTGGCTGGGCCTCTGCTCCCGCCGCCGCACACAGGACGCACTCAGTGTCCCCCAGCCTGTGAATGGAGCTCTGTCGCTGGGAGCAGGCCCAGCTGGCAGCGTGAATGGGGACCCGGCGGCGGGCGGGGGGGCGGGGGGGCAGCTTCCTTCCTCACCGCACAGCCTGCTGTTCTATGGGGCTGGGTGGGGGCAGGGCCTGGGCTCTAGGCTCGAGCCCCGGCGGGGATGTGAGGTGACTGCCTGCCCCAGGAGGTTTGGGGCAGGGCCGTGCTCAGGTCCGGGGTGGGCATTCACGGGGGCCCGGCTCCGACCCCCAGGACTTCTCCTACGATGAGCCCAAAGCGGAGTTTGACGTGGACGCGCCTAGCGGGGTGGTGATGGAGGGCTACCTCTTCAAGAGGGCGAGCAACGCCTTCAAAACGTGGAACCGGTGAGGGGGTCCTTCTTGGGGGGCAGGACACTGGGGCCTTCGTAAGGTCAGCCTGCCTGACCCCTCCTGGCTCGTCCCCCTGCCCAGGCGCTGGTTCTCCATCCAGAACAGCCAGCTGGTCTACCAGAAGAAGCTGAAGGTGCGTGCAGGCCCCTCCCACCTGGGCCCGGAGTGACAGCCCTGGGCATCACGCCTGAGTGGTCGGGGGCAGAGAGCACGTGGGTCCCCGGCGGCCTGTGAGGCAGGCAGAGCGACACGTGGGGGGTCAGGGCGGAGCTCGAGGCCCGTGCTCTGCCCGCAGGACGTGCTCACCGTGGTGGTGGACGACCTCCGCCTGTGCTCCGTGAAGCCGTGCGAGGACATCGAGCGGAGGTTCTGCTTCGAGGTCGTGTCGCCCACCAAGTGCGTACGCCCAGCGGGCGGGCCGGGGCTGGCGGGAGGGCCTGTCTGCCGGGCCTGACGTCCTCGCCCCACAGGAGCTGCATGCTGCAGGCGGACTCCGAGAAGCTGCGGCAGGCCTGGGTCCAAGCCGTGCAAGCCAGCATCGCCTCCGCCTACCGGGAGAGCCCGGACAGCTGCTACAGCGAGGTGCGGCCCGCCAGCGCCCTCCACGTGCGCACATGGCCCCCGTGGGCTGCGTGCCAGCATGTGTGGGCAGGGCACGGGTACACGTGCATGTGTGGGCATGTGCATGTGAGTGTGCCTGCACACGTGTGTGCATGGGCTTGGCTTCAGGCTCCAAGCCTGTGCGGGTGCCTCTGGCGGGGGAGGAGGTGGGGGCCCATTGGGGCAGCCAAGGCTGGAGCTCCAAAGGGGCTGAGTGGCCCCTCACCCGTCCCTAGAGGCTGGACCGCACAGCGTCCCCCTCCACGAGCAGCATTGACTCGGCCACGGACTCCCGGGAGCGCGGCGCCAAGGGCGAGAGTGTGCTGCAGCGCATGCAGGGCGTGGCTGGCAACGGCCAGTGTGGCGACTGCGGCCAGCCGGACCCCCGCTGGGCCAGCATCAACCTGGGCGTGCTGCTCTGCATCGAGTGCTCAGGCATCCACAGGTGGGCCCGTGGGCGGCCGGGCAGGGGCGCCAGGCCGAGACGCCCCGGACTCACCCCTGCCTCCTCACTGTCTAGGAGCCTGGGTGTCCACTGCTCCAAGGTGCGGTCCCTGACGCTGGACTCATGGGAGCCTGAGCTGCTGAAGGTGTGTGTGGGGCCATCACAGGCCACCAGCTGCCTGCACGGGGTGCAGGGGCTGGTTCTGCAAGCCAGGGTGTCTGCGAGCCAGGGCTGGGGCCTGGGGGTGTCTGCGAGCTGGGGGTGTCTGCAGGCCGGGGCTGAAGCCTGGGGGTATTTGCCAGCTGGGGGTGTCTGCCGGCTGGGGGTGTCTGCAGGCCGGGGCTGAAGCCTGGGGGTATTTGCCAGCTGGGGGTGTCTGCCAGCTGATGTGCGAGCTGGGAAACAGCACGGTGAACCAGATCTACGAGGCCCAGTGTGAGGGGCCGGGCAGCAGGAAGCCCACAGCCAGCAGCCCCAGGTGAGGTGGGCGCAGCACGGAGGGGGCGGCAAGCCCCAGCCCTGAGCGCGGCCTCATGTCCACCTCGGTCCAGGCAGGACAAGGAGGCCTGGATCAAGGACAAGTACGTGGAGAAGAAGTTCCTGCGGAAGCCGCCCTCTACACCCGCCCGGGAGGCCCCTCGGCGCTGGCGGGCCCTGAAGTGCCCCGGCCACCACAGCTCGCCCCGCGCCCCCACCGCCCGCCGCAAGGTCCGGATGGAGCCTGTCCTGCCCTCCGTGGCGGCTCTGTCCTCAGGTGGGCGGGCTTCTGGCTCACCGGACGGCCGTGGGGGTGGGGGAGGGCTGCAGCAGGGCCGAGGCCAGACCCCAGGGAGGCCAGGGCTGGCGGGCAGGAGACAGGGCCCAGGGTGACCGCCTGGCCTCCCCCTGCGTAGGCGCCGTGGAGCGCAGGTTCCGCCGGGACTCCCTCTTCTGCCCCGACGAGCTGGACTCCCTCTTCTCCTATTTTGACGCAGGGGCTGCTGCGGCTGGTCCACGCAGTAAGTGCTGCGAGCACCCCGGCCCCGCTGCCCACCCTCTCCCGGCCGGGCCGCAGGCACACCAGGCAGGGCTCCCCGGGATGGTGTACCACGTGGCCATTTGCTGGGGGATTGTCAGGAGGGACAGGGCTGGAGGTGGTGTCGTGGGAGGCTGGTCTGGAGTGGGGAGAACGGGGTCACGCGGGCCTAAGGCTGGGATAGTACCTTGAGGGGATGGGGGCAACTAGGGCATCGACTTGGAGACCAAGGTCATGACCCCTGAGTGGTGTGTGTGTGTGTGTGTGTGTGTGTGCGCGCACAGGAGTAGGTGTGTGTCAGGGTGAGCACACAGGTGTATTTTGTGGGTGTGCATGTGCACCTGTGTGCTGGGGGCCTGGAAAACTCGGGACGCACATCTTTCTCACCCCTCTTGGGGTTGGGGGGCAACTGCCATACCTCGAGTTCTCCCCCGAGGGCTGCCTGCTAACGGGCGGGCGGGCGGTCAGCACCTCCTGGCACGTGTGGGCAGGAGGCAGGGCCCTCGGCCAAGAATTGGCAGGCTGACTGCGGGCAGCAGGGGGCGCTGCCTCACCGTCCCTGAGCCTGGGCTCTTGGGGGCTGCCCTTGGCTGATCTGGGCCTAGACCGTTGGTGCTGCCTGGGGCCGCCTCCAGGGCTTGGCCAAGACCCCACCCCTGGGCGGTGACCTCCTCGCATGCACCGGCCACCAAGGGCTGAGCACCCACAGCCTCACACGCCCACCCATCCTGCCGGCTGACCTGCCTGTGGGTGGGTGCACGTGGGCCTGCCGTGGCTTGTTTTGTCCCCTTTTCTCCCATCCTACCAGGACTCCCGCTGCCCCCGGGGCATCCCCTGGAGGATGGTTGGGGTCTGGGGAGGCGTCAGGGATACTCAGGACCCCTCTGCCCATGGACCCCGCAGGTCTGAGCAGCGACAGTGGCTTAGGGGGGAGCTCTGATGGCAGCTCGGACGTCCTGGCCTTCGGCGCGGGCTCCGTGGTGGACAGTGTCGCTGAGGAGGGTGGGTGCCCTGCCGCCCCAGCCCTCCCCCTTCCTCTCCCCCACGCGAGGCCTGGTCACCGCCCTGACCGCACCCCTCTCCGTGCAGAGGTTGCGGAGTCGGAGGACTCCAGCGGCGAGGCGGATGGAGAGGCGGAGGCCTGGGGGCTGGCGGACGTGCGCGAGCTGCACCCCGGGCTCCTGGCGCACCGCGCAGCTCGCACTCGCGATCTTCCCGCGCTGGCCGCGGCGCTGGCCCACGGGGCTGAGGTCAACTGGGCCGACACGGAGGACGAGGGCAAGACGCCACTGGTGCAGGCCGTGCTGGGGGTGAGCGGGGCTGGGCTGGCGCCAACCCGTTGGCCTCTTCAAGCTTCTCCTTGGGTGGCTTGTACCCAGGCCCCTGTTGGAGACCGGGCTCGGTCCTCGGCCTGGTCCCCGGTCCGGCAGGGGTGCCCGGGACCCTCCTAGCAACCATCCCCTGGGCTCAGCATGGCCTTCCCCGCTCCCTAGGGCTCCTTGATCATCTGCGAATTCCTCCTGCAAAACGGTGCGGACGTGAACCAAAGAGACAGCCGGGGCCGGGCACCCCTGCACCACGCCACGCTCCTGGGCCGCACCGGGTGAGTCGCAGGTGCACGTCCTGCTCACCTTGGGCGGGGGGAGGGGGGGAGGGGTGTGTGTGGCCTGGGCGCACCCCAGCTCATCTCCGCCCCGCAGCCAGGTCTGCCTGTTCTTGAAGCGGGGCGCCGACCAGCACGCCCTGGACCACGAGCAGCAGGACCCTCTGAGCATCGCCATCCAGGAGGCCAACGCGGACATCGTCACGCTGTGAGTGCGGGCGGGGCTTGGTGTCTTAGAGGGGCGGGGCGCCGTGGGGCGGGGCTTGGTGCCTCCGAGGAGGCGGGGCTTCGTGGGCGGGGTTTGTTGTATTAGGGGGCGGGGCTTGGTGCCTTAGAGGGGCGGGGCGTCGTGGGGCGGGGCTTGGTGCCTTAGAGGGGATGGGGCGTCGCGGGGCGGGGTTTGTTGTCTTAGGGGGCGGGGCTTGGTGCCTTAGAGGGGGCGGGGTGCCGTGGGGTGGGGTTTGTTGTCTTAGGGGGCGGGGCTTGGTGCCTTAGAGGGGATGGGGCGTCGCGGGGCGGGGTTTGTTGTCTTAGGGGGCGGGGCTTGGTGCCTTAGAGGGGCGGGGCGTCGCGGGGCGGGGTTTGTTGTCTTAGAGGGGGCGGGGCTTGGTGCCTTGGGATGGGGCGCCGTGGGGCGGGGCTTGGTGCCTCAGAGGGGGCGGGGCGCCGTGGGCGGGGTTTGTTGTATTAGGGGGCGGGGCTTGGTGCCTTGGAGGGGATGGGGCGCTGTGGGGGGAGAGGAGCGGGGCGCCTTGGGGCTTGGGTCGCGCCCTCACTCTGCGCTTCCCTCAGGCTACGTCTGGCGCGCATGGCCGAGGAGATGCGGGAGGCGGAGGCGCCCCCAGGCCAGCCCGGCCCCCTCGCGGTCAGCAGCCCCACGGAGCTCCAGTACCGCAGGTGCATCCAGGAGTTCATCAGCCTCCACCTGGAGGAGAGCTAGGGCGGGCGGGCCTGGGAGCGGGGAGACCGGCCACCTGGCCCTTTCCGGAGCGTCCGGTGCCCCAGCAGCCTGCTCTGCCCTCCGTGGAGCTGCCGGGACGGGCAGGGGGAGGGACCCCAGCCCCGAGTCTCCTGAAGCCCCACTTTCCCCAGAGGTGCTGACCCTATGTCCTCAGGTGACTCCTCCCTCGGGGCTTGGGCTGCTCAAGTCACAAACCGCTCTCAAGGCTCTGGGTCCCCTCGAACCACCTGTCCCCAGGGCCCGTGTACTTCTGTGTCCCTCTGACCCGGGGCCCATGTCACCTTGTGTCCTTCTGTCAGGGGCCTGTGTCACGTGTGTCCCTCTGTCCAGAGGCCTGTGCCACCGTGTGCCCCCCCTTTATTGCCCCAGACACTGACCTGCTAGTTGGGTCCGTCCTGTCCCCCCAGAGCCCCTGCACCAGGCCCTCCCCGAGGCTGGTGGCTGGCCATCAGCCCCTTGCCAGGGCAGAGGGGCAGCCCATCCAGGGAATCAACCCGTGTACCTCACGTAGTGACCCCAGCGTCCAAGCTGGGCTTCTCGGGTGCTGGGGGGGATGTGGCATGGGGTCTCAGCCCTGGCTGGACGCAGGCGTCCCAAGGCCACGTGGCTGGCCACGTGGGCCTCGTGCCGGGCAGCCCTAGACCGTCCCTGCCTCCTCCAAAGTGCTGGGCCCAGGGCAGGTGCATAAAGGACTTTGGACTTTGCACCCCTGCATCTGACGTTTCCTCGTGGACTGAGTGGGTTTTCTACAGCCACTGTGTTCTCACTTGTCTCGCCTCGTTTCTCTGGACTCTGGAGGACCGCCTTGACCCCAGCTCTGTCTGCTGCCGGGGGGAGGCCCCTGCAGCTCTGCCCCCCACTTGCCAGCTTACCGCCCGGGCAAGGCCCTCGGATGGGTCCCAGGTCCCTCCGCTCACTCCCCAGGGCCCACACTGCCTTCTGCGTTCCCTGTTCCTGGAGCCCTGGGGCAGTGCTGGGCCTCTCCCCAACGTGGGTCCTTGATCAGGCCAAGGCCAGTCCGTTGGTCACTATGCAAAGGCTGCCCAGGAGGCTCCATGGGTGGCAAGGTGGGCACTGACCGGGCCCCCCCAAGACCCTCACCTGCAGGCTGTGACCCCTAAAGAGCAGAATTAACTCCTTCCTCTCTTCCTGCTTGAGCTCTGCCCCACCCACTGCCTGTCAGTGCCTCTCAGGCTGCTGGGACCGCCCACTCCAGATCACTCAGTAATAAACTGCCGCTTGCACCGCTGCCGCTGCCGCCGTCCATGGCTCACCTGCCTCATTCCGCTGTCTCAGCTGGGGAGGGGGTCTCTGGGTGCCCGGCCTTCACGGAGGGGTGCTGAGTAGGGTGGGACCAGAGCCCCCCAAGGATGCAATAAGGCAGAACCCAGGGCTTGATGGAGGGAGGCCTTCTCTGGTGAAAACTGACTCCTGACACCCCAGCTCCCACTCCCGGGCCCCTCTGCTCTGCTCTGACCTGTTGTGGCTCCTGGTAGGAGTCAGGGTGGATGCCAACTGGCAAGGATGGTCTGGGCCTGGTCTTGTCCCCTGGGCAGGCCCTAGCCCTGGACGGTGGCCCCGTTCTCAGTCTTCCTGTCCCCGCCCAGCCCACAAAGTGTCTGTGGCTCCAGACGTGTGGAGGTGCAGTCCGAGGTGTCAGCTCACCACGGAAGGTGACAGGGAGGCCCTCACGTGTTGGAGCACCAGGTGGAATTCCCAGTTTTATTACAAAGCAGCCCAACCTCACCAAGGGCCTCGGCCTGGCCCTGCCCCCCTCCCACCTACCCCGAGCTGAGGTGTGAGCAGACATGTTGACACAGGCAAACATATAATGCAAACACAGACACGTTCCTATGTGGAGGCACCCCCCGCATGTACATTTAGATGAAGGCACACACATGCGTGCATGCACACATGCATGTATGGGTGTGCACACACACGCATGCACAGGAGCTCAGTCCTGCCTGGAGCATGGGGATCAGAGTGGTGGACACTCCTCCCTGCCCTGGGCTCCTTGAGAACCACGAGGCCTCCAAGGGGCAGGTGGCTGCACCAGTGAGAGGCCCTGATGCACTGGGCGCCCTCCTACCTGCCTGCCAGCCAGCCCTGGGCCCGGGGCCTTGCGTGGCCGCCAGGGGGCCCTGTGGTGCTGGGCAGGCCCCCCTGGGAAGCCAGGAGAGCCCACCGAGCCACAGCCCCCAGCATCAGACTAGGCTCCGGCCCGTTCAGGGGTTAGGAGTCTTGGGGGACCCACACTTGACCTAACTCTTCGGCTGAGACTCCTGCCAGCGCCCCAGGAGGCATCGCGGGCTGGGCCCCTGGGCGTTTGGCCTCATGCCCGCAGTCCCTGGGCACCTGGCTGGTCTGGCTTGGAGTGGGCCGCCCGCGGCTGGGACCCCTGCACGCGCCGGAGCCGGTGGCAGCCCAGCAGCAGGGCCAGGGCAACGGCGTCGATGAGCAGCTCCAGCAGCTCCAGGACGGAGAGGACGGAGGAGCCGAACCACAGGCTCCAGAGGCTGCCCATGGCCGACAGCAGCTGCGGCACCTGTGGCATCGTGGACCGTGAGCTGCACAGGTGCCCCCGCCCCCGCTCCTGTGTGGGGCCATGGGCTCGGAGCCCCACACAGGCCGGCTGCTGCCCCGCCCCCAGCCCTCGGACCGCCGCTCACCGAGTAGACGGGCGTCTCGTCCGCCGTGCGGTAGTTGAGTTCCTGGTAGAAGATGTTCACCTTGGCCACGTTGCTCCTGTGGGGGCAGAGATGGAGGGGCTGGGCCCTGGGCCTCGGGGGCACGGAAGGGTGAGGTCGGCAGGAGGAGGGGCCAGGACATGACCTCCGGAGGAGGCGGAGTGCACCCACCTGGGTCTCGGGCTCCAGCCAGGGCTCCGGCTCCGGCCAGGGCTCGGGGGGCTACGCTTGCCCAGCACGGCCAGGATCCAGCCCTGCACACAGAGGGCTCCCTGTGGCCGCTGCGCCTCCAGCCTCCGAGGCACAGCAGGCCGGTGGGAGGGCAGGGACCGCAGGGGCTGTGGGATCCGTGAGGCCCGCCTGCTTGTCCAGCCCTCACCCCACCCACCCTCCGGGGGCTCACCCCTGACTTGGAGGAAGGCCACCTGGAGCTTCCGGCTGACAGCTTGTAGGAAGACTCTCTAGGAGAGACAGACCCGTCATGTCATACCCGCTCGGTGGTGCCCAGGGCCGTGACCCCTGACCCCAGCACTCCCCACTCACCTGCAGGGCCTGGGGCATCGAGAGGCGCAGGGAAGCCGGTGGGTCTCCAGTTTTCTGTAGAGGCGGTAGAAGCAGTGGCCTGGGGGGGCGGGGTCACAGGGGAACCCGTTAGAGGAGACCCAGGGGTGGCGCAGAGGTGTGCAGCCCCGCGCAGGTGAGCGGGGCGGGGCAGTGGGGCTGTGGGCGGGGCGGGCTCACCCCAGGCCGGGTGCCGCGCGGAGCTGCAGTACTCGGCCCCCGCCGGCAGGGGGTAGAAGTAGTAGCCGCAGGAGCAGGTGTTCACCATCAGTTGCTGGAAGCAGGAGACCAGGCAGGCCTGGGGGGACAGCAAGGCCCTGGGGCTGGAGTCCCCAGGAGGAGGGGGGGAGCAGCCATCCCTCCCCTAGGGCCTGCCTACCTGCCGGCCGGTTCACCTCCCTCTTACCTGCGCCTCCTTCCCTGAGCCCTTTCCCCCCCACACCCCGAGCCCAGGCGCACCTGCATGGTGTAGGTGGCGTTGTACAGCAGCGGGACGTCCACGCCCTCCCCGCTGTCCGTGCAGTGGCTGTAGGGGCTCCCGAGCCGGTGCACCTCGTCCTGCGGGGAGGGGGTTCAGTTCTACCCAGCCGCCCTCGCCCTCAGACCAGTGACCTGGAGGCTGGGGCCCTCCTCCGCCCGCCCCCCGGCGCCGCACCTCTCTGATGCCGATGGTGGTCTCCGTCCCGGGCCGGATGCTGAAGCCCCGGTGCTCCAGGAACGGCGTGTGGTCCCGCTTGTGGACCATGACCTTGATGCCGGCCTCGGTGGACAGCAGCGGGAGGGCGTCCTGCTGCTCAGCCCTGAGGACCAGGCTGATCCCTGCGGGAGGGAGGCGGGGGGTGAGGCCAGGCCGGGGAGCACCCTGTCCCCCCGCGGCCCCGGCTGGCACGCACCGTGGGTGATGCCCGGGTGCTGGGCAGTCCACATGCCATTGAAGGTGTAGCAGCTGCCGTAGGTGGGGTGGTGGAACGTCCGGAAGTGCCTGGAACGGGGGCCACACTCAGATGGCACACGCCTTCCCCCGCCACCCGTCGCATGTGGCCCGAGGGGCCAGGCCTGCCTTATCTCCCTCGAGAGCTGTTTGCCGCTGGCGGGGCCCCCGGGTGGCACCCATGCCCGCTGGGTGGGGCCGGGAGGACGGCCACCGCCCCGCCCACTCACCGGGCCTGGCAGTCCTGGCCGTTGTAGCGGCACGAGAAGACGAAGTGGCCGCCGTGGCTCTGGTGGCCGTCCTCGGGGTGTGGGGGCAGCAGAGCCAGGATGTTCACGTAGTGGAAGCGGTACCAGGCGCGCACGGCCGTCACGCCCGACGAGTAGGCCCGGTAGAAGCAGTCGCCGCCGGTGCTGTTACACTGGGGTGGGGGGTTGGCTCAGCACAGACTCTCCCCGGCCCTGCGACCCCCACCACTGTGCCCGCAAGGGACGCTCACCAGCCTGAAGCCCACTCTGTTCTGGCTGCCCGGGCCGCCCAGCCGCTCCAGGCGGACTCTGCGGTCCAGCTGGAAGGCGGGCTCGGGGCCCCGGGCCTCCGCAGAGGGTATGCCCCCGCTCTTGCTGAGGTTGAACTGATAGAGGGCGTAGATGTTCTCCTGGGCAAACTCGTCCAGGGCCTGCAGGTGTCTGCGCACCAGGCTGGGCCTGAGAGAGGGGCGAGCCGGGTCAGTCACCCCCAGGCCCCCCACATCCGTCCCAGGGCGTCGCTGGGGCCAGCCTCTTGGCCTGGAGTCAGCAGACAGCAGCCCCTTCCCGAGTCGGGATGCCCAGAAGGAGGCTCTGAAATGGGAGCTGGGCTGCAACGGGGAGTCAGGCCCCAGCCGGGCCTGGCCCCTGGGTACCTCACAGCCCCTCCTGTTTCTGCTCCTGCCGCCTCCCCCCTGCAGTGCCGCCCTGCACCCTTCTCCTGGGGCTCCCACGACTGGAGACCCCTCCCAGCTCCCCTCTTGCTCCCTGGCTGCCCGCACCAGGTGCCTGTTTCTCCCTTCTCCTTAAGACCCACCCTCAGCAGGTCTCAGAGGTCCTGGCTGCACACAGGGTAGAGGAGGTGGAGTCATCAGTAACCCAGGCACTTGCCCGGCCAGTGTGGCTCAGTGGTTGAGCGTCAACCCAGGAACCAAGAGGTCCCAGGTTCAATTCCCTGTCAGGGCACGTGCCCCGGTTGTGGGCTGAATCCCCAGTGTGGAGCGTGCAGGAGGCAGCCGATAGATGACGCTCTCTCATCATTGATGTTTCTTTCCCTCTCTCTCTCCCTCTCTCCCTCTCTGAAATCAACAAAAATACATTAAGCTCTAGCCAGTGTGGCTCAGTGGATAGAGCGTTGGACTGCAGACCAAAGGGTCCCGGGTCCGATTCCGGTCAAGAGCACGTGCCTAAGTTGCAGGCCCCTCCCCAGCCCAGGCCCCAGTCAGGGCATGTGCAGGAGGCAAGCAATCGATGTGTTTCTCACATATCGGTATTTCTCTCTGTCTCTCCCTCTCTCTTCCACTTCCTCTAAAAATAAATGGAAAAATGTCCTTGGGTGAGGATTAACAAATAATAAAAAAATTAAATAATAGTAACCGAGGCACACCTAGGGCAATGCAGGAACCCTCGTCCCGGTCCCCGGCCCCCCGGCCCCCAGCGCGCCCCCCGGGCCCTCACCGGTGGGGGTTCATGTCGCACAGAGTGACGGCCGGGAAGAGCTTCCCCTCCGAGTGCACGGACACGGTCATGATGACGGGGTAGCGCCAGTACTGCTCGAAGAGAAGCCCGAACTGCCAGTAGAGCGCGCCCAGGGCGCCCAGGAACAGCAGCCCCCAGGACGCCGTCTTGAGGCGGTTGTGGCTGGAGCAGATGAGGCGGATGGCGCCGTGCACCGTGGCGTTGGCGCAGAAGAAGGTGAACAGCTCCCTGAAGGAGCCGGGCAGCTCCACCAGCGGCTCCCTGGGGCCCTCCTCCATGGGGGGCGGGGGCGGGGCCTGGGGGCTCTTGCAGGTCCTGGGCCCCTCACCAGCTGCCTGGGCCACTGCGCCAGCCTGCGTCCGAGAAGCGGGCCTCAGCGGGGCCTGACCCAGTCGGACCCCACCCAGGCCTCTCCACCTCGGCCAGGGGCTCTGCCTGCCTTCCCCCAGGTGGGGCAGGGCCTGTGGGCAGGAGGAGGCCAGGTGACCTGCTCAGAGCAGAGACTGTGTCCTGTCCGTGGGCCAGGAGCCCAATATTGGGGGCACCTCGGCCAGGTGGACTTCCATTCTCTGTCCCTGGGAGCTCCCAGCACAGGTGTGTTCCCTCGGCCCCCAGGGGCAGGGCCCGACCTGCTGAAGCTCGGAAGAGGCCCCACCTGAGGCTTGTCCACCTGAGGCTGGGACTGACCTGCAGCCATGCCCACAAGGCCCGGCACGGCCCCACCCCACCTCCCCAGGCGTGTCTTATCAGGGCAGAGCCGAGCTGGGCGGTGGGGGCAGAGAGAGCAGGGCATGGGGCTCTGCCTGCCTTCCCCCAGGTGGGGCAGGGCCTGTGGGCAGGAGGAGGCCAGGTGACCTGCTCAGAGGAGAGACTGTGTCCTGTCCGTGGGCCAGGAGCCCAATATTGGGGGCACCTGGGAAGGCTTGACTCTGGGCCTCGATGGCCTCCCCCAACTCCCCACATCTGCATTTGACTAGGATGACGGAGCCAGGCTGCTCGGCCATGTCTGGGCCAAGGGTCAGGCCTGAGTGCCACTCAGGGTTGTGGGCCGAGGGCGGGGCATGGTCCACCCAGCTAGGCCTTCGGCTTCAGGAAAAGTAGGCAGAGGCCAGCCAGTGGTCGGGACCTGAGGCCCCAGGAAGTAGAGCCGTGGCCTGCCTGGCCCCCGGTCCTGCCCCGGAGGTTCGTGTCCCAAGACCCACTCACCCCAACGCACAGACGCAGGGCCTGAGCGGGCCCGACCTGCTGCCCTGGACGCACTGAGTCATGCGCGGGCCTCCAGCGGACTTTCCGCACTGTCCCCATCGGGGTCTGAATCATTAGGCCTCTGGTGACTGGGTGCAGGCGTCTGGGCGCTGGGCCCTCCAACTAACAGCTGGGGGCGCCTGGGGAGGGGGCTGAGCCCAGGGAAGCGGCTGCTGGGGCTCAGCCAGCACACGGCTGCCAGGTATGCAGAGCAGGCTGCTCCCATGTGCTCTGAGAACATGCGTGTCCCAGCAAGCCAGCCAGCTTCGTGGGAGCTCGGGTACCCAGTGGGGTGGGTGGGCCGCCCCTCCTGTGGCCTTCGGTGTGTGGGCCCCTACTTGCCTTGCCACCAGGAGCACGTGCCACCCCGGGGTACTGCTGGTGGGCACCCCATGGCACAGAGCTCTGCCCACCTCGTCCCCCTCCCCAAGGTCATGCTGAGCCCTCAGCCGCGGGTTGCAGGTGAGCAGGGGACTCGGCAGGTGCTTCTGACTCCAGTGCCCATGTTGTCGCCCTCCTCCAGACCTGCAGCCCGGCCCGCTCCCACCCCCGCGGCGGCTCCCAGGGCAGAGGGGAGCTCTGGGGATTGGCCTTGAGGGCCGTTCAGAGCCTCCAGGGTGTCCTGAGACGGGGCCCCAGACACCCTGGGCGAACGTGGGCACGAATTCCGAGACACCTCAGATACAGCAGGAGCAGGGGCTCCCCAGTCATACACGTACACGAATGTGTACAAACACGCTCCGCACACACACCAAGCCCACCGTCGGTGGGGGCTCCGTGGCTCTCCTGCCCTCGCCCTGTGTGTGTGTGTGTGTGCATGCATGTGGGTTCAGGGTCACACGTGGGACACCCCCCCCCCCACTTCAGGCTGGGGAGACCCCAGGACACGCTGCCCGGTGGCCCCACATCAGGTACCTGTGCAGGTGCCTCCATTCTCCCGGGGCAGGTGGCCAGACCGTGGCAGCTCCCGCCGGTGACAGAGGGATGTGGCCCAACACTGGCTGGGCTGCCTCCTATTTATAACAGGCTGCACGGGGCGAGGTGCCGGGGAGGGGCCAGCTGCCGGGGGCAGCCCTGCCTGCTCCGGACACGGAAGGGGCAGCCTTTGGGGACAGGGATGGGGTCCCTCCCCTGGGTGAGTGCCTGGGACCCTGACCCCAGCTGGGAACGAGGAGGTTCAGGCTTCTGGAGGGAGAGAGAGGCCTGCCTTGGAGTGGGACCCCCTTGGATGCCAGCTCTGCACCCCCCTGAGCAGAGCTCTTGGCCCTTAAGGTCAGATCTCCCTGAGGCGAGACACCTGCGGACCCCGTGTGTCCCGGCCCTCAGCCCCCTGCTTCCCCCTCCTGCCAGGCCTGCCCAGCTCACTCTGCCAGCTCTGAGCACAGCTGTTTGTGGCCAAGGGATGCTGGGCAGGGGCCTCTGTCCCAGAATCCAGGCGTCCCCCAGGGCCAGCCACCCAGCCACTGGGACGGGCACTCATTACGGGACCACCCGGGGCCTGGGTGTGGAGATGGCCCTTGGAGTCCCAAGGCACCCGGCTCAGCCTCCCCGTCGGACACTGAGGCCACCACTGACCACACCACCCACTACGATGCCACACCGGACGCTAAGGCCATACCCTATACCCTGAGACTACACACCATGTGCGCTGCCATGCCCTGTTACCCACGAAGGGGACATGCCACATCATGGCCACACAAATGCTAAGACCACACACCACATGCTAACAACACACACCACATTCATGGCCCAAATGACATCATCTCTGAGGCTGGAATCCTCGGCCCAAGTGTGGACGTGTGAGGCCAGATGGGGCGCTGCAGGTAGGACGACCCAATGCCCCACCCCCAGGGGGACCCACCATCTGTGCTCCCACTGGGGGACCCAACACGACCCCAGAGGCCTCACCGTCCCCGATGACCAGAACTGCAGCCCGGGCCCCGGTTTGAGGGGTCAGCTCAGGCCCTACTGCTCCCTCCTCCCCAGGGCAGGCCCTGGGTCCCTGGCACCCTACCCCAAATCAGTGCTGAGGCCTGACAGGCCGTGCCGGGGGCCTTGGCTCTGGGGAGGGGGGAGATCACCGGCCTCGTGGCTTGGAAGGAGGTGGATGCTCCCGGTGACGGCTGGGAGAGGGAAGTCGTGCTGGGGGCAGGGCTGGCCCTGGACTCACGGGGTGTGGGTGCGAATCATGACTCTGTCACTGTGACCTTTCCCGAATTACTCAGCCTCTCGGAGCCCGTTTCCGCTCCCTGTGGACGTGCCTCTCCCTGTGTAGGCTCAGAGGGGAACCCCCAGCCTCCCAGAAGGAAAGAGGTGCAGGGGAGGAAGCGAGCAGATTCCCACGCTGAGGTGCCTGGCTGAGGGATGACGAACAGTCCGGGCTCTGCCCAGCGCTCAGGCCAGCCCTGCAGCAGCCGCTCGGGTCCTGTCTCAGGTGCCCTGGATGCCCGCCCACCCTCTGCCCTCGGTCAGGGCTGGACCCGTCGGTGCTCGGTGTCCCCCACCCATTGCCCTGCGGTCAGTCAGCCTGCCTGAGAGCCATGCGGCCTTGCACAGCGACGGCCCCTCTGGATCTGTCCTGGCCAACGAGTACCTTCTGCCTCACAGTCAATAGGCAGCATCTTCCCCTGGCACAACCTGTGGGGGGACCCCCCACCCCCCACACACACGGTCCTCTCCTGGGCTGGCCCTTGAGGGGGTGCGGTGGGCAGTGTGCTGGCCTACCGAGCCACCCAGCCCCCCCCTTGTCCAGACACCAACCTTCCCACTGCCCCGTGTCTGCCACCCTCCTGCCCCTCTGAACGTTCCCCATGGTGGCGAGGGCTCCCTCTGCCTGGGACTGCCCTCCGCTCAACCCGCTCACCGGGGTGGCCAAGCTCTGCCTCCCCTCCCCCAGGGCCAGGGAGGGGACCGTGGGAGCAGAAGCCGGCCTCAAGCCTGTCCACTGGTGCATAATGACCCTATTCATGGGCCGGGTGGAAAACTCGGCCGGGGAAACAGCGCAAGTATTTTTATGAGAACAGCTCTCCCCAGGGGCAGGGGCTGGGCAGACTGGCCCATGGCGGACCCCACCTGGCACAGGTTCCGGCAGAGGCCGCCGCGGGGCACCCAGGACTTGACGCTCAGGGGCCATGGGCCGGTTTGGGTCACTGATGGGCCAGGGCCCTCGAATGCCTGGCCCTCCTCTGTGAAGTGGGCAGAAGGATTGGGCCCCCAGCCGACCGGGAGGAGCCTTATTATTATTATTATTTTTTACATTTTAATATGTTTTTATTGATTGTTAGAGAGAGAGGAAGGGAAAGGGATAGACATCGACTAGAAACATCCCGGATGCGCTGCCTCCCGCACGGCCCCTGCGGGGGATGGAGCGCGCGATCCGGGCATGGGCCCTGACCTGGAATCGAACCGTGACCTCTGGGTTCCTGGGCCGACGCTCAACCACTGAGCCACACTGGCCGGGCTGGGAGGCTCCTTTGAAAGGCGGCGGGTCCCAGTGACTCGGGGTCACCCTTGGTCTGGGCCTGTCTTTCTCGGATGGCGCGTCCTCCTGAGCCGGAATCCTGGGGAGGAGAGTGTACGGAGCGGGGGTCCGGGCCCCCCTGGTCCATGACTGTCCCCGGTGCTCCGGACGGGGCGATGGCGGAGTGAGGCCGGGGAGGGCGGCGGCCGCCGCATCCCACCTGCCCAGGGGGTCGGGGCACAGCTCGGCGGAACGGCCGCCAGTGCGCACGCGCCGAGTCCGCACCTCGCTGGGCGGGAGGCAGCAGCGAGACGCGAGCCACGGCCTCCCGCCGCCTAGAGCGGCCGCCCAGCGAGCCGCGCCCCGGAATCGGAAGCGAGGATGGCCCCGCCCCCGAGCGGCCATCTTGGAAGCTGAGGCGGCGGCGGCGGCGGCGCTGCGGCGGGGCGGTGGGCTCGGTCCCGGGCGGTGCGGCTCTCCGGCGCGGGCCCCACTCTCCGCTCCTGCTCCGGCCTCGACCACGGCGAGCCTGAGCGCGGCGGCGGCCCACGCGCGGCGGCGGGGAGAGGTGAGCGCGCGCCGCGGGCCTGCGGCGGGGCCTCGGTCGCGCGTCCGAGCCGCTGGAGCCGGCCCGCGGGGGGCGAGGGGCGAGGGGCGCGGGTCTCGGGGCCCCTGGGTGCCCACCCCCGCCCGACCCGCCGCTCGCGGGGCTCCGCCCGGAGCTTCCGTGCGCGGAACCCGAGGTCGGTTACGGCGGGCGCCCGGGGCTGCCGGCCGGGGTGGTCCTGCGGCAAACTTGGGCATTCGGTTGGCCGGCCACACGGTGGGTCCCTTTCGGAAAGGCACCCCGTTAGCGGCCGCTTGTGGGCACCTCCCGGGCGAGCCGCGTAGCTCTGGGGTGTAGATGGGTCCGGGGACCCGTTGGGGTGGCCACGGTGGTGCCGTTCAGCCGCCGCTCCGCCCTGACAGTTAGAGCCCCGCGCGGCCTCCTCAGCCCCCCAGGAAGGAGTGTCCTGGGGTCCTGCCCCTCGTGGTGGGTCGTGAGGGACGTGCAGGCGGGGAGAGCGGGAGCCGGGGTCGGAGGACTCCATCCCGGCAGCCGGAGCGGGACTCGGTCGCGGACGGACGGACAAGTTCCTCGTCTGTGTTCGGTTCTCTCTCCTTCTCTGCGAATGACCTGCATCGTCCCAGACTCTGGCCACGTGTAAACTTGTAGCTTCTTTTTCGATGAAAACGCCCCTTAGCTGGTCCTAATTCAAAGCCAGTTCCCAGCCATTCATTGCTGGGCCCTGGCACCAAACAGCCAGAGCAGGTGAGCCCGCCGCTCAGCGGGCGTGGAGCTAACAGGTGCCTAAGAGCAGGCCCCCGTGATGGAAGGTGGTGCCATCCGGCGCCAGAGAGGGGACCCGAGGGTCTCGCCGAACGGGGAAGTCCCGTGTGCAGGTTCCAGGCGGGTGGGATCTCGGTGCCCAGAACTGCAGTTAACAACCTGCACACCTCGGCAGCGCCGACCCCTCCTGGCAGCGCCCGTCTCAGGCAGGTACACGGGTGGTGGCGGAGCTGCCTCCATGAGCCTGGGCTCCCGGCCAGCCTGTGAAGCAATCCTGGTGGAGATCGGAGAGACTTCTCTCAAAGTCCTGGGCGTGCACGTCACGTGCCTGTCCGGTTGTCGGGCCAAGGTCTCATGCCACGCTGTCACCTGAGCTGCGTGTACGCGGGGCGGGAGGGATGCCCGAGCGAGGAGGAACAGGGTGAACAGATGCTGGACAGTCTGTCCCAATGTGAGACTGAGGGGACTCGTGTCCTGTAAGGTGGTGCCTGCCTTCAGCTTTGGGGTGTACTCTTGAAAAACCCATGCTGGCTTTCTCTCTCTCTCTTTTTTTTTTTTAAGAGAGAGGCCCAGTCAGCGTGGGTCGGGTTTGAGCGTTGACCTAAGAACCCGGAGGTCACGGTCTGATTCCCAGTCAGGGCACAAGCCTGGTTTGCGGGCTAGATCCCTAGTGTGGGGCGTGCAGGAGGCAGCCCATCAATGATTCTCTCTCATCATTGATGTTTCTGTTTCTCTCCCTTCCTCCTCTCTCTCTCTCTCTTAAAAATTATTTTTATTGATTTCAGTGATTTCCTTCATTGTCACACACCTGACGTGTACTGTCTGGGGGCCTTGGTGTGCGGGAGCCCGAGACATGCCCTGTTCTGAGGGGACAGTTGGGAGAAACGTCTCCCTGAACCCCCTGGAGGGTCCTGAGAGCACTGTTCTGGGTGCGGCAAACGGGAGCCCTTTCCTTTGTATCAGCCGAGCAGGTGGATCATGAATGTGATCTGAAAGCTCACGGCTTTGGAAGCAACAGAGAGGAGTCAGTGCGTGGCCAGGCGTGGCCAGTCTTCCCGCGTGTGGCTGCCCGTTGACCTGCACTGTGTCCAGCGTGGCCACCTCGCTGATGCAGACACAGCTGCACCTGAGCCACCCAGCGCGTTGCTCTGTGCGCGGCAGAGGGTGACCTCAGGGCGAACGGTGAGAGGAGGCAGAACCCGTCCTGTGGTGGCCCTGCTTGTGGGTGGCCGTGCTTGTTGCCAGGTGTTGGCCCAGGTGAGCCACCTGCCCATTTGGCACCTCCGGCCAGGAGCCTGGGAGCAGTGCTGTGTGGGGCAACGCCGCCTTCCCAGGCTGGTCGGTGGCTGCGCCTGGCACACGGCTGTCTGCTGGGGCCTGACGGGCACCTGTGTTGTATGGAGCTGGGCCGAGGGAGGTCAGTGAAGGAGAGAGAGTGGAGGCGTTTAAGTAGGAAATCAGGGAGGCTTTTGAGGGTCTTGGCTTTGAGCTACACTGGGAAGGGCCAGGGTGAGTTTCTGCCAGTAGACTGGGCTCCCAGGCAGCCGTGTGCTTATCAGGAGAAGGGGTTTGGACCTGAGGCGGTTCAGTGGCCTTGGGAGTTGGGGACTGGGAGGCTGGCTGGTGCTGCTTTTTAGAGGGGCTGGCGGGCAGGGGAGGGGTGGCGTGGCGTTGATCTGCTTGGCTGTGAGGGGGCGGTCATCAAGGGCTGTGGTGAGAACTGTGGTGACCAAGTTAGCCTGACTTAGTGTCCAGGAAGGACGAACGGGGAGAGACGAGAAGCCAGGAGGCCAGGCTGAGTTGGTGGGAATGGGCAAGGGAGGGAA